>NC_036872.1:33374771-33397138 GCF_002910315.2 Salvelinus sp. IW2-2015 | reverse complement strand
ATGTTTGCTCTCTTCTGAATAAAAGAAGATGTTCTTTTCCGCCTGCCGCTCTTGGTCCTCATTCTCTTCAGTAGACGATGTGGACAGAATTACCCACCAAGGACCAAGCAGCGTGACAGCGGCACAGAGCAAGGCATCAAGGCATTCTGGGACATGGGAGGAGATATTGAAAGGAAAGGGACCTTGTGCCACAACCGGGCAGAATATCGCCTCCCTCTGAAGAGCTGAGGCAGCGAAAGCCGAGAGGAGGCGATATGAGAGCAGCACGGAGGCAAGGCTGGAAGCCGTGAGTACTACCCAAAAAATATTGGAGGGGGGGGCTAGGAGGTGTTGGCCGAGGCAGGTAGGAGACCTGCGCCCACTTCCCAGGGCTTACCGTGGAGAGCGAGAGTACGGGCAGACACGCGTGTTACGCAGTAAGCGCACGGTGTTCTCCTGTACGTGTGCTAGCCCGGGTGTCGGGTTTTCCACCCTCCGCCGCACTGGTAGGCGCTAATGGGCATTAGCCAGGTGCATGAAAAGCGCGGCTCAACGCGTCTGTCTCCAGTGCGTCTCCTCGGGCCGCTTACCTGGCCCAGCCTTACGCATGGCTGTCCCGGTTCGCCTAGCATACGCCCGTCGGGTTTATTCCACCTCCCCGCACTGGTCGGTCCGACAGGGAGCATTCAACCACTTGGTAAGATGTCACGCCCTGGCCTTAGTATTCTTTGTTTTCTTTATTATTTTAGTTAGGTCAGGGTGTGACATGGGGTATGTTTGTGTTTTGGGTGTTTATTATGGTAAAGGGGGTGTTGGTTTTAGTGTATGGGTTTGTGTMGAGTGTATGTGTCTAGMATTGTCTATGGTTGAGTGTAGGTGTTTAGGAAAGTCTATGGTTGCCTGATTTGGTTCTCAATCAGAGACAGCTGGTTATTGTTGTCTCTGATTGGGAGCCATATTTAAGGTAGCCATAGGCTTTAGGTGTTTGTGGGTAATTGTCTATGTTTGAACGTTTGTAGCCTGTGTGTGTGTGCACAACGTTTATAGCTTCACGGTCGTTTGTTTAGTTTATGTATAGTGTTCGTTTCATGTTTTCTCTCTTCTGAATAAAATAAGATGTTCTTTTCACGCGCTGCGCCTTGGTCCTCATTCTCTTCAGTAGACGATCGTGACAGTAATATCTGAAAATGTAGCTAGCTAGACTATCTTACCCGTATACATCATTCATGGTTAGACGCGTCTCCTGTCAGATGCCATGGTTACCCTTAGTTTGAAGATGTAATCTGGAGACAGGTGTTTTCTCCATCTCCTTAGCTATCATACTCAAATTCCACTGATTTCAAAACTCAGTCCTCCAGAAAGTGGAGAACAACACTTATGCAGTTGTAATACATGCTGCATTTTTTAAAAGCCATGTTAGACATGATTACCTAGACATACTGACCAGCTCAAATAGACAGAAGCGTGCTATATATACAAACTCATCTCTCGGCATGTCCAGCCCACTCATTATCTCAGCCAATCATGGCTAGCGGGAAGGTTGATGTCTTCTTTTGCTAAACCAACTAGGTTCGTAATATATAAATTTTATTCGTATTTACAGATGCCATACAATTTTGTTATTATGACACATAAAAGTTCACATGTTCGAGAAGGCATTTCTGCCAAAAAATGCATTTTGATAAAAAAATTAGCACTTTACGTTCAAACGACTCCCCTGTGAAGTAGTGACCCGCGACATACGCATATTTTCCTGAAATGGGTCACATATTGCCCTCACCTATTGGATAACTTTGAAATGAGGATAGAACATTAGCCAGTATCTCGTTTTCTTTTCGCTCAAGGACAAAAGGTCCCACCTGCTGTGTGTGTGTGTGTGTGTGTGTGTTTGTGGTTATGTTGGTGTGTATGTCTCAATCTATCCCATATTGTAAGACACACCCAGGCCTTGTGGGTTGGGTTTTGTTCTCACGTCTCTCTTATCAGTGTGCTGACAAACTATGCTGTGTTCCATCATTTGCTAATTAGTCAGATGAGTGAATGATGGATATGGTTAATGTCATAGAGATCCTATTGGGATTATAATCCTATTTCTATGGTTACTAATGTAATAACGCTGCATGAACACCCTAGTCAGAGGAGACCTTCCCCGTCAACACACATTTACTGTAGCACTTAATATTAGCTATTATCATCCTACTTAATAGAACCAGTGTTCAGTAAACACAGTTTTTATAACACTCACTCTGTCTGTCTTGCTCATCTGTTTGGCTTTAATGGATCAGTCCTGCAGACGTGTATACACAGTAAGATGGCCTTGAGTAGCATTTAATTTGGTTTGTGCCGGTGATAGAAAGATTGCCAGCGTACCTCAGAGACTAGTAAGAAACAACCGTTTCCTCTGTTCTGTGTGTTCAGTCTGTGTTCAGTGTTTTTGTGTGTGTTCGTGCGTGTGCGTTTGTGTGCATGTTAATGTGTGTGTAAAAAGCTGTAGCCTTTCTAATGGCATGCTCTGAATGGATGTAGCCTAACTCAAATTGCACGGAAATCACATTCAATCCCACTGATTTGGTCACTTAAGTGGAGAGAGCAACATGGTTGGTGAAAGGACATGCTTTTAAAATGACAGAATGTCCTGTACAGCAGAGGGATATTACATGGGGCCTATGGGGATGGATATAGGGCACGGATATAGGGCACTTACTAGCTAATCACATCTGTATTCAGAGCTACAGGTTTAAGCACAGTAGTTACAAGGGAGCAATGGATCTATTGATGGGAAATATTTAAGGCAAGGATCTAATGATGGGAAACATTTAAGGCAAGGATCTAATGATGGGAAACATTTAAGGCAAGGATCTAATGATGGGAAACATTTAAGGCAAGGATCTAATGATGGGAAACATTTAAGGCAAGGATCAGACTGCAGCTGGCTGGTGTGTCTAGATGAAGAAGAAACTGTAAAGGCCAACATGGCATTCTGATGAGCCTGTGAATGGAATGACAATAAAAGGCTGTTTTTAATTATTGTGAACATCCTTTTCATGCATGTAGAAATGCACGCTAACTCTGACAGCACACACGCTTTATTTTACTTTTAGATTTGTGTATTGTTGTGAGTTACTTTTTTTGTTTAACTAGGCAAGTCAGTTAAGAACCAATTCTTATTTACAATGACGGCCTACCCCAGCCAAACCCTCCCCAACCCAGACGACACTTTGTGCGCCGCCCTATGGGACTCCCAATCGCAGCCGGTTGTGATACAGCCCGGGATCGAACCCGGGTCTGTAGTGATGCGTCTAGCCCTGTGATGCAGTGCCTTAGACCTCTGCGCCACTCAGGATCCCTTAACTACTACTGCACTGTTGGAGCTAGAAACACAAGCATTTCACTACACCCTCGATAACATCTGCTAAATATGTGTATGTGACCAATACAATTTGTTTTGACACACACACTGTGCCTCAGTGGTTTATCAGATAAATAAAACCGAGTTCATGGCCAAGATAACAAGCAGTACCTGAGACAGAAAGGTCATTTCTTTAAAGCAGGGCTGTTCAAATCCAGTCCTGGAGGGCCGAAACACTTCTGTTTTTTGTTTCTACTTGGTAGTTAATTGCACTCACCTGGTGTCCCAGGTCTGAATTCGTCCCTTATTAGAAAGAGAAGATGAAAACCAGAAGTGTTTCGAACCTCCAGGACCAACATCGAACACCCCTACAGGGACCATTAGGAGACGTCCTAAAATTGTATTTTGTTCCCAGAAGCTGGGAACTAGACACAAGCCTCTAGGGGGCCATGACAGAACGATTTAACCCATCAGAGTTTAAGTCTTGTCTAAACCGGGTGGGGGGGTTCTACTAAGCTACATGGAATTGTTTTAAGAAGGTCCTATCAAGGATAATTTATCTATTTGATTTTGAATTTAGCTTTAGCCCATACTAATGCAGTGAATAACAGATTCACTACATGGAACAAAAGATAGTCCCCCAAAAATGTCAAAAGGAAGTTTGCTCTGAAGTGTCTGTCCTATATCTGAGAGATGTATAACAAATACCAGGAATACATATTTTTTTGTTATATATTCAACCCCATATTTTGGGCATTAAACAGTCTCCATATATACTTCCATTCATTTTTTCAACTGGTACCAAGGGACCTTCAGACAAGTCTTGTGAGGCCTGTGGGCATCCTAGAGCAAGACAACCGACATGTACGTGTTCATGAGAGTCTCACCTTTGCACAGAGTAGCCCAAACTGTCCGGATGCTACAGACAGAAGTTGGCAGATCTGCTGTACCAACTTCAGAAAAGTCTCCTGACACTTGTGGAGGTCAAAACCATTGTGTTCGTGAGAGTCATCTTTCCATTGAGGGGTCATAATAGTTGTAGGCCAAATCGTTCGGATGCTGCAGACGATTTGTGAGAAGAGAAGATTTTCGGGATGTCGCATGTTCTGACAAACACCGCTCGAGCTTTGTCACCTTTCACCGCAGATGCAGTAGTGCGACATAGGCGGATGTGGTGGATTGAGACGCATTCAAAAAACATATCTCTAGTTTWAACTGACAGATTTTTATGGGAACTTTTGTATTATGCTAATTGTATTTCCGTAGGGGGGCACGGACATTGGCCTTAGGTTAAACTTCTATGGACACCGGAATGTTCTTGCAACGTTCCCATGAAACATGCCTAGAACATTATCTTATTTTCGGAGAACATGGTAGCCATGTTCTGTGTACGTTGAAGGTGTGACGTTGATGGAATATTCTCCTATCCCTCAGAAAACTGTACACTGGAACGTTCCAATGAAAAGTGTCTAGAACATTAATATTGAAAATGCTGAGAACATGGTAACCACATTCTGGATAAGATCTGTTTGACATTAAGGAAATGGTCTCTTGGTAACAGTCCTTGCACATTAGTGGAACATTCCTATGAAAATGTTAGGTATTGACCTAATGAGACTCTTAAAGGGAAATTTCTTCTAAATGTTTCAACGACATATTCATCTTCTCCAGCACCACCACAACATCAACATATGTGAAAATGGTGTGTTTCTATGTTTTGTATTAAAAAAGATAGAGGAAGATATGTGTTTCCAATGGCATCATCGGTGTGCATCATGTCATTTTAACCAATTATGAGTAGGCACTGCCTACTAATGGATGGGTTGGCTCACAACGTCACAAAAACGATGTACGTGCTTCCATGTGGCAGAAGTCAGCCCGTTGTAATTCTGGATGGCCAGATTGCTAGCAAGAATGACAAGAAACTGCTATGTGGGGAATTGTAAGTGGCTCATTTCATCTTGTTATTGATACCATGTCTTGACTGATTTCATGTCAAGGCTAATATTTTTTAAATGTAACTAGGCAAGTCAGTTAAGAACAAATTCTTATTTACAATGATGGCCTAGGAACAGAGCTCAGTTTGTCACGTTCTGACCTTAGTTCCTTTGTTATGTCTTTATTTTAGTTTGGTCAGGGCGTGAGTTGGGGTGGGCATTCTGTTGTTTTTCTATGTTTTGTTCTGTTGTTAGATTTCTATGTGTTGGGCCTAGTATGGTTCTCAATCAGAGGCAGGTGTCAGTCGTTGTCTCTGATTGGGAGCCATATTTAGGTAGCCTGTTTGTCATTGTGTGTGGTGGGTGATTATTTTCTGTGCTGGTTTTTATCTCACCGTACAGGAGTGTTTGTTTGTCGGTTTATTGTTTTTGTTAAGTGTTCATTTATTCGTATTAAAACAATGTGGACACTTAACACGCTGCGCTTTGGTCCTCCTCTTCTTCCACCCGTGACGAGCGTTACAGGGTTAACTGCCTTGTTCAGGTGCAGAACGACAGATTTTTGTCTTGTCAGCTCGGGGTTTTGATCTAGCAACTTTTCAGTTACTGGCCCAACGCTCTAACCACTAGGCTACCTGCCACCCCATAATATGCCCACCCCCCAAAAAATATAGCTTACAAGTTGTCAACAATCTAAGCCAACATCATCTGTTTTGCCCCATGGTTGCGCACACACACCATTTTTGTTGCTAAAACAACCAACCCGTCTCATCAACATCAACTCATTTGTTGATGGTGCCATATCTATTTTACTGCTAAACATAGAAATGTGCCATTTTCACATACATGTGTGTTGATGTTGGGGTGGCGCTGGAGATGATGAATATGAGTTGTAACATGTTAACATTTCCCTTTTAAGGGAACATTTTTATTAGCTGTGCATTTATCAAATGAGTTGGAAATGAGTCAGCGTCAGCCTCTTCAGGGTAATTAACTTACCGTTTAGCAATATACCCACTGATTCATCCCTATCATGCCTTTTGCTCTTTTCAAACCAGGATTTATCATTAGTCACCAGGCAGCTTTGGTACTCCCATAAAGTGATTTATTTTGACTGGTGAGGGTCTGTATGATGCACGATGACCAAAGCTGACATCTGGGCAGTGAGTCTGGCTCTCGTTTCCTAGCTACGCTGTATGGAGGAAGAAATGCAGGCAAACACTATTTGAGAGAGAGAGATAATTATTTATTTGTCCTTTTTTGCTTATCTTTATCAAGTGTGCCAATAATTTTGTACCTGACTGTAGATGACATCACAAAAAGCTACTGACAAAGGTCTCTGGACCTTTAGTTGTCCAAAATGTACAGATCAAAGGTTTGAATGAGCATGCAGGAGACCGTTTCACCTCGGACCTTTCACATCTGACACACTTTAGGCTGGGAGGCTGGATAGATGTGTCCCGTTGGTGATAGGTTAGTGGAGAATATATGGTAATTTAGCAGACTCTTTTATATAAAACCACCTACAACTTTACAACTTCAGCATTAATTCATCACAATCCTTTCACTTACTTAGCCTAGTACACAAGCTACGATGGAGTACACTTATTATTACTATTATTATTATTATTATTATTGTATCCATGACTCAGATTTATTTGATCTTAGTCTATTTTGATACATTTTGCTAACATTTTAAAACGTATAGAGAAAAAGTCATGATTTGACATTCGTAAACAATTTACTGTTCAGAAGTCTACCAGTAGTATGTTTTATCAAATCTATTTGGAAAGGTTCTTTAATGCAATATTTCCATTCCAGCCTATTAGTTTAGCTTTACAGTAATTGCCTTGGCAAGTTGTTTTAAGCTACAGATGGAGGATCTTAATTTGATCACTCTTTTGTTGCTGAGAATTATCCTGCAAAGCAGGAAATACAAACATGTATTTGAGTTTTAAAAAGGCTTCTAAAGTTTGTAATTTCCACTTAGAAATGTCAGACTTGATTTGCCCTAATGAAAAATGTATCAACCCCTACAAAAATGTCCATACATTTTTAATCCACATAATAATTCACATTTCCTGTTGCGGCAGGATTATATTCTTGCTATAGAAAACTGTCTCAAATTAAGATCCTACATCTGTACGTGTTTTCTTCGATGAATCTCTACCATTAATCAAATCTTTCAGTTGGCAGGGGTTAGATTTTTTTWAATTAAAATTGAACTCCGAGTATCTTAAAGCTTCAATATGTAACTTTTTGGCCGACCAAACCAAATTTACATAGATATGTAAGTTATAGATTTGTCATTGAAYGTAAATCTAAGAAGCGGTAGATATGCTATTTCTATGCTTCCCGTTCCACAGTTGACTTTTTGCGTCTTTTACTTTCGGTTTTGTACACCAGCTTCAAACAGCTGAAAATACAATATTTTTGGTTATGGAAAAGTTTGGTTATGGAAATATGTCACAACGGTTTAGATGGTACGGTCATTATCTACACAATGACTGCTGACCACCTGCACACCAACAGTCTCCTTGCACTGACTCTCAGACCTTAGCACATATGCCCAAACATACGAACACACAAACACAAACATTGTTTAAGTGCCTCACTGTATTTATATTTATTTTATTATAACTATTCTTTCTTGTTATGCACCCTGTGGAGAGTGAGAGTGAACCTGCAAGTAAGCATTTTATTTTACTGTGTTGTGCCAGGTGAATACGGTATGACAAATAAACTTTGACTTGACTTGTAGGCCATTCTCCTTGCTGTAGGTTGTGGCCTCATGGCTTTCCAGGTCTGCGGTAACTCTGATTGTGGCAGCTGGAATTCGAGGGGTGGGAGTTAGGGAGGGTTGAAATAACAGAGTGCAGGGAGCAACAGATCGACCTTGGTGTGAGAGAGAGAAAAAGAGAGGAAGAGACYGCGAGAGAGAGGAATGCACTGAAATAGGAGCTGTAGGCCTATATTCACATAGAACCTGAATGCAGTATGTACATGTATTTAACATCCCAAAGAAACTGAGAAATACACTATATACACACAAGTATCCAAATACACCAGTTCAAATTAGTGGATTTGGCTATTTCAGCCACGCCCGTTGCTGACAGGTGTATAAAATCGAGCACACAGCCATGCAATCTCCATAGACAAACATTGGCAGTAGAATGGCCTTACTGGAGAGCTCAGTGACTTTCGATGTTGCACCGTCATAGGATACCACATTTCAACAGGTCTAGTTCGTCAAATTTCTGCCCTCTAGAGCTGCCCAGGTCAAATGTAAGTGCTGGTATTGTGAAGTGGAAACGTCTAGGAGCAACAACGGCTCAGCCGCGAAGTGGTAGGCCGCACAAGCTCACAGAACGGGACTGCCGAGTGCTGACTAATCTGGAGTGATGAGTCACGCTTCACCATCTGGCAGTCCCGATGGACAAATCTGGGTTTGGCGGATGCCAGGAGAACGCTACCTGCCCGAATACATATCTGACAACTGTAAAGTTTGGTAGAGGAGGAATAATGGTCTGGGGCTGTTTTAATGGTTCGGACTAGGCCCCTTAGTGCCAGTGAAGGGAAATCTTAACACTACAGCATACGATGGCGTTCTAGATGATCCTGTGATTCCAACTTTGTGGCAAAAGTTTGGGAAAGGCCCTTTCCTGTTACAGTATGACAATGCKCCCGTGCACAAAGTGAGGTCCATGCAAAAATGGTTTGTCGAGATCGGTGTGGAAGAACTTGACTGGCCTGCATGGAGCCCTGAACTCAACCCCATCGAACACCTTTGGGATGAATTGGAACACCAACTGCGAGCCAGGCATAATCGCCCAACATCAGTGCCCAACRTTACTAATGCTCTTGTGGCTGAATGGAAGAAATTCCCTGCAGCAATGTTCCAACATCTAGTGGAAAGCCTTCCCAGAAGAGTGCAGGTAGCAAAGGGAGGACCAACTCCATATTAATGCCCAGGATTTTGGAATGAGATGTTCGAACAGGTGTCCACATACTTTTGGTCATGTAGTGTATGTTCCATGTTGATAATGGTTGTGATGGTGATGATATTGCCACTTATCAAATGCAAAGCGTTTCCACAAACAAAAAAAGTACATTTTCATTGAAATGGCTAGTATTTGAAGATTTTAGTAGACATGTTTATGAGAGTAGATGACTGTGTGTGGGTTCTGGGTTCTGTGCTGCATTCAGTAGGGGAGAGCAGAAATCAATGGCACCTTCAGACCCTTATTTATGGTTGTGCCAAACCCAGAGCCTCACAACTGGATGACAAACTGGCTGCAAGGGAGGATGGGGGTGTGACGGGGGTAGAAGAAGGGGAGGATGGAGGATTGTGTGGTAGGAAGAGTAGAGGGAAGGAAGGATGGGCTGGTGGGGTGTGTGGAGGAGGTAGAAGAAGGGAGAATGGGCCGGTGGGGGTGTGGCGGGGTTAGGGAAGGGAGGATGGACCGGTAGGGGTGTGTGTGGAGGGTAGAGGAAGGGAGGATGGCTGGTGGGGGTGTGCGCGGGTTAGAGGAGAGGAGGAGGGCCGGTAGGGTGTGGTATGGAGGGGGTAGAGGAAGGGAGGGGCCGGTGGGGGGGTAGAGGAAGGCAGGATGGGCCGGTGGGGGGGGCGTAAAGGAAGTCAGGGGGCCGCTGGTGGAGGGGTAGAGGAAGGGAGGATGGGCCGGTGTGAGGAGGGGGTAGAGGAAGGGAGGATGTGGCGTGGAGGGGGGGGTAGGGAAGGGAGGATGGGCCGGTGGGCGGGGTGGAGGTTTAGAGGAAGGAGGATGGCCCGGGGGGGGGGTGTTAGAGAAGGAGGATGGAGGATGGGCCGTTGGGGGTGGTGCTGTGGGAGGGAGCTAGAGGAAGGCGAGGATGGGCCGGTGGGGGTGTCGAGGGGGTAGAGGAAGAGAAGTGGCAATGGAAAAACAGAGTAGGAAACTGTATATTTAGGTTACACTTTAGGTTACACTCAAACCAAGATTTGATGACTCAAAATGTCACTTTTCTACAGTAGTAATGCTCTGCCTGAGTGAAATGCACAGCGCACAGCTAGCAGGGGTTTGGAATGTGTATGTATGAACAGCCATTGATTAACTGTTGTATGAAATGCTTTGCTTCTCCCTGTCTCAACCCAGAGGAAAGCACAAACTCAATTACACTCAGTTCCACCCCATATCAAAGTTTGTTCCAAGTCCACACCTCAGAGGCCTGCATATTTCTCCTAATGAAAGATTTGATCCACACCACAGATGGAGTCACATACTGTGTCTTGTCTTATGCAGTAGCCCATGTCATTTTGTTAGTTTGCTTCTCTGTGATCATTGAAGTCTCTCTCTCTCTCTCAGAATTAAAGATTGTGCTGAAATCAAACTACTGGGCAAATAAAGGTATTTTTTCAATATAAAAATCTCTCTCTCAGATCCCTCCGTCCAGGCTCCTCATTTGACTGGGTGTAAGTCCAGTGAACAGGAGACGTTTAGGTGTTGGTGGAGTCCCGGAAGCTTCCAGAATCTCACGGAACCCGGAGCACTGCAAATCCAGTACTGGAAGAAGTGAGCAGAGAGAGAGAGCTGTTTATTTAAGTTTTATTCTCTCTTTATCAATGACCTATGCGGACTTGAGAGTAGAGGTGTGCTGATCTCGTTATACTCATAATCYTATCCGTTTTATTACACTTGATACTCGTAATCGGATTTACTCATGATCGAAAAACCAGGAAGTGTGATTTTAAATGCGATTTACTTACTTGGACGTGGTTTTTTTCTGATCACGGATAATAATAAATAGTACTTGTGTCATAATAGTATTCTGAAAATTCTCCATATCCGTTTCGATACTCGTTTTGTCCGGGTACTCGGCACACCCCTACTTGAGAGTATACCTGCATATACCTCTAAAATGTATATTTGCATAATAGACCTCTAAAATACCTCTCTCTCTCCCTTAGGAATGACTTGACAAAGGAATGGAAGGAGTGCCCTGACTACTCCTCCTCTGTGAAGAACGAATGTTTCTTTAATAAGAACAACACGGTTATCTGGATCAAATACTGTGTGCGGCTCCACTCTGAAAGCCAGAACAAAACCTACGATACCTTGTGCTTCGAATTGCAGGACATTGGTGAGGGCACAACAGAGACATGCTAATATGGACTGTTGTAGTTAACAACACTTAGTTGATAGCCCCTAGACACTTCTTTATGCCCAGATGCAGAAGTGAGGAATCTGAATGGGCCTGACTGGCTTACCTACTGGGTGGGGTCCTCAATGAAATCCCTGTTCATTTTCTGGAAGCCACTGATGTCTTTTAAAAATCCAGAAATTGACTGTTTGAAATACACAATTGTCATCAAGTCTCAGTCTTGACATCATCAGTGGCAGTTGACTTTAACACTTTGTTGCGTCCATCTACATGATTGGTTGAGGGGCCATCCAAACGTGTCGTGGGACGAGGGGTTGATTACTGTTTCGTTAAATCATGTTGACAGAAGTAATTGGGTTGAAATGAAAACCTATAAGCACACTGGGTTCCCAGGAGGACCAGGAGCAGTAAGGCCTAGAGGGCCAACACGTTATCAGAAATACCAGGACAACAGCATTGTCCTGTTGCATGTTGGTCAATGTCAGACCATGCTCCCACAGTTTGAATATACTATATCTAATTTGGACCTGTGGGTCCTTTACCTAACAGTGGGAACATGTGTGGAAATGACAAGTATCCATATTAGACGGACACCGTAGGAAAAATAATGAAATATTGTAAAGCAACTTCTCCATCCCGCGCCTCCAAAAGCAGAGAAGGACTATCAGCATGTGAGACTAACGATAGCCGAGGGATGGAGGCCGTTTCTACCAGAAACCCTGTGTTCAGAGGTGAATGGAAAGATGACAGCAGGGATGAACAGACGGAGGAGGGGTGGACAATCCTCAGTCAGAATAGAACTGATGATAATGACTGATCATAGCAGCAGCTGTTGTTATTATTCAGGGGGGTTTCACACCGACTAGACTAGTGGATACAGGTACACTTGCGGGGACATGTTTCAGACATGCTCTTCTAATGTGAGGTGGACATTGTGATAGACATTTTCTATAGCAGGGTTCCCCAACTGGCGGCCCACGGATTATTTTATTTGGCACCCCATGTAAAAGTAAATAAATTAACTCTTAAATAAATAATTGATTTAAAACATTTTATTGTTGGACATAAAAGACACCAGGAAAAAAATCACCAGGAAATCAGCTCAAAGTGATGTAGGAAATCTGTTCCCAAGTCTTCCCATAGAGACACATGTGAACGTATCCCAATGTAATCAAGGTTTGAAATGATTATGTTTTGTCAAATACTGTATCTGTTTGGGCTTCTTGCGGTCAATTTGCAGTGTACAAGTTATTTATAATTATGTTCTGGCACCTCGACCCTCCGCTCAAGAAACAATCTGCCGGCGGCTAAATGTAGTTGGGGACCCCTGGTCTATAGACTAGCAGGGGGACGTGAGATGCTGGTCCTGGGACCCCCAAGGGGTACAGGCTTTGTCCCAGTCCAGCTCGAAAACACATGATTAAACCAATTGAGGTCTATGTTGAAGACAATTCTAAATTGGTTGACTTGTCTCATCAGTGCATAATGCATATGGAGAAGGAAACCACTTTACACTATTGGTCATTTATTGGCCAGTCATTCATATACTGACCTATGCCCTTTCGTCCCTGCCAGTGCACCCTGACCCGCCAGTGGCTCTGAATTGGACGCTGCTGAACATCAGCCGGTCGGGCCTGAACTATGACATCATGGCGAGCTGGGAACCCCCGCCCTCGGCTGACGTATCCGTTGGATGGTTGACACTGGTGTATGAAGTTCAGTACAGGAGGAGGAACAGCTCACACTGGAAAGTGGTGAGTCACAGGGACACACACACCCTGACGGCGCTTTCAGCCTATTACCCAGCTGCCTCTGCAGCTTTGATGGGGCCGTAGCGGAAGCCAGAGCTAGGCCTTTTGGGAAAACAGGGTCTTGATGAGGGGCAGGGGTCAGAGGAGTTAGAGGGCAAGGCCAGGGAAGGTCACTGACAGATCAACCTCTCATAGACACAAACAAGTAGAGAGATTCTGTTGTCGACTGCCTCAATCAGCGACAGTACCAAGTTTGTTTGTGGCACAGAAGACTGTATATAGAAGCAAATTTACTCTGAGACATAATCACTTTTTATTTGGACATTTCATAGCTTTACATCCTCTCTTACAAATGTTTTTCCCCGTGTCTCCCTCTTCCCCCGTCTCTCTCTCAGTTGGAGCATGAGTTTGGCACCCAGCAGTCTATCTACGGCCTTCAGACAGGAGAGGCGTACGAGGTGCGTGTGCACTGTGCAATGAGGGCCTTCAATAACTTTGGGGAGTTCAGTGATGTCATCTTTGTCCACGTGCCAGAGATTCCCAATAAAGGTGAGAGGTCAGAGTCCGGTTGGGGTCAGGCGGGGTCGGGCAGGGCAGGTTGGGGTCAGGCGGGGTCGGGCAGGGCAGGTTGGGGTCAGGCAGGGCGCGGTAGAGCAGGGTCTGGGTGGAGTCAGACAGGGTGGCTCATGTTGAGGCAGAGGGAAGAGGAGGGGCGGTGTTGTTTACACTATTAAATGTAGTTTTACAGAGACAGTGCACATTAATCAACATTACTGTAAAAGTGCCCATTTTAGCCAGATGGCAAATTTCTCAACTGCCGTCCCTGGGAACAAACATGGCAGCCATCTTGTGCAAGGATAAGATAGTATCACTGCATAATGACAATGGTTAAATAAGTGTTCTTCATTATAAGATACATATATGTTGGTGGTGGTGATGATGATGATGATGATGATGATGATGATAATGATGGTCCGTGATGATGATGATGATGATGGTCCATGATGATGATGATGGCCGTGATGAAGACGATGATGATGATTAAGTTGATGATGATGATCCTGTTCTAGAGTCAACGTTCCCTGTGACTCTGGTCCTGATCTTCGGGGCTGTGGGCGTGGCCATTCTCCTCATGCTCATCATCTTCTCTCAGCAGCAGAGGTGAGGACACACACACACACACACACACACACACACACAGAGTCATCTTCATCTCATCTCTTCCTCTTCCTCTCAGACTGATGGTGATTCTGCTGCCTCCTGTCCCTGCACCCAAAATCAAAGGGATAGATCCAGCACTGCTTAAGGTAAGATGACAAACACTGCGTGCGTGCGTAAGTTTGTCTTTTGAGTAGGTGTGATCAAGTATTTAGGATGTAAAAACAAGTGTGAATTGTTATGGCTCAGAGTGCATTACAGATTATTATACTCAACAAAACTATAAATACATGCAACAATTTCAAAGATTTTACAGAGTTAGAGTTCATATAAGGAAATCAGTCAATTTAAATGCATTTATTAGGCCCTAATCTATGGATTTCACATGACTGGGAATACAGATATGCATCTGTTGGTCACAGATACCTATAAAAAAAAAAGTAGGGGCGTGGATTAGAAAACCACTCAGTACCTGGTGTGACCACCATTTGCCTCATGCAGCGCGACACATCTCCTTCACATAGAGTTGATCAGGCTGTTGATTGTGACCTGTAGAATGTTGTCCCACTCCTCTTCAATGGCTGTGCGAAGTTGCTGATGTTGGCGGGAACTGGAACATACTGTCATACACGTCAATCCAGAGCATCCCAAACGTTCTCAATGAATGACATGTCTGGTGAGTATGCAGGCCAGAACTGGAAGAACTGGGACATTTTCAGCTTCCAAGAATTGTGTTCAGATCCTTGCGACATGGGGCCGTGGCTTATCATGCTGAAACATGAGGTGATAGCGGCGGTTGATTGGCACGACAATGGGCCTCAGGATCTTGTCACGGTATCTCTCTGGATTCAAATTAAGTGCAATTGTGTTTGTTGTCCGTAGTTTATGCCTACCCATACCATAACCCCACCACTATCCCGCAGCCGGATGTGGTGGTCCTGGTCTGGCGTGATTACATGTGGACTGCGGTTGTAAGGCCAATTGGACGTGATGCAAAAATCTCTAAAACGACATTGCTTATGGTAGAGCAATGAACATTACATTATCTGGCAACAGCTCTGGTGGACATTCCTGCAGTCATAATGCCAATTGCACGTTCCCTTTAAACTTGAGACATCTGTCGCATTGTGTTGTGTTACAAAACTGCACATTTTAGAGTGGCCTTTTATTGTCCTCAGCACAAGGTGCACCTGTGTAATGATCATGCCGTTTGATCAACTTCTTGATATGCCCCATCTGTCAGGTGGATGGATTATCTTGGCAAAGGAGAAATGCTCACTGACAGGGATGTAATTAAATTTGTGCACAACATTTGAAAGAAATAAGCTTTTGGTACGTATGGAATATTTGTATGGAATATCTTTTATTTCAGTTTATGAAAGATGGGACCAACACTTTACATGTTGCGTTGATATTTTTCTTCAGTATATTATTAATTAAGATCTCATTCTTGACTGATTATGGAAAGTACACTATATATACAAAAGTATGTGGACACCCCTTCAAATGAGTGGATTTGGCTATTTCAGCCACACTCGTTACTGACAGGTGTATAAAATCGAGCACACAGCCATGCAATCTCCATAGACAAACATTGGCAGTAGAATGGCCTTACTGAAGCTCAGTGACTTTCAACGTGGCACTTTCATAGGATGCCACCTTTCCAACAAGTCAGTTTGTCAAATTTTTGCCCTACTAGAGCTGCCCGGGTCAACTGTAAGTGCTGTTATTGTGAAGTGGAAACATCTAGGAGCAACAACGTCTCAGCCGCGAAGTGATAGACCACACAAGCTCACAGAACAGGACCGCCGAATTCTGAAGCACGTAGCGCGTAAAGATTGTCTGTCTTCGGTTGCAACACTCACTACTGAGTTCCAAACAACCTATGGAAGCTAAGTCAGCACAATAACTGTTTCTTCGGGAACTTCATGAAATGGGTTTCCATGGCCGAGCAGCTGCACACAAGCCTAAGATCACCATGCGCAATGCCAAGCGTCGGCTGAAGTGGTGTAAAGCTCGCCGCCATTGGAGTCTGGAGCAGTGGAAACGCATTCTCTGGAGTGATGAATCACGCTTCACCGTCTGGCAGTCCGACGGACAAATCTTGGTTTGGCGGATGCCAGGAGAATACGACCTGCCCGAATGCATAGTGCCAACTGTGAAGTTTGGTGGAGGAGGCTGTTTTTAATGATTCAGGCTAGGTCCTTTAGTTCCAGTGAAGGGAAACATTTACTCTACAGCATACAATGACATTCTAGACAATTCTGTGCTTCCAACTTTGTGGCAACAGATTGGGGAAGGCCATTTCCTGTTTCAGCATGACAATGCCCCCGTGCAAAGCAAAATCCATACAGAAATGGTTTGTCGATCGGTGTGGAAGAACTTGACTGGCTTGCACAGAGCCCTGACCACAACCCCATCAAACACCTTAAAGATGAATTGGAATGCCGARAATGAGCCAGGCCTAATTGCCCAACATAAGTGCCCGACCTCACTAATGATCTTGTGGCTAAAAGCAAGCAAGTCCCCGCAGCAATGTTTCAACATTTAGTGGAAAGCCTTCCCAGAAGAGTGGGGGCTATAGCAGGAAAGGGGTCATGTAGTGTATCTCCTACAGGTAGGCTAGGGAGACACTTGTGTTATATGATCCAAGTCTAGTTTTTCTGTTCAAGTACATATGATGAAAACACATAATCCACATTGATGTTAATTAAAAACATGGTTTGAGTAGAAAGTTGAACAATAACATACTATAAGAGATTACTTGTTGTGTTTTTATTATTACTTTTATATTAGTTCTCTATTTTCTCTCTCTCTCAATTATTGGGAAGTAAGCATTTCACTGTTAGTCTACACCTGTTCTTTACGAAGCATGTGACCAAGAAGATTTGATTTTATATGCTCTAGAGATGCTAGCTAACGGGAGGAGGATGTGTGGTTGTGACCAGGTGTGACCAGGTGTCATTGTGTTGGTGTGCTGTTGAAATGGGATGTGGGCTGCTGTTGATGAGGAACATGTACTTTTCAAACAACCCCACCACTTGTACAGTAGCTCAAGTATACCACTGTGTCCCTATGAACAGGAAACCAATCAGTGTCCCTATGAACCCCTACCCTGGTCAACAGCTCTGCACCCCCCACAGCAACTTTCCCAAGCCTCCCCCATTTCTCCTTCACCCAGATCCAGATAGCTGATGTTCTGAAATAGCTGCAAAATCTGGACCCCTACAAATCAGCTGGGCTAGACAATCTGGACCCTCGCTTTCTAAAATTATCCGTCGCAATTGTTGCAACCCCTAATACTAGCCTGTTCAACCTCTCTTTCGTATCGTCTGAGATCCCTAAAGATTGGAAAGCTGCAGCGGTCATCCCCGTCTTCAAAGGGGGAGACACTCTAGACCCAAACTGTTATACACCTATATCTATCCTACCCTTCCTTTCTAAAGTCTTTGAAAGTCAAGTTAACAAACAGACCACCGACCATTTTGAATCTGACCGTACCTTCTCCGTACCTTCTCAATAATAGACAATACTGTGCAGCCGTATTCATCGACCTGGCCAAGGCTTTCGACTCTGTCAATCACTGTATTCTTATCGGCAGACTCAACAGCCTTGGTTTTTCCTCGCCTGGTTCACCAACTACTTCTCAGATAGAGTTCAGGTTGTCAAATCGGAAGACCTGATGTCCGGACCTCTGGCAGTCTCTATGGGGGTGCCACAAGGTTCTATTCTCGGGCCGACTCTCTTCTCTGTATACATCAATGATGTCGCTCTTGCTGCTGGTGATTGTCTGATCCACCTCTACGCKGACGACACCATTCTGTATACTTCTGGCCCTTCTTTGGACACTGTGTTAACAAACCTCCAGACGAGCTTCAATGCCATACAACACTCCTTCCATGGCCTCCAACTGCTCTTAAATGCAAGTAAAACTAAGTGCATGCTCTTCAACCATTCGTTGCCCGTACCCGCCCGCCCGTCTAAACATGGGATGATTTCACTGAACAACAAAAGAAATGGAATATTGAATGATCCCCAATGATCCATCGCATCTCCCAAAAATGTTTTCAACATATATCTTTAAAATGATAGTCTAGAAACATAGGCTTCGGTTGTCTTCCTCTCAAGCTTCCATGTCTTCTCCCTGGACCTCCTCAATGTCCACCTCTTGAACGTCAGACTCTAAGGCCTCATCTTCACTCTCACTATCCAACCTTGTTGAGGATGGCTCGTTGTCAGGCTCAAAAAGCCAAAAATTTGCCCGGACTGCCACCAGATTTTCAACCCTTGTATTGGTCAGCCTGTTGCATGCTTTGGTGTGTGTGTTCCCAAACAAGGACCAGTTGTGCTCTGATATGGCTGATGTTAGTGGAATTTGGAGGATGATAGAGACAACAGGGGAAAGAGCCTCAGATCCACAAAGTCCCGACCAGGTGGCTGATGAGATATGTTGGCACGACTGCCATATTGCATCTCCATCCCAAAGCCCTTGCTTGGAAGTGTATTTTGTGAGACCTCCAAGAACCTTTCCCTCATCCAGGACAAGGTGGCGAGACACGGTAGTGATGACACCATAGGCCTTGTTGATCTCTGCACCAGACAGGATGCTCTTGCCAGCATACTTGGGGTCCAACATGTARGCTGRGGCGTGTATGGGCWTCAGGCAGAAGTCTTCACGCTTTTTGATGTATTTCAGAACTGCAGTTTCCTCTGCTTGGAGCAACAGTGAAATGGGCAGGGCAMTACATATTTCTTCTCTTACATCTGCAAGCAGAGTCTGAACATCAGACAGGATGGCATTGTCTCCAACAATCTGTGCAATGACTACTGCTACAGGTTTCTGGAGTTTCAGGCTGCTTACCACTCTCTCCCAAAATACATCATCCAGGAGGATCCTCTTGATGGGCTGTCCATATCGGCAGACTGTGATATGGCCATGTCTTGGAGAGACTCCTTCCTCTCCAGGAGACTGTCAAACATGACAACACCACCCCAACGGGTGTTGCTGGGCAGCTTCAATGTGGTGCTCTTATTCTTCTCACTTTACCTCATGAGGTAGGTTGCTGCTATAACTTGATGACCCTTCACATACCTAACCATTTCCTTGGTTCTCTTGTAGAGTGTATCCATTGTTTTCAGTGCCATGATGTCCTTGAGGAGCAGATTCAATGCATGAGCAGCACAGCCAATGGGTGTGATGTGAGGGTAGACCAAGCAGCCTTCATGTTTGCAGCATTGTCTGTCACCAGTGCAAATACCTCCTGTGGTCCAAGGTCATTGATGACTGGCTTCAGCTCATTTGCAATGTAGAGACCGTTATGTCTGTGGTCCCTTGCTCTTGTAGAATACTGGTTGAGGGGTGGAGATGATGTAGTTAATTATTCCTTGCCCACGAACATTTGACCACCCATCAGAGATGATTGCAATACAGTCTGCTTTCTCTATAATTTGCTTGACCTTCACATAAACTCTGTTGAACTCTGCATCCAGCAAATTAGTAGTTAAAGCATGTCTGGTTGGAGGGGTGCGTGCTAGGCGAAGAACATTCAGAAATCTCTCCCAATACACATTGTCTGTGAGCATCAGAGGTGAACCAGTTGCATACACAACTCGAGCAAGACATTCATCAGCATTTATCTGACTACGTTCCTCCATTGAGTCAAAAAAAAATATTGATTCCAGGAGGACCATGAGCTGTTGCTATCGATAAGGTGTCTGATTCATCATTTTCACCTCGAATAGAAGGGACTTTTGTCAGAGGTTGCTTGTTGTGAGCGCTGAGCGCTGAGGGAACTTTATGCACTTGGCCAGATGTGTTGCATTCTTCATATATGATTTGGCACAGTATTTGCAAATGTACACAGCTTTTCCTTCTACATTTGCTGCAGTTTAATGTCTCCACACATCAGATAGTACCCGTGGCATTTTCCTGTAAAGATTTTTTATTTTTTTATTTTTTTTAAACCCAATACAATTCCATGTACAGATAAATAGTTAAGCAGTTAGAAAAAACAACTGCTTTGTAAGATGTGTTTTAAAATGAAACATGTATGGAAACAGGTGAATTACACTTCTTGGTTAGCAGGCTCAAGCAAGCTAAAACCCATATGGTAGCAAAAACTAACTAGCAGAAATTGTTAACAAGTTAGAAATTATTTAAACACACTGCTGTAGGCTACTATTTACTAGTTAACAAATAATCATGTATGTCATATAAAATATGTTCACCACACCCAGTATTGTAATCAAAACTTACCAGAAAGCATGTAGTCCTTGGCTCAGGCAGTGTACTGTAGTAGTGTGGGCTCAATAGCATCTCATTAGTGTGCAAGATCTTGAGAATCAGCTGTACATGTGATGGAAGTGTGCACTGTGCACTGTGCATGCAGAGGGTTGCAATTCCATTGAATTGGGGATAGTTTAACCAAAATATGCCACAAGACCTAAATTTGACTTGTGTATCCCACTAAAAAAGGTTCACTGTTATAAGATAACTTTTTTGATGAATTTAAGCAAAATTCCCAAAATTCCCAGGCTTATCTTCCCATGGAAAATTTCCTGAAAAGTTTCTGACCCTTTGCAACCCTAATGGAGAGTGATAATGACAGCATAGGAGGATTTTACACTTCTCATAGCCACATACATTCACATACGTCATTATGTATTTATTTTACTTGTTTTACCTAGAGCCAGAATTGCAATTGAAACATTACTTAAAATACGTATTATCTTCTTTTTTTTTTTATACCTGCTTCAACACAAAAAAACTGTTGAAGTCGGAAGTTTACATACACTTAGGTTAGAGTCATTAAAATTCGTTTTTCAACCACTCCACAAATGTATTGTTAAGAAACTATAGTTTTGGCAAGTCGGTTAGTGCATGACACAAGTAATTTTTCCAACAATTGTTTACAGACAGATTATTTACACTTATAATTCACTGTACCACAATTCCAGTGGGTCAGAAGTTTACATACACTAAGTTGACTGTGCCTTTAAACTGCTGGGAAAATTTTTGAAAATGATGTCATGGCTTTAGAAGCTTCTGATAGGCTAATTGACATAATTTGAGTCAATTGGAGGTGTATCTGTGGATGTATTTCAAGGCCTACCTTCAAACTCAGTGCCTCTTTGCTTGACATCATGGGAAAATCAAAAGAAATCAGCCAAGATCTCAGAAAAAAAATTGTAGACCTTCACAAGTCTGGTTCCTCCTTGGGAGCAATTTCCAAATGCCTGAAGGTACCACGTTCATCTGTACAAACAATAGTACGCAAGTATAAACACCATGGGACCACACAGCCGTCATACCGCTCAGGAAGGAGACGCGTTCTGACTCCTAGAGATMAACGTACTTTGGTGCAAAAAGTGCAAATCAATCCAAGAACAACAGCAAAGGACCCTGTGAAGATGCTGGAGGAAACYGGCKCAAAAGTATCTATATCCACAGTACAACGAGTCCTATATCGACATAACCTGAAAGGCTGCTCAGCAAGGAAGAAGCCACTGCTCCAAAACTGCCATAAAGAAAAGTCAGACTACGGTTTGCAACTGCACATGGGCACAAGATCGTACTTTTTGGAGAAATGTCCTCTGGTCTGATGAAACAAAAATAGAACTGTTTGGCCATAATGACCATCGTTATGTTTGGAGGAAAAAGGGGGGGCTTGCAAGCTGAAGAACACCATCCCAACCGTGAAGCACGGGGGTGGCAGCATCATGTTGTGGGGGTGCTTCGCTGCAGGAGGGTCTGGTGCACGTCACTAAATAGTTGGCATCAAGAGGAAGGAAAATTACGTGGATATATTGAAGCAACATCTCAAGACATCAGTCAGGAAGTTAAAGCTTGGTCTGGTCGCCAATGGTTCTTCCAAATGGACAACAACCCCAAGCAATACTTCCAAAGTTGTGCAAAATGGTTAAGGACAAAGAAGTCAATGTATTGAGTGGCCATCACAAACCTGCCTCAATCTCATAGAAAATGTGTGGGCAGAGCTGAAAAAGCGTGTGTGAGCAAGGAGGCCTACAACACTGACTCAGTTACACAGCTCT
>NC_036872.1:33315744-33369043 GCF_002910315.2 Salvelinus sp. IW2-2015 | reverse complement strand
GAGCAAGGAGGCCTACAAACCTGACTCAGTTACACCAGCTCTGTCAGGAGGAATGGGCCAAATTTCACCCAACTTATTGTGGGAAGCTTGTGGAAGGCTACCCAGAACGTTTGACCCAAGTTAAACAATTTGAAGGCAATGCTACCAAATACTAATTGAGTGTATGTAAACTTCTGACCCACTGGGAATGTGATGAAAGAAATAAAAGCTGAAATAATCATTCTCTCMACTATTATTCTGACATTTCACATTCTTAAAATGAAGTGGTGATCCTAACTGACGTAAGGCAGGGAATTTTTACTAGGATTAAATGTCAGGAATTGTGAATTGTTTACATACTCCTTGACTTTGGTGTATTTAAACTTCTGACTTCATCTCTCTCTCTCTCACTCACTCACTGCTTTATTCTCCCTACCTCACTCCCTCTAACACATACATACACTCACTGTCCCTCTTTCTCTGTCTCTCACACTCATTCTCTCACCCACACTCACTCTCCCTTTCTTCTGTCAAACCCATTCTCTCTCTCTCTCGCTCTCTCTCTCTCGCTCTCTCTCGCTCTCTCTCTCTCTCTCGCTCTCTCTCGCTCTCTCTCTCGCTCTCTCTCTCGCTCTCTCCCATTCAAGGGCTTTATTGGCATGGGAAACATATGTTAACTGCCATAGCAAGACAAGTAGATAATAAAAATGTACAGTAAACATTACACTCACAGAAGTTCCAAAAGAATAACGACATTTCAAATGTCATGTCTCTCTCTCTGTCACACCCCATCCAGAAGGGAAAGCTGGACGAGCTGAACTTCATCCTGAGTGGAGCTGGTATGGGGGCTCTCCACTCCTACCCCCCGGACCTGTACCAGGACGTGCCCTGGGTGGAGTTCATCGAGCTGGACGCAGACGAGCCTGGGGAGAAGGACAACCAGAGCTCAGACTCACAGAGACTGCTCGGTCACAACAACCACCACGCAAACCATGGCTGCTCTCATGGCCTCGGGTATAGGATGGAGCAGGCTTTGTTCAGTGAAACATTTCTGAAATTATACTAGGAAAGTGTCAGTCTACAGGAGCCTTTTTTGGATGCATGAAGCAGCGTTAAAGTAGCTAGCTTCGGGATCTGGAATGGTACCTCCAGGTAACTCTCTCTCCCCTTCCACCCCTTCCTCTCTCTATCTCTTTCCTCCTCTCTCTCTCTTTCCCCCTCCCTCCCTCCCTCCTCTATCTCTCTCCCCCTCCCTCTGTCCCTCTCTCTCTCCCTCCCTCTGTCCCCCTCTCTCTTTCTCTCTCCCTCCCTCTCTCAGTATCCCTGATGATGACTCTGGCCGGGCCAGCTCCTATGATCCAGAGCTGCCTGACCAGGAGACCCTGATGTTAATGGCTGCCCTCCTGTCCTGCCAACCCGACAAAGTTGAGCCATGCTTGGGGAACTGGAGCCACTCAAGCACCCCGTCCCTAGAAGTGCTGGAGGTCCCATGCCCCCGGCTCCAGGCTCCAGGCTTACCTCCAGAGGGAGGGGAGAGGCACCTGGTCCAGACCCAGCTGGGAGGCCCTCAGAGCTGGGTAAACATGGACTTCTATGCCCAGGTCAGCGATGTGACGCCCACCGGAGGGGTGGTGCTCTCGCCAGGCCAGCAGGTCAGAGCCCCGGAGAACACTCCAACAACAGAGAAGGATAAGAAGGGAAAAATTGAGGGAGGAGAGGAGGAGAGTGAGGAAGAGGAGGAGAGGAGAACGAACAAGCTGAAGTTTCAGCTGCTGGTGGTTGTTCCTGAGACAGGGGGCTACACGACAGAGAGCAGRGGCCGGCAGATGAGCACCCCTGACCCCTCCTCACCTGGGGAGGTCTARCACACCTTCCCCCCACCTTCCGCCGAGAGCAAGCCCCACCAGGAGGCCTATCTTCCTGCTACCACCCCCCTAGGGGACTACCAGTCCCCTTACATCCTTCCTGACTCCCCCCCTGCTCAGTTCCTCCCCCCTGTTTCGGACTACACTGTGGTTCAGGATGTTGATTTCCAGCACAGCCTTCTCCTCAACCCCKCGTCCCCCCAGAGGTCCCCTACCTGTTCCCCACAACCCCCCTCCAAGCCCCTGCCCGTCATGCCCATAGGGTACCTCACCCCGGACCTGTTGGGCAACCTCTCGCCTTAAGAAAAACTACACCGCCCAGGAGGCTGGAGGCCACTTGTCATGAAGTCAATAATCATTACATTTACATTTTACATTTAAGTCATTTAGCAGACGCTCTTATCCAGAGCGACTTACAAATTGGAAAGTTCATACATATTCATCCTGGTCCCCCCGTGGGGAATGAACCCACAACCCTGGCGTTGCAAGCGCCATGCTCTACCAACTGAGCCACACGGGACCGTTGTTCTACTTGATCAATGCTGGAAGCCAAATATGTCACAGGACAGACTCGACAACAAGCATGGTCGTTTGTTTGAGAGTTTGCTTGAAGGGAAGCTGAGAAAGAGAAATGTTTAGTTGTTGTGTTTGGCTTTTATGAGTGACTGGAACTTGAGGAAAGAGCTTCTGTAAAATTGGCCTTTCTGGTTTGATAGAGCTTAAAGTAATACGTGAACAAATCTTACTGTGTTCTTTCTGACTGAGACACCGAAAAACCCACAGTCTGAAACATTGAAATGCACGGTTCTCTAACATACACACAGATACACTTATGCACCATACATACGCAGACAGACAAGCTCAGACATGGTTCTAGTTCTATGTTACCTGATACTTCAATGTATCTGTTGTTTGACTGATGAGGTGCAATGTAAACATTTGCCTTGCAGACACACATAGTCCCACCTTAATGTATATATATATATGTACGTTTAACATGTACATATTTAATACTCTAGCTTGTTGGTTTAAGTCTTAATTTGACTGTAGATGGATCCAATAACAAAATGTCTGGGAGAATAACAAGCACATCTACTTGCCATTTATACAAACACACCAACTTTAACATCATCGTTATGGCCTCATTAATTGACAGAACACTTGAGTGTGCTGTTTATCAAACTTAGCGCTACAGCGAGCAGTGACTATTAGTAACTACGGTCGTTCATTTCGCGCTCTCATTATTTTGCTTAATGGCCTATTTTTATGCTTATATTTCTCTTTCATCCTTTTTGCGGCAGAGTCGTCTAATTATTACCAGACTGAGGTCAGTTTTTAACACGGCCATTAGACAACCTGTCTGCATTCACTGTGACAACTCAGACACCGGTCACTATAATAAACAGAGAACAAGAAAACCTGTAACACCAAGCAGATTTCACTTACAGCATAGACTTAATTCTCACAATATAGGAAAGACTGCTTTTATATGTTCTACTTTCTTACTTTGCATTAATTGTAATTGCAGGGACAATAGAGCTCCACAGTGGAGGTGTCATAATAACCATAAAACCTAGCGGACAAACAGGGAAATGGTTCCAATCATTCATTTTCCACCATAGGGGATTTTAGAAACACTTAAAATAAGGGTTGTGTTTCATGTAGGCTTTCCCTGGCGTGACGTTTTGATAACCATGTAAATCTCTCACGGACAAGGTGACTTTATCAATATATTCAGATCTATTTACGCTCAGAATCTAAATTTTTTAATTTGTGTCAAAGTAGACATGCAAAACTACAAATCCCTGCAAGCTCCTGCACGTCATCTCTAGCTGACACCTTAATAACAGATATTGTGTCAATWWAAAATTTGCACAAGACAGTTCATAGAATTCTCTGTTTAAATAAATGTTGCCAATTTATTCATTACTACATTTAGCTAACAATAGTTCATCCAGAGATTCTCACCTTTGCCTCGATTTGGCAGTCTAGTCCAGATCATCATGGCATTTGTAGTTCTTTATGATAGTGACATTAGCATGAATTAGCATTTCA
Organism: Salvelinus sp. IW2-2015; assembly: GCF_002910315.2. Lineage (NCBI taxonomy): Eukaryota > Metazoa > Chordata > Actinopteri > Salmoniformes > Salmonidae > Salvelinus > Salvelinus sp. IW2-2015. The sequence goes on along the minus strand of NC_036872.1, from coordinate 33,365,144 downwards.
TTTTTGTGCGGGTAAATACAGGCAAATATATTGATAAGACACCTTGTCCGTGAGAGATTTACACGGTTATCAAAACGTCATGCCAGGGTAAYCCTACACGAAACACAGCCCTTAGTTGACCTATTTCTAAAATCCCCTAAGGGAAAGATTTATGGTGGGGAAATGATTGGAATCATTTCCCTGTTTGACCACTAGGTGTTATGGGTATTATGACTCATACTGTGGTACTACTCTATGACTGGAATGTGAAAAGGGGTAGTTATAATATTTTTCTGTTTCTCTGTTTCTATTGTTTCTAAATGTAATGCCAATGTTAATGTGCTCTCGCTTGCACTTTGTAATGATAGTAAAATTAGCTCCTTTTGATGTAGTGAAATATGTACTTAGAAGCTCAGAGCTTTCTATACGCCCACAACCTTACAAACATACCCAGGCACGCACACACACAGAAGGGGAAAGGATAGTATCCACTTTTGTTTTGAGCTGACATACACACACACACACTGTCGTAAAGGGCAACAACTGGCAGTGAACGGGAAATGTAACATTAAAACAAAGAACACATTATCATATTTGATTAATCTGCATTAGTAATTCCAGGTGAACGCTATGATCCCTTAATGATGTCACTTGTTACATCCACTTCAATCAGTGTAGATGAAAGGGAGTTAACAGGTTAAAGAAGGATTCGTAAGCCTTGAGACAATTCAGACATGGATTGTGTATGTGTGCCATTCAGAGGGTGAATGGGCAAGACAAAAGATTTAGGTGCCTTTGAACGGGGTATGGTAGTAGGTGCCTGGCGCACCGGTTTGTGTCAAGAGCTGCAACGCTGCTGGGTTTTTCACCCTCAACAGTTTCCCATGTGTATCAACAATGGTCCACCACCCAAAGGACATCCAGCCAACTTGACACAACTGTGGGAAGCATTGGAGTCAACATGGGCCAGCATCCCATGCTGGAATGCTTTTGACACCCTGTAGAGTCCATGCCCCGACAAATTGAGGCTGTTCTGAGGGTAAAAGGAGAGGGGGGGTGCAACTCAATATTATGAAGGTGTTCCTAATGTTTGGTAAACTCAGTGTAGATGTATCATCACTTCATTTGCTTAAAGTCTGTATTTTGCATTAGTATGTCATGTTTCCATATATTGTGATCGTTGTTTATACTTCATGCTGTTTTAAACGTTTTTTGTTTTTGTTTTCTACCTTATGCGCATTGAGCGTGGAAAATGCACACTACAAATTAAATATTATTATCATCATCAGAAAGATTATCTTCATCCACAAGAGAACCATCAGCTCCAGAGGATATGTGAGGAGCTGTCCCACTGAACCAAAACTGGTTGCATCAACATTGTTTCCACGTCATTTCAACAAACAAATTCAATGTGATTACGTTGAGTCAATGTGGAAAACTGATTGGATTTGCAAAGTTTCTGTGTATATCTGGGATCCATTCAGCCTGTACAAGCTGCATCATACGGACTAAAAGCCTCTCTATAAGTGCAGGAAATCTGTGATTATTTTGTGTTGTTCACTACAGGAACTCTTGGACTTGACGATTCGCATGGCTTTTTCAGAAATACAACAGCATAGAATAAGCTATTTTAGATCGAGGCTGTGATACACAGCCCTTGCCAATCAAACCTTAAGACCAGGTTTCTGAGGTAAATATGATAACATATATTATGCCGGCACAGCAAGAATGTTCACTTGTGGATTAATCTATTTAACAATTAATGAATGATAACTGTTTTTAGACACATGATATCGTTCACAACCTGTGCAAATGTGCCATTCTCTGTCATGCTTATTCTCTCTTTCTCTCGCTCTTTCTCTCTCTCTCTCTCTCTCTCTCTTTCTCTCTCTCTTTCTCTCGCTCTCTCTCTTTCTCTCGCTTTCTCTCTTTCTGCTACCAGCATGTAAACATTGAAAAATAAATGTCTTAATATATCTACTAGTGCTGTAACAACTACTGTATTATGTATGTTGTATTTTGTCTTGTTACTAGTCAGAAATATTGCTGCTTGGTACATTTCCTGTCTGCATTCAGCCTTGCCACAGGCTTATTCAGGCGGATGTAACTTCATAGAAGGTTGAAATAGAAATGCATTATCTTGGAACAGACATGGTTCTATGTTGTGTAGTAGAATATGAAAGCATTGGAGTCAGCTCTATTCATTGCATTTCTATATGCAACATTCTAAAACTTTGCAATTAACTGAATAAGCCAGAGGTGCCTATGTGTATGTACACTATAAGGAAAGCTCTATCAGATTATTTAGATAAGTACTGCTAAGGTTTAGTCTGTTGGACATTGGTAAATGTTTGTATAGTGGAATGTACTATGCGACATGCACGTGGTTTGTAGCATCCAAGGTTGCTATACCCAAGGTATAACACTTTACCTTACACCCAGAGTCATAACACATTATGACACTGTCATAACCTGTCATAATATGGTCATATCACTGTCATGACCCATATATTTACACCTGTTGTGACATATTATGCGTTATTTTGTGGCTGGTTATGACTCCTACATAAGTGTCAAAACCCACATTTATTCAAATGAGTTTTTTCCATGCCAAATAGTTTCCTTTCTTTGAAAGTTTGTTTCTTAAATCCTTTTTTGTTGTTGCAATGAATTCTTTACAGTAATGTTTTTTTCATCATATTTTAATTAACTTGTAGAAAATACACTTTTTGAATGACCATCCTGTGTCACTTTACTTGGTCTAAGAAAGTACACTTTATGACACTGTCAAGAAGCATTATCACCATCATCATCATATAAGCCTCGTACTTGAGTGTCTTGTTCGCCTCCTGCATTGGGGGTAGGTAATACTGTGGACTCGTAGGCTATGGTGAAATGGAATGTTTTGCCTTGTGGGTTTTGACATTCTTATGTAGGTGTCATAACCAGCCATACAATAACGCAATATATGTCACAATGGGTCTAAATATATGTGTCATGACAGCGTTATGACCATATAACAGGTTATGACATTATGACATGGTTATGACTCTCTTAACATGTTATGACGCTGGGTGTCAAGTAAAGTGTTACCATTCAAGGTTACCAGACATTTGTTTACCATTTGTGTCAGTAATTTTGCCAATGTACCTTATGTTAAATTGAATACTAATGTGTCAATATTAGCTCAATTATTTGTGCTTTGGAATATTAGACACTGTATGAATTAGGCTGTTATATATATATATATATATATTTTTTTTTTTTTTGTATTTCAGACTAAGTCAAGTCTGTGAATTATCTATCATGAATGCATAGCAAAGTCTGTTTTAAAATGGTATAAGAATTGAAGATGGAGACACCTATCAATAAGCTTCAATGACATTGTTTAAAATATTGCCTTCATATTCACTACAAAGATAAGATAATGTGTGTTTTGATCCATCAGCCAATAAGAAGCTTTCCTACAGAGTATTATGTATATGGTGATACAGTATAGATATGGTAGCACAAGTATTATTTCAAGATATAAGCCAATATCTTAGTCTGATCGTACTGTAACTAAACTCTATATTGTTTTTGTACAATCCCATGTCATCTGTGTCAAAGGGTTATCGTAAGTGTTTCATACGTTGACAATTAAGAGTGAGATGAGCAGGAGGGTACTACTATGAGTTATAGTGGTTTTTAAATCGACATGAAACGTTTGCATCAGCAGACCAGAGCATCGACGCTACAGGCTCAGGTTATGTTATGTTTGTTTGTTATTTTTAGGCTGAAAGTGTTGAGTTCTGGGATTTATTTTGGAGTTGATTGGCTATACACCCTGCTTGACAAAATGTGACAGGGTCTGGTTCGAGGGCCTCGACGTTCCACGGGTTTCTGAAGTTCTGCTGCATTGTTTTCTTTCCTGTTTTCTGTTCAAAATCTTTCAAAAAGATGCACAATAAATACATATCTTTGTCGGTTAGGTATTTGTACATTGTTGTTGATTTCTCACACTACTTAAGAAGGTCATGCCTGAGTGTAGATACTCTGATTTAAAGGCCAGAATGCATGGGCCATTAAACCTTCTGATGCAGATGAAATAGGAGCGTGATATTCCACATTTTAGGTCACTCAGGATGAGTTCACAATGTGCTGTGACAGTGGAGGGTGTTGATTCAGTAAATGCTCTACACAGCAAGGAATAAAGAGTGTGTGCGTGCTCGCGCGTTTGTCCATGCATCTGTGTGGGTCTCTCCGGCGCTAAGTGGATCAGGAAGCATCCTGGAAGCAGCCCTGTGTCGAGAGGACAACAGATTGGCCAATTAGACAGAGCCTGTGTACCCAGCTGCTCAGTGTGGGGCTGATTGGATCAGAGAGCCAGCCACTCACAGGTCTGCGTCCCAGGACATTGCAGGTAATTACCCATAAGTCACTGCTCCCCCTGTATTGGATCTTCAGGCCAATTACGCCCACGCTATCTGCCCACACAGCACTCGTTTATTGCCTCTGCTTGCTTGTTGACCTTCTTAGAGGAGCAGTCTCAATGGTTATTCAGCTCCATTACAGTGAGGAGTTGCTGTGCAGAGACGCTTCTGGAATATGCTTTTTAAAGGTGGAYGAGGATGCCTTGACCCCATTACATAAACTCCTAAGTACACTGAGTGTACAAACATTAGGAACACCTGCTCTTTCAATGACAGACTGACCAGGTGAAATCTATGATCCCTTATTGATGTCACCTGTTAAACCCACTTCAATCAGTGTAGATGAAGGGGAGTAGACAGGTTTAAGAAGGATTTTTAAGCCTTGAGACAATTGAAACATTGATTGCATGTGTGTGCCATTCAGATGGTAAATGGGCAAGACAAGATTTAAGTGCCTTTGAACGGGGTATGGTAGTCGGTGCCAGGCACACCGTTTTGAGTGTGTCAGGAACTGCAACACTGCTCGTTTTTTCACACTCAACAGTTTCCCATGTGTATCAAGAATGGTCCACCACCCAAAGGTCATCCTGCCGATGGCATGCCAGTGGTCGAAAATGTGTCATTGACGAAAGAGGACAAAGGAGGCTGACACGAATTGTGCAGAGCAACAGACGGGCAACAGTTAGTCAACWSACATTCCAGTACAACATTGGTGCCCAAAGACGCAAACAAGGATAAACAACTCGTCGTACTTTGACACGAATGGGGTTTGATAGCCGACGACTTTACGGAGTTCCACTTCTTTCTGACAAAAAACAAGACACTGGGGTTGCAGTGGGCTAAGGAACGAAAACACTGGACAATTGGAAAAACATTGCCTGGTCTGATGAATCCCGGTTCTTGCTGTTTCACGCTGATGGGAGGACTAGTGTAACAGTATAACTTTAGACCGTCCCCTCGCCCCGACACGGGCGCGAACCAGCTACCCTCTGCACACATCAACAACGGTCACCCACGAAGCGTCGTTACCCATCGCTCCACAAAGGCTGCGGCCCTTGCAGAGCAAGGTGCAACACTACTTCTAGGTTTCAGAGCAAGTGACGTAACTGATTGAAACGCTAGTAGCGCGTACCCGCTAACTAGCTAGCCATTTCACATCCGTTACACTCACCCCCCTTTCAACCTCCTCCTTTTCTGCAGCAACCAGTGATCCGGGTCAACAGCATCAATGTAACAGCTGTCTCTTATACACATCTAGATGTGTATAAGAGACAGGGCCCTTGCAGAGCAAGGTGCAACACTACTTCTAGGTTTCAGAGCAAGTGACGTAACTGATTGAAACGCTAGTAGCGCGTACCCGCTAACTAGCTAGCCATTTCACATCCGTTACACTAGGGTATGGAGAACCATATGAGGACATGCAGCCATCACGCCGTGTGTCAACATTGCAGGGTGATGGTGATAGTGTAGGGTGTGTTTTCATGGCACACATTGGGCCCATTGATAAAAGTGGAGCAACGTTTGAATGCCACATGATGTCTGAACATCATCGCCAATCAGGTGCATCCCTCCATGACAGCAGTGTGTCCATCTGCTAATTGATTTATTTCAGCAGGATAATGCCCCATGCCACAAGGCTAGGATTGTCCAGGAATGGTTCCACAAACATGATATTGAATTCAGCTTACTGCAGTGGCCTGCCCAGTCACCAGATCTCAATCCAATTGAGCATCTGTGGGATGAGATGGAACAAGCTATTCAGAGTAGAGATCCACTACCAGCCAACTTGACAGAACTGTCAGAAGCTTTGGAGTCAACACCTTGTAGAGTCAATGCTCAGATGAACTGAGGCTGTTCTGATTGCAAAAGGGGATGCAGGTCAATATTAGGAAGGTGTTCCTGATGTTTTATACACTATGTGCTGTGTAGAATCCCAGTTTAGGCCTCAGAGGTAAGGCATTGTAATACATGCTGCCGTGTTAACTTGAGGAAAGAAAGAGAAAGAACAGTGTTTGCAGTTGGTCACACTGATCACACGAAGGTAACCTCCTGGTCACACTGGTCACACAAAGGAAACCTCCTGGTCACACTGATCARACGAAGGTAACCTCCTGGTCACACTGATCACACGAAGGTAACCTCCTGGTCACACTGGTCACACAAAGGTAACCTCCTGGTCACACTGGTCACACAAAGGTAACCTCCTGGTCACAGTTGAAAAGTCTGCTTTGATTGATGTGTGGTTTGTTAACTATGAGAATTCAGTGAGGATGACATTGAAGGGCCAATGTCTTACACGAGGAAAGCTCAGCTCAGCAAAAATATTTGAAAAGTGGGTTTCTTTATACAAATAATTAGAGTAGGAACATCACTTTTATTAATTAAATGATTATTAGCCTACTGCAGCAGTATTATGCCTAGGCCTGTACTATGTAGAGACAGACGGAGTTGACTCACTTTGAAAGCAATGTTCCTCCCAGGAATGTAATTTGTGAACCCAGTCGTCTGTGCAAAGGAAAAGGAACACTGCCCAGTTTTCTGGTATAACTAGTCTACAGGCTGCTTACACAAAGAGACACGCTCTGGCAATGAGCAGGATGGCCTGTGCAAGGGAGAGCTCTGGGACCTTTAACGTATCTCCTTTGCCATCTGGTGTTAATGGTTCTGAATTGCAGGCAACAAAAAAAATGTTTCTGGGAGTGCTTTACTGTTTACTGTTTTGTTTGAATAGTTGTAAAAAGTTGTACATGATTATTACCGTGATACATGTTTGTAGTAATATGACTTCCACTACTTGACTAACATGTGAGTCAGGTGTTAAAGAACTAGACACTTGTACAGTAGGTGACATGCCAAATTCCTTTGACAGTCAAACCACTCTGAAGGGCTTCTCAAATTACTTCCCAGCTAGCACATTTGGTTTATTAGAAGTAGAATAATATTGAAGACATCAAACTATGAAATAACACACATGGAATCATGTAGCAACCAAAAAAGTGTTAAACAAATCTAAATCTATTTTATATTTGAGATTCTTCAAATTAGCCACCCTTTACTTTGACGACAGCTTTGTACACTCTTGGCATTCTCTCAACCAGCTTCACAATGTAGAAAATAGTAGAAATAAAGAAAAACCCTTGAATGAGTAGGTGTGTCCAAACGTTTGACTGGTACTGTATGTTTTTGGTTTCACATTGGTTGTGGGAACGAAGCCATACGTTTCCTGACCGGTAAAACAAAATGTTTTTTAAACGTTCTGAGAACAGAKGTGAAAATTTCACCTTTTCTGGGCATGTTGATTTTTAGGTTGTAGGGAGGTTCTGAGAATGTTTTACTCTTGAACGTTTCCATGGGAGGTTTTATTAACGCTTTAAGAATGGAAGTTAAAGGTTATTGAGAGGTTTTTAAATAACTTACTTAAAACTTTAACTTTCACTGAATGTTTTAATGAAACTTTTAATAACACTGCTATCTTATTTTGGGTTKACTTTTTTAAACTCCAAGCACAGTTAGGACACATGGAAATGAATTTCCTTAGGCATTTATCATACAAACACATTTCTTTTTTTTGTGACACAGCATCAGTGAGAGCATGACCTATAATCTTCTGATCTTTATCCATGTAATTAGTCCATTATCTGTCACCAGGATGGAGCTAGCATGCCATGTTTTTACTCATACAAAGCTGTTCATTTTAGTCTATTTAAACAGACTCCGTTTCAAAGGAAACAAGCACTCATTAAGATCGATGTGGCCAATTAGTAGGTGTTGCCAATTATTAGGATTAGGACCTGCGCTATTTGCATTGTGTGCCCCCCCCCCCCTCCGAACCCCTCTTTTTACACTGCTGGTACTCTCTGTTTATCATATATGCATAGTCACTTTAACTATACATTCATGTACATACTACCTCAATTGGGCCTACCAACCAGTGCTCCCGCACATTGGCTAACGGGTCTATCTACATTGTGTCCCACCACCCACCACCCGCCAACCCCTCTTTTACGCTACTGCTACTCTCTGTTCATCATATATGCATAGTCACTTTAACCATATCTACATGTACATACTACCTCAATCAGCCTGACTAACCGGTGTCTGTACGTAGCCTCGCTACTTCTATAGCCCACTACTGAATATAGCCTGTCTTTTTACTGTTGTTTTATTTCTTTACCTACCTATTGTTCACCTAATACCTTTTTTTGCACTATTGGTTAGAGCCTGTTGTATTCAGCGCACATGACAAATAAACTTTGATTTGAAAGCCCTGACCTCAATCCTATAGAAATTTTGTGAGCAGAACTGAAAAAGCGTGTGCGAACAAGGAGCCTACAAACCTGACTCAATTACACCAGCTCTGTAAGGAGGAATGGGCCAAAATTCACCCAACTTATTGTGGGAAGCTTGTGGAAGGCTACCCGAAATGTTTAACCCAAGTTAAACAATTTAAAGGCAATGCTACCAAATACTAATTGAGTGTATGTAAACTTCTGACCCACTGGGAATGTGATGAAAGAAAGAAAAAAATAATAATATATATATAATATATATATATATAGAGAGAGAAGAGAGAGAGAGAGATCCATAAAGAATTTGAAAACAAATCCAATTTTGTAAACTCCCATATCTACTGGGAGAAATTCCACAGTGTGCCATCACAGCAGCAAGATTTGTGACCTGTTGCCACAAGAAAAGGGCAACCAGTGAAGAACAAACACCATTGTAAATACAACCCATATTTATGCTTATTTATTTTAACTTGTGTGCTTTAACCATTTGTACATTGTTACAACACTGTATATATATAATATAACATTTGTAATGTCTTTGTTGTTTTGAAACTTCTGTATGTGTAATGTTTACTGTTAATTTGTATTGTTTATTTCACTTTTGTATTATCTACCTCACTTGCTTTGGCAATGTTAACACATGTTTCCCATGCCAATAAAGCCCCTTGAATTGAATTGAATTGAATTGAGAGAGAGAGAGAGAGAGAGACAGACCACATAGTGCAATATGAGTGCATCAACCATTCTTTATTGATATTTTCTTACATGTTCCACCACCTACACTCCACAGTCAGAAAGAATTTGCTCTGTACAAAGCATAGGGTGTTCTAGGTGACCGTAGTCTTCCCCAGAGACCTTAATTAAGTACAGCATATTCAATATTTCTCTCTACCCACCTTCATTCCAGCTGGTTTTGTTAGTTGAAAAGTGGTCACTTTGTTTTGTTAGTTCACAAACAGTGCATTATAGATATGTGTGTAATATTGCCAACAGCAATAACAGTGACAGAAAAATGGAAAACTAAACACACATTATTACAACTGTGAATATTGAATTTTGTCTACAAAACATACTACTGCTTTAATAAACAGCGTTAATTCAAAGGTAAAAGTAAATGTGGTTGCTTGAAAGGAGTGACATTAGATTTTTAGTTGAAGAAAAAGTTGAAAAGGTTGATGGGGTCATAATAGAAAAATCTTACTCTATCAATAATGTATTTTAACCAAATTGGTTTTGCTAACGCTGAATATAACAATGTCTAACTAACGCTGAATATAACAATGTCTAACTAACGCTGAATATAACAATGTCTAACTTTGGTTTAAATCTTTCATTTCTGGCCATGATGTCAGTTTATTTCAACATTGGCCGCTACTCCTTCATACTCCTTCCAAAGCTCTCGATATTGTGAACTTTGAACTTTAGGGGGTGGTCATATTGTATGGCCCTCTCCCTCCCCTCTCCCCAGCCGGACATCAGACAGACACCACTAAAGCGTAGTTTCTGTGCCTGCCTTCATTTTGGATGGAGGGAGCAAAACGGAGGGGGAGAAACGTCAACATAGTCACCCCATACATTACCGGGAGGGTGACACCAACGCACTGATAGAGAGAGAGAGGGTGGAGGCTACCTTCCTTGATGTCATACTATCTCTTTGGGTACATCTCAAATACCATCCTGTTCCCCATATCGTAATAGGTTTAGGCTTAGCATTCTTCTACCAGACCCAATGTATTCCTCCATCCCTCTCTATCAAGTGTGGCTTTACAGTACCGGAGCAATACTAGTTGGTAAGATGGTATGAGCGCTTTGCCCCGGTGTTGGTCTCACAGATGTTAATATGAGGCCTATAAGCAAGGTAACTTTCACAGAGCCATGGCCCTGCTTACAGCTGCTCTCAGCCTCAGGTTTCAACACCCGGGGATCAGGCTGACATCACTGGCGGAGGCTGCTGTCAGTCAGCGGGGGGCGAGCGTCACTGTCAGGTCTCCCTGATGTGATTGGTGGAGTCGCCCATCAGTCCCTGTCACTGTCAGGAGGCGGGCAGCGCCTCATCACAGTGTCAGAGCCCGATTGGCTCGTTGCTCACCCCATTGCCAAACAGCCCCCGTCAGTGTCAGCATCAGCTGACCTTGGAGGAGGGACTTATATCAGACCCCTCCTTCAAATGTCAACTGAGCTCCGCCTTTCACCTGGCCCTCCCCTTCACTCAGGGCCTCTGCATAGTATGCCCTTCCTGCGTCTCCTTGGGCTGCTGACCCATATGCTCCTGACCAACGTGCAATTGGCCATGGGCCTGGCCTTGGTGGAGCCCCTCAGCACCATGTTGGTGTTGCTGCTGCTCCACCCCATGGCCACGACCGTGATCGCGCCCCACCTCACTCTCGCCATGGTGACCGTGACCATGGCTTTTGCCATGGTGACCGTGCCCATTGCCATGGTGATGATGGCCGCGTCCACCGTGAGGTGTATCCCCTCCAGTGACTGGCTTCTCTTCTCCCTCAGGCTTTACCTCTACCATCCTGTTGCACTCTGCTGGGATCTCTGTGCTCTGTGTGTGAGAGAGGAGGATGGGTGTTGGATGGTTTGTCATAGAACTAATTCCCACATACAAACACAGACATACCGATTGTGTGTGAGAGTGTGTACCTCATACGTGCAGTCCCCACAGATGCGTTGGCAGTAGGTCTCCTTAATGGCGTTCTCTACGTAGGGACTACCCAGGATGGAAAAGGGGAGGAAGATATGGTGGGTCAGACGACCACACCTGAGAGAGAGAGAGAGAGAGAGAGAGAGAGAGAGAGAGAGAGAGAGAGAGAGAGAGACAAAAGCATATACATGATCAATTACACATCTTAGAATCAGCTATTAAAGACTAGCAGAACACACTGGATTCTTCAATTACATTGAATGAACTACAGGACAAAATACAAAACCTCCAATCCAAAAAGGTCTATGGTGTTTATGGTATCCTAAATAAAATGATAAGATATGCAGACCACAAATTCTAAGTGGCTATACTTAAACTCCTTAACATGATCCTCAGCTCTGGCATCTTCCCTAATATTTGGAACCAACTAATGATCACCCCATCCACAAAAGTGGAGACAAATTTACCCCAATAACTACCGTGGCATATGCATCAACAGCAACCTTGGGAAAATCCTCTGGATTATCATTAACAGACCTGCGCCCTGACAGTGAATCTCAGTAGGACAAAAATATTGGTGTTCCAAAAAAGGTCCAGATGCTAGGACCACAAATACAAATTCCATCTAGACACCGTTGCCCTAGAGCACACAAAAAACTATACATACCTTGGCCTAAACATCAGCACCACAGGTAACTTCCACAAAGCTGTGAACGATTTGAGAGACAAGGCAAGAAGGGCATTCTATGACATCAAAAGAATCATAAAACTCCAGTTAGAATCTGGCTAAAAATACTTGAATCAGTTATAGAACCCATTGTCCTTTATGGTTGTGAGGTCTGGTGTCCGCTCACCAACCAAGAATTCACAAAATTGGACAAATACCAAATTGAGACTTCATGCATAATTCTACAAAAACCTCCTCCGTGTACAATGTAAAACACCAATAACACATGGAGAGCAGAATTAGGAGGATACCCGCTAATTATCAAAATCCAGGAATTAGCTGTTAATTCTACAACCACCTTAACGGAAGCAATTCCCAAACCTTCCATAACAAAGCCATCACCTACAGAGAGATGAACCTGGAGAAGAGTCCCCTAGGAAAGCTGATCCTGGGGCTCTGTTCACAAACACAAACAGACCCCACAGAGCCCCAGGACAGCAACACAATTAGACCCAACCAAATCATTTGAAAATTAAAAGATCATTATTTGACACATTGGAAAGAATTTATTAAAAAACTGAGCAAACTGGAATGCTATTTGGCCCTAATCAGAGAGTACACAGTTGGAAAATAACTGAGTGACTGACCCAAAATTAATGAAAGCTTTGACTATGTACAGACTCAGTGAGCATAGCCTTGCTGTTGAGAGATGCCACCGTAGGAAGACCTGGCTCTCGAGAGAAGACAGGCACTGCCCACAAAATGAGATGGAAACTGAGCTGCACTTCCTAACCTCCTGCCAAATGTATGGCCATATTAGAGACACATATTTCCCTCAGATTACACAGATCCACAAAGAATTAGAAAACAAATTAAGTGAAATACCATAGAGTGCTATCACATCAGCAAGTTGTGTGACCTGTTGCCACAAGAAAAGGGCAAACTACTGTTAATACAACCCATATTTATGTTTATGTATTTTCCCCTTTTTACGTCAACTATTTTCAGTGTTACAACACTGTATATGGCCATAATATAACATCTGAAATGCCTCTATACTTTTGAATCTTTTGTGAGTGTAATGTTTACTGTTCATTTCTGATTGTTTATTTCACTTTTGTAAAACCCCTTGACTTTTTCCACAGTTTGTTGTGTTTCAGACTGAATTTAAAATAGATTAAATTTAAATGTTGTGTCACTGGCCTACTARACACAATACCCTATAATGTCAAAGTGGAATTATGTTTTTAGAAATTGTTAAAGTATTCAGCCCATTTGTTATGGCAATTCTAAATAAGTTCAGGAGTATAAATGTGCTTAACAAGTCACATAATAAGTTGCATTGACTGGCTCTGTGTGCAATAATAGTGTTTAACATTATTTTTTAATGACTACCTCATCTCTGTACCCCACATATACAATTGTAAGGTCCCTCAGTCGAGCAGTGAATATCAAACACAGATTCAACCACAAAGAGCAGCGAGATTTTCCAATGCCTTGCAAAGAAGGGCGCCTATTGGTAAATGCAAAACAAAATAAGACATTGAATATCCCTTTYAGCATGGTGAAGTTATTAATTACACTTTGGATGATGTATCAATACACCCAGTCACTACAAAAACTCAGTTGCCGGAGAGGAAGGAAACCACTAAGGAATTTCACCATGAAGCCAATGGTGACTTTAAAATAGTAACATAGTTTAATGGCTGTGATAGGAGAAAACTGAGGATGGATCAACAACATTGTAGTTACTCCACAATACTAATCTAATACATAACTGAGTACCACTCTCCATATTTTCAATTACAGTGGGTGCTGCATCATGTTATGGGTATTATTGTAATTGTTAAGGACTGGGGAGTTTTTCAGGATGAAAAATAAATTGAATGGAGCTAAGCACAGGCAAAATCCTAGAGGAAACCCTGGTTTAGTCTGCTTTCCAAAGAACACTAGGAGATACATTTACCTTTCAGCAGGACAATAACCTAAAACAGAAGGCCAAATCTAGACTGGAGTTGTTTACCAAGTAGACAGTGAATGTTCCTGAGTGGCCGAGTAATCGGTTTGACTTAAATCTTCTTGAAAATCTATGGCAAGACTTAAAAATGGTTGTCTAGCAACAATCAACAACCAATTTGACAAAGCTTGAAGCAATTTGAAAAGAATAATGGGCAAATGTTGCACAATCCAGGTGTGGAAAGCTCTTGGAGGCTTTCCCAGAAAGACACAGCTGTAATCGCTGCCAAAGGTGCTTCTACAAAGTATTGACTCAAGGGGGAGAATTTTATATTTCATTTTCAATAAATTTGCAAACATTTCTAAAAACATGTTTTCACTTTGTAGTTATGGGCTTTTGCGTGTAGATGGGTGAGAGAAAACAATTAATTTAATACATTTAGAATTCAGGCTGTAGCACAACAACATGTGGAATAAGTCAAGGGGTATGAACATTTTCTGAAGGCACTGTATTTCACTTGCTTTGGAAATGTAAACATACAGTTTCCCATGCATATAAATCCCTTTGAATTTAATTGAGAGTGAGAGAGAGGGATACTTTAATGATTACACAGCAGCATGCTGTAGGAAAAAGAGGTATGTATATGATACTGTATAAGACAAGATACTGTGTGTGAAAGAGAGAGAGGAACAGACAGAATGCTGAGCACTGTTTTGTATTTCTGAGCAGACCAAGCGCAGGCAGGCAAGAGACAGACAGACGAGACAGACAGACGAGACAGACGAGACAGACAGACGAGACAGACGAGACAGACGAGACAGACGAGACAGACAGACAGACAGACAGACAGACAGACAGACAGACAGACAGACAGACAGACAGACAGACAGACAGACCACAGTAAGGAGCTGACCTGTCATAGATGAGGAAGTCATCCTTCTTTCCAGCCAGGGCCTGCCACACGTCATCCTGTTTGGGCACCTGTTTGTACAATATGATGTTCTCAGACAGTTTCTGGCTCAGCAACGTGTGGAGGTGCTGGGCCTGGTCTGCCTGGTGGTTCACCACCATATAGGTCACATTGTCCAGACCCTGGCCCTCCAGCTTCAGGCGCAGCTCATCCAATCTGCTCAAAGGAACACAACAAGGAAGTGAAAAATGAGGATATGGAGAGATGGCCAAAATAAATAATGTTATAACAAAATAAAGAACGGGCGTTCTATAAAGAGATGTGCTGTTGACAACCGGAAAAGTGTCAATTTTAAAGATTCTTTAAAAAAAACACACACTCCACTAGGGGTAGGAAAGTGGCTAAGGGAATGGAACAGAGCCCTATCTGGTCCACTTACAAGGATGCCTGCACCAAGCAGAACAATCAACTGGCCTGGAGGAGGGCCACCACCGTGACCTGCCCCATAACCCCCTTCATTGGCTCCACCTCCCCAATGCTCCAACCAGGTGGTGGCTTACAGCGGGTCCCCTCCCCCTCTGCTCCGCCCCCAGGGAGCAGGCAGAGAGCCAGGAGCAGGCTGAGCCCCGCCTTCATCACGGTGCCTTGCAGCAGGCTCGATCTGCTGAGGGTGTGTGAGTAGAAGAGAGAGACAGAGAGAGAGAAAGAAGTAAGACAAAGGTTAGAGTCAACTCAGGTAATGAAGATTTGAACAGTGTCCCTTTCCTGTGTCAACACTAAAGAGAAAGCTCAAGCTGACAATCTCAGAGAATGAGGGGGATGTTCCCTATGTACAAACGTTGGGTGTGTCCAAATGTTCCTAAATTACTTCTCTTTCTCTGAAAGGAACTGATTTATTAGGTCTTTTCAATGGCAGGTAAAGGAGCAATCTGCAGTTGCTGCATCCATTTTTGGACTCATAAATTAATTATATGTACCCATTGATTCTTGAAGAATATATATATATATTTTTTGTTGTTGTAATTTAGCAGATGCTCTTACCCAGAGCAACTTACATTTGTGAGTGCACAATAATTTGGTACTGGTCCTTACAAATGCCTTGTGAGCTTAGTTCAACTGTCGTAGCCCATCAGAACCCAAATGCCTTGTGAGCTTAGTTCAACTGTCGTAGCCCATTTCAGAACCCCAAATGCCTTGTGAGCTTAGTTCAACTGTCCGTAGCCCATCAGAACCCAATGCCTTTGTGAGCTTAGTTCAACTGTCGTTAGCCCATCAGAACCCAAATGCCTTGTGAGCTTAGTTCAACTGTCGTAGCCCATCAGAACCAAATGCCTTGTGAGCTTAGTTCAACTGTCGTAGCCCATCAGAACCCAAATGCCTTGTGAGCTTAGTTCAACTGTCGTAGCCCATCAGAACCCAAATGCTTGTGAGCTTAGTTCAACTGTCGTAGCCCATCAGAACCCAAATGCCTTGTGAGCTTAGTTCAACTGTCGTAGCCCATCAGAACCCAAATGCCTTGTGAGCTTAGTTCAACTGTCGTAGCCCATCAGAACCCAAATGCCTTGTGAGCTTAGTTCAACTGTCGTAGCCCATCAGAACCCAAATGTTTACACCAATGTTTGTAAATAAAGTAAATGTWAACAAARGCTGTATAGCCACAAAACATGGTTAAAACTATTATTTTCATATTATGGAGGGTCAGTTCTTGCATCCATAGCTCTGTCTATGAATTTGAGAGTGGTTACATTTCTCCAGTTTTGACTGACTTTGAAAAAATATATATTTATCTGCTGATATGAAATAAATTTGTGATTAGAATATAAGGTAATTATTTCTGATGTTTTACACTTCTTGCCTTTTATTATAGGGATATCATTTTGTTGTTTCATTTATTTTATTTGTATTCTATTGCACAACCAAAGGCAAACTGATGAACAACAGAAAAATGAAGATTCGGAGACGGGTGGGTAAATGCAGAAGGTTCTCTCTCTTTCTCTGCATATTAATGCTATAGAAACACTTAATTGTGAACCAACTGGAAATGATTAAATATATGCCGCACGGAGCATCAAAAAACAAAGTTTAAAAAAATAATTGCAAAACACTATCTCAATTTGTTCATATCGTGCATCACAGGTTATATACAGAAAAGAGAGAGAGATGTAGGCTGTTCTCTGTATTATCAGAATGCACAACAAGTTACAAAATAATTCTGCAGTCACTTACCCTCTGTTAAAATGTCCCTCCTTAGTCAGCTCAGCTCTGTCTGGCAGTAGCTTTTGGAACAACAACAACTCCCTCTGCTCCCCCCTTTTATACTCGCACTGTTATTTTCCTGTATACCCGAAAGGAAGACAAAGTTCATGATGGGGTTCTGTGCAGATGCACTACTGCACATCTTGCATGTGTGTGTGATAGAGAGAGAAAGAGAGAGAGGAAAAAAAGAGAGAGAGAGAAGGGGAGTACACATATCTTGAGAATAGCATGGAAAGTAACAGTGAACTTTTAACCATCATTTTTGCTTTGTAATTGTTTGTCATGTCTGTGCGCACTAGGCTTGTAAATCAAAATGTCCCTATATCTCACTTGATTTGCATGCAGATCATATGACTACCTCTGTCTCATTCCTTTGCCTGAAAAAGTGAAGCCTGCCACAGAATGGTTAAAGAACAGAACATTTTGACAGCCTGTTTTTCTCTGAAGGGGAGAAGTGAAAAAGGAGTAGTGAAGAAACGGGGTGAGGGGAAGGAGAGGAAGTGGGGGTTGGCCAGTGTCCAGCATGTTATGCAAGTCAGCACAAGTACAGTATATCACCTGATCGCCTAACTGAACAATTTGACACAAAACAGATAAATCTAACAAAAAGGAGAGAGAGCGTGCATGTATGGACCTGCAACCCATGAAGGCTATACTGTGTTGTAAAGTTGAACAGAAAAATGCACAAAAAAATCTCAAGGTTGTTCCATGTACTGTCTTGGAGCATGGTATGAAAATTCCAATCTTCTACAAAGAGGTTTTAACTGCCAATGGCTTATCTCTGGTGTTCCATTTCAAGGGCGCAGAGACATAAAAGTCAAAGTTCCAAAGACATCATAAAAAAATACAAGGATGCAATGAACTCTTGGGAAACACAGAACTTAAGTCCTTAAGCAGCAAAGTGTTTCTCATTCCGTATGAATCTAGGTCAGCTTATGAAACAGTGATCACTAAGGGGCAGAAGTCAGCTAGCTAGAAGATAGGACCACAGCAAGTCAATGACATAAGACTTGGTTGAACTCTTCTCCCTATTATGGCAGTAGGTACCATAGGACAAGGTTTATCCACAGGTAAGATTACAGTACAGGTGTAATTGGGTAGAAGTTGAAAGACAATCAAGATTGTATCAAAAAAACAATCTTTGGCCCATTTAGATGACACAGTGATGGTATTTATTTGAATTGGTCCACACATAGATCTGTAGAACAGCCCACTGGGCAAAAAAATGTTGAATCAATATTTTTCCACGTCATTTCGACCCCAAAAAATCWATGTGTTGAAGTTAAATCAATGTGGAAAATGAATTGGATTTGCAAAACCTCCTCAACGTAAGAGCATTTTGTCTTTTAACCTTAATCCAACAAAATGCTCAGTCAGTAATTTTCACTATTAGTTTACACTTGTTCTCTTATGAAGCATGTGACAATTAAAATGTGATTTGAATGATTTCATTTAAAACTGAGGGGTACACTTAATGTATTGTGAAATCTGTTGTAAAATGTATTTTAATGTTTAAAAGTGTTATTATAAAATAAATTACTGCCTTATTTTTTGCTGGACCCTAGGAGAGTATCTGCTGCCTTGGCAGCAACTAATGGAGATCCAAAACAAATACAAATAGGAAATAGGCCTACTACAAAGTAGGATCAATGGGTTWGTCAGCAAACTTTGATAAACAAACAGAAATAACTACAGATTTTCTGGTTCATTAGGAAAGCTTAACTAAGATATGTGTTTTTGGTTGTTGGATCAATCAGTCCATGCCTATTCAAGCTTATCTTTTCAAAACAAATGTAAGTTATTTCAAAATATTTAGGCAAGTTAATTGGCTAAGTGCAGTCGCAAAAACCTCCAAGCGCTATAAAGAAACTGGCTCTCYTGAGGACTGCCACAGGAAAGGGAACCCCAAAGTTACCTCTGCTGCAGAGGATACGGTCATTAGAGTTACCAGCCTCAGAAATTGCAGCCCAAATAAATGCTTCACAGAGTTCAAGTGACAGACACATCTCAAAATCAACTGTTCAGAAGAGAATGCGTGAATGAGGCCTTTATGGTRGAATTGCTGCAAAGAAACCATTACTAAAGGAACCCAAGAAGAAGAAGAGACTTGCTTGGGCCAAGAAATATGAGCAATGGACATTAGACCGGTGGAAATCTGTCCTTTGGTCTGATGAGTCCAAATTTGAGATGTTTTATTCCAACCGCTGTGTCTTTATGAGACGCAGAGTAGGTGAATGGATGATCTCTGCACGTGTGGTTCCCACCATGAAACATGGAGGAGGAGGTGTGATGGTGTGGGAGTGCTTTGCTGGTGACACTGTCTGTGATTTATTTAGAATTCWAGMCACACTTAACCAGCATGGCTACCACAGCATTCTGCAGCGATAGACCATCCCATCTGGTTTGCGCTTAGTGGGACTATCATTTATTTTTCAACAGGACAATGACCCAAAACACACCTCCAGGCTGTGTAAGGGCTATTTGACCAAGAAGGAGAGTGATGGAGTGCTACATCAGATGACCTGGCCTCCACAATCACCCGACCTCAACCCAATTGAGATGGTTAGGGATGAGTTGGACCACAGAGTCAAGGATAAACAGCCAACAAGTGCTCAGCATATGTGGGATCTGCTTCAAGACCGTTGGAAAAGCATTCCAAGTGAAGCTGGTTGAGAGAATGCCAAGAGTGTGCAAAGCTGTCATCAATGCAAAGGATAGCTACTTTGAAGAACGTAAAAAATAAAATATATTTAGATTTGTTTAAAACCTTTTTGGTAACTACATGATTCCATATGTGTTATTTCATAGTTTTGATGTCTTCACTATTATTCTACAATGTAGAAAATAGTAAAAATAAAGAAAAACCCTTGAATGAGTAGGTGTGTCCAAACTTTTGACTGGTACTGTAGATATATATATATATACAGTATATATATATATATTATATATATATATATATATATATATATATATATATATATATATATATATATATATATATATATATATATATATATATATAACAATTAATTACTATTTTGATATTGATCACTGCACTTTTGGGTAGAGCTTGCAAGTTAAGCATTTCACTGTAATTGTGCATGTGACAAAAAAACTTGAACTTGAACTGAACTCAATGATACTATCTTAAGCGTAAACGATTAACTTAGAAAATTGTCTTGTCTGCAAATTCAAAAGGTGTATGTTGACAACGGCAGATTACAAATGCTGTGTAGGCTAATTTGAAAACCTTTGAGACAAGTTATTCCATTGCAGACAATTAATATATTCTATGTGAAATAGGCAGAAAGGCAGACCACACAAAATTGATAATAGTTCTATTTTATTCTCTTCTAGACTAGATTTGTTTATCCAGAAGTACCTTCTTGCTAAATTTGGTCAGCTTCCTTATCAGAATTTGCCCATGAGAGATTAGTTGATTCTAGTCATTTCTAAAGATCTCACCAGCTTATAGTCCTAAAAACTGGAAATGATTTACCTCTGGTTTGTTCAGCCATTCCTATGGGAAAATGAATGGGGAAAGAAAACGGTTTCGGGATAAACGCTGAAAATAAGGTCTGAGGTTAACACATGCATAGGAGATCTTATACGTTTTGTTCTATGAGATAATATCAGTCAGTTAACATGACCTTAATGAATGATGAAGCCTTTATGTGCTTTATGTGCTTTTTGGGATTACATTTATCCTTCAAAATTCACAAAATGTAACYTTAGCTGATGAATATTATCTCATAGAACAAAACGTATAAGATCTCCCTAGCCTGTGTTTACCAAATCAAATCAAAGTTTACCAGAAAGAGTTTACCAAATAAACTAAAGTCAAAAATCATAAAAAGTAACACAATGAAATAACAATAACGAGGCCACATACAGGCGGTACCGGTACCGAGTCAATGTGCGGGGTTACAAGTTAGTCGAGGTAATTTGTTCATGTAGATATGGGTAACGTGACTATGCACAGATAATTAACAGCGAGTAGCAGTAGTGTAAAAACAAATGGGGGGGGGTGTCAATGTAAATAGTCCGATTGGCCATTTCATTCATTGTTCAGCAGTCTTYTGGCTTGGGGGTAGAAGCTGTTAAGTAGCCTTTTTTTCCCTTGACTTGGCGCTCCGGTACTGCTTACCGTACGGTAGCAGAGAGAATAGTCTATGACTTGGGTGGCTGGAGTATTTGACAATATTTTGGGCTTTCCTCTGACACTGCCTAGTATACAGGTCCTGGATGGTAGGAAGCTTGGTCCCAGTGATGTACTGGGCCGAATGCATTACCCTCTATAGCGCCTTATGGTCAGATGCCAAGCAGTTGCCATACCAGGCAGTGATGCAACCGGTCAGAATATTCTAGATGGTGCAGCTGTGGAACTTTTTTCCCCCTCAGGGGGGAAAGGTGTTGTCGTGCCCTCTTCACAACGGTCTTGGTGTGTTTGGACCATGGTAGTTTGTTGGTGATGTACACACCAAGGAACTTGAAACTCTCGACCCGCTCCACTACAGCCCCGTCGATGCTAATGGGGGCCTGTTCGGCCAGCCTTTTCCTGTAGTCCACTATCAGCTCCTTTGTCTTGCTCACAATGAGGCAGAGGTTGTTGTCCTGGCACCACACTGSCAGGTCTCTGACCTCCTCCCTATAGGCTGTCTCATCGTTGTCGGTYWTCAGGCCTACCACTGCTGTGTCGTCAGCAAACTTAATGATGGTGTTGGAGTCGTGTTTGGCCACGCAGTCGTGGGTGAACAGGGAACACAGGAGGGGACTAAGCACGTACCCCTGAGGGGCCCCAGTGTTGAGGATCAGCATGGCAGATGTGTTGTTGCCTACCCTTACCACCTGGGGGTGGCCCGTCAGGAAGTCCGGGATGCAGTTGCAGAGGGTGGTGTTTAGTCCCAGGGTCCTTAGCTTATTGATGAGCTTTGTGGGCACTATGGTGTTGACGGCTGAGCTCTAGTCAATGAATAGTATTCTCATATGGGTGTTCCTTTTGTCCAGGTGGGAAAGGGCAATATGGAGTGCGATTGCATCATCTGTGGATCTGTTGGGGCAGTATGCGAATTGGAGTGGGTCTAGGGTATCCATGATGATGCTGTTGATGTGAGCCATGACCAGCCTTTCAAAGCGCTTCATGGCTATCAACGTGAGTGCTATGGGGCGGTAATCACTTAGGCAGGTTACCGTCGCTTTCTTGGGCACAAGGACAATGGTGGTCTGCTTGAAACATGTAGGTATTACAGACTCGGTCAGGGAGAGGTTGAAAATGTCAGTGAAGACACTTGCCACTTCCGTATTGAGCGAGTCACTGGTACCTCCTGCTTTAGGTTTTACTTGTAAGCAGGAATCAGGATAATATAATTATGGTCAGATTTTCCAAATGGAGGGTAAGGAAGAGCTTTGTATGCATCTCTGTATGTGGAGTAAAAGTGCTGTAGAGTTTTTTCCCTCTGTGGTTGCACATGTGACATGCTGGTAGAAATGAGGTAAAACAGATTTAAGATCCTCTTAAGGATCCGCCTTTTTTTTCATTTTTCGCCTGAAATGACATACCCAAATGTAACTGCCTGTAGCTCAGGCCCTGAAGCAAGGATATGCATTTGCTTGATACCATTTGAAAGGAAACACTTTGAAGTTTGTGGAAATGTGAAAGGAATGTAGGAGAATATGACACATTAGATCTGGTAAAAGATAATACAAAGAAAAAAACGTTTTTTTTTGTATTTCTTTGTACCATCATCTTTGAAATGCAAGAGAAAGGCCATAATTTATTATTCCAGTATTATTCCAGGCCAGGTGCAATTCAGATTTTGGCCACTAGATTGCAGCAGTGTATGTGCAAAGTTTTAGCCTGATCCAATGAACCATTGCATTTCTGCTCAAAATGTTGTATCAAGACTGCCCAAATTTGACTAATTTGTTTATTAATAACTTTTCAAGTTCAAAACTGTGCACTCTCCTCAAACAATAGCATGGTATTCTTCCGTTGTAACAGCTACTGTAAATTGGACAGTGCGGTTAGATTAACAAGAATTTAAGCTTTCTGACAATATCAGATGTCCTGGGAAATTTTCTTGTTACATATAACCTCATGCTAATCACATTAGCCTACGTTAGCTCAACTGTCCCATGGATGAGACACTGATCCCGAAAATAGATGGCTACGAATAATATAAATGAGAACTCTCTTGGTAGATAGTGTGGTCTACAGCTTATCAAAAGGTACTCTACCTTATGATACAACCAAGACTATTAGACATCGCGCACAAACCTTGTCTTACCAAACGTAGCTTCTCTATCCTGCCGATGCATAGAAAATCCCGCCAGCTCTATATTATCTGTGTCGTCGTTCAGCCACGACTCTGTGAAACATTGGATATTACAGTGCTTAATGTCCCGTTGGTAGGATAGTCTTGATCGTGTATCATCCATTTTGTTTTCCAATGATTGCACGTTGGCCAATAGAAGGGATGGTAGTGGAAGTTTACTCACTCGCCTACAAATGACGTGGATTTGGGCCCGTTCCCGAGAAAGCAGTATATCCTTCGCGTCGGACTCATTAAAGAAAAAATATTTGTCCAGTTCGAGGTGAGTAGTCGCTGTTCTGATGTCCAGAAGTTATTTTCGGTCATAAGAGACAGTAGCTGCAACATTATGTACCATGGTGTTCACGGGGTTCAAGGGGTATATCGATGAGATGAGATTAATAAATTGGACGAATCACTCTCTGTCCACAAGGAGGCACCCCTCCCCTTAGGTGGAGCATTACTGGGATTGATTGCTTATTCTTGCCTGTAGCTCACTAGTCCCTATGAGCTGTCTAGCGATACAGGTTATGGGCTCTGTGGCAATTGTTTGTTGGTAGCAGAGTCGAGGGAACAAGAAGGGTTGAACACGACCATGCTATTATCCCACACACTCCTTGTGGTTCATATGAACCCCGGAATGAGCTGTCTTTCTACAGCTCAAAGCTTTTCATTCCTAGGAATTAAATTCTGTCCCGTTCTCAGTTAGGTCACAAGGCACTTTGTCGCCAGCACATATGACTGGTCAGTAGGATAGCCTCCATGATAAACGTATTTTCCCTGGGTTTATTTTTTATGTGTGCGGTCCACTGCTGGGTTCCAGATGGTTACCGGAACGCATCTTACCACCTAAACCGAGTGAGGCTTGTTGTGACAACAGTACCCCCAGGTGGCACTGCCAATCAGGGGATGTCACTGAATGCCGGAGCCCTTGTACCCAGAGGGGGCCGGGAACCCAGCGTGGGACGGGCACTGTTTTTTTCAATTGCAAGTTCCACCGTGTTCACGGGTGTCCAAAGTGTTGTGCTTCCCGCATTTAAGTTTAATGAAAAGTGTCCATTCTCCACGTTCAGACACACCGTTGTCAAGAATGGTAGAAATGGAAAAATAACCGATCTCTCCCAGTCCACAAGATAGCATCCGGCCCCTTCAGATGGCACTTCATGGGAGGCTCGCTGTCTGCTCCGACCAATGGCGCGCATGTGCAGAGTCGCCATGGATGATACTAACAGTGAGGTCAGGTTACAGGCTACAATTTGTTGTGAGTCCCCTCAGTGCCTGTTTTGAGGAAGGAAATATCCTCCGGTCTCCAGAAGCAGGCAATCCGAGTGGTTCCTTTGTAGAAGATCCAGTGTTTCCTGGTTTCAAAAAGGAACGGGGCTTTGTGTCCCATTTTAGACCTACATGCCCTCAACAAGCATCTCATAGAGTGTAAGGATCGGGGGGGGGGGTTGTTAGGGAATTTGGGGATGGGGGAGGGTCTATTAGAAGTTAGTAGGGCTCTTTTTTATTTTCTCAAAGTACTGAGTTAGGTAGGAGGATATAGAAATGTTGCTAACCGTGATTGACCACACACTCCAGCACAGTAGGTGGCGGCATGCACCTTTAACGTTGGTTTACAGACCGCCATTATATCATAGAAGAAGAAGAAAAACAACAACAACAACAACAACAACAAGCGCCTCAGAATGACAGCCTATTGGCTGGTGGCAGCAGAGTTGAGGGAGCAAACAGTGTTACACACATCCATGGTACTGTCCCATGTCTGGTCTCTAGGCTTCATAAGAAACCAGAAAAAGAGCTGTCTGACTCCGTCTCAGCACATTCCGTTTCTGGGTCTTGAGCTAGACTCACACGCATATCGCGCTTTTGTATACCCGCGGAGGGTGTCCGGGTTCCGGCTCTGCTTAGCCCATATTTTGGCTGGGTCACACAGTGTGTTTTTGCCAGTGCTTACACCTACTGTGGTTGATGGCTTCTGTGATGGAAGTCATTCCCCTGTGCTAGCCCCTCACCTGGACGCATCTTGCAGCTAAGCCAGTCGCTTCGGGTGTCCCCGTCATGCCGACCGGCCCTGGCCCAGTGGTGGGACCCTCTGCTATTGTCAGTTGTATCCCGCAAGCGACAGAAGCATCCCCCCGGAGCGACAATATGTCAGTGGCGTGCATCAACAGACAGGGAGAAACTGGTTGTGTTCAAGAGGATTAAAACCATAATGTATTATGGGTAAATTGTGACTGACTGACYACAAATAATAATGAGTAATTATTTATGATGCAATGTTCTTTGTCGATCAGTCAGTCGGCTGTTGCCTGCACTGTCGGCTGCAATGACAAACAAGCCCCCTGTCTCTCTCCCTCCTAACCTTGCCTCGCTCCCTATTGCAGAGCATCAGTGTGCACATGGTATTGCTACGGGCGACGCATGTCCCTGGTTGCCTCAACTCTTTTATCCAGGTGGGACCCTCTTTCTCAGGAGTGGAGGCTACACCCCTGGGTGGTCTACCAGATATGGGAAATGCTCGGCAGGGCAGACGTAAGCATTTGATGCTTTGCAAGAAAAAACTCTCAATGTCGTCTGTTTTTCTCTATAAGGGACTCGACGGATGCTCTGGCACCCCAGTGGCCTCGAACCCTCCTCTACGGATTTTTCCCTGTGGAGCTGATTCAGCCCACATTGGAAAGGGGGCGCCTGGAGGGCTTGTTGTCGATTCGTGTGGCTCCCCTTTGGCCCAAGCAACCTTGGTTTGCGAGGATCATTTGCCTGTTGGCCGGGGACACATGGCAAGTCCCACTGCGCAGGGATCTGTTGTCCCAGGCGCATGGGTGGGTTTGGCACCCTCGGCCAAGGCTTTGACCCTGGCTATGGTGCCAAAATAAATTGTGCCTTTTCAGAGTTCTCTGGGGGACATTTTAATGTTCCTACAGGAGCTTTCAAGCAGGAGCTTTTCAACCTTATGCCCTAGTAGTGCGGTTCCTAAAAGGTGTGCACTGTCACAGACCTGTTTCTAAACCTATTGCGCCCACTTGGGTATTAGCTTTGGTTTTGGATGCACCTTGTGAGGACACCTTTTAACCACTGGAGGCTGTGGATCTGAAGATCCTCTTCCACAAGACTTCCCGCAAAACACCAGTCTCAACGTCAACAGTGAAGAGGCGACTCCGGGATGCTGGCCTTCTAGGCAGAGTTCCTCTGTCCAGTGTCTGTGTTCTTTTGCCCATCTTAATCTTTTATTTTTGTTGGCCAGTCTGATATATGGCTTTTTCTTTGCAACTCTGCCTAGAAGGCCAGCATCCAGAAACCGCCTCTTCACTGTTGACGTTGAGACTGGTGTTTTGCGGGTACTATTTAATGAAGCTGCCAGTTGAGGACTTGTGAGGCGTCTGTTTCTCAAACTAGACACTAATGCACTTGTCCTCTTGCTCAGTTGTGCACCAGAGCCTCCCACTCCTCTTTCTATTCTGGTTAGAGACAGTTTGCGCTGTTCTGTGAAGGGAGTAGTACACAGCGTTGTACGAGATCTTCAGTTTCTTGGCAATTTCTCGCATTGGAATAGCCTTCATTTCTCAGAACAAGAATAGACTGACGAGTTTCAGAAGAAAGTTATTTGTTTCTGGCCATTTTGAGCCTGTAATGGAACCCACAAATGCTGATGCTCCAGATACTCAACTAGTCCAAAGAAGGCCAGTTTTATTGCTTCTTTAATCAGAAAGCTGTATTAACATAATTGCAAAAGGGTTTTCTAATGATCAATTAGTCTTTTAAAATGATAAACTTYGATTAGCTAACACAACGTGCCATTGGAACACAGGAGTGATGGTCACGGATAATGGGCCTCTGTACGCCTATGTAGATATTCCATAAAAATCTGCCGTTTCCTGCTACAATAGTCATTTACAACATTAACAATGTCTGCACTGTATTTCTGATCAATTTGATGTTATTTTAATAGACAAAAAAAGAGCTTTTCTTTCAAAAACAAGGACATTTCTAAGTGGCCCGAAACTTTTGAACGGTAGTGTATGTAGTGTGTATAAGCTGGAAGTAGATGCCTAAGTGTTGTTGTCCATTTGTTTACTCCAATTAGGGGAGGGGTAGTAGGGATAGGGGAGCATAATAAAGGAAAATATATAAAACAAATATATATAGTACCAGTCAAAAGTTTGGCCACACCTACTCATTCAAGGGTTTTTCTTTATTTTTACTATTTTCTACATTGTAGAATAATATTGAAGACATCAAAACTATGAAAAAACACATATGGAATCATGTAGTAACCAAAAAAGTGTTAAACAAATAAATATCATTTTAGATTCTTCAAGGTAGCCACCCTTTGCCTTGATGACAGCTTTGCACACTCTTGGCATTCTCTCAGCTATATAATTGGTAGATATATTTTAAAGAGTAGCTTGTTACTGACTATTTTAACAGGTTTTGTTAAACTACTTTGTTCCCCTGCCTGTTTATTGATGCTTTTGGGACTGCAAGTTGGCAAGAAAAATGCCCCTCCTTATTTTACTGCAAATAAGCATTGTTTCCATATAATTTGGCTGATAAGGGGGCTTGTGGACATTTACATTAGTGTTTAATTAGCTAGTTAGCTAAGTTACTGACTGAATAAGCTCATTCTTAGTCATGCTTTTGTGGTTGTTGCATTTCAGGTGGAGTGACATTGCTGACAGGCCAGGGCCCATATTTACAAAGAATTTCAGAGTATTACTGATTTTAGGATAATCAATTTTGCCTTCGCACAGAGTACAATTACATTGACAAGGGGGAGGTTATCCTAGGTCACTATCCCTACTCTGAGGCGCTTTGTGAATATGAGCCCTGGAAGAAAGCTACTACCCAAGGTATTGTGCAAGGTATTGACCTTGTACAGCAGTCCTTTCACCACAGGACCCTAGAGCATGGGTAGGCAACCCTGTTCCTGGAGTACCGCAGGTACAGCAGGATTTTGTTTCAACTAGGCACCACACCAGGGGTGCATTCATTTTGCTTTAACTTTCGCTACATTGCGGAATGGTTTGTACTGAATGCTACCGTTTTCCCAAAACATTCTTGTACGTTCTTGACTTTGAGATACGTTTGCTCCGTTCATAGGGTGTGACTTGATGCAGTGAGTGAAGTATTTAGCGGTGCATTTTTAACCCACAACACAACCCCTCCCAGTTTTTCTCTTGAATGAGCAGCCTGATGAAAGCCAGTCAATATTTAAATCACAAAGAAAATATACCTCTTTATTGATATCACGTACATTATCAAGCATTTCACACATGTTATCCAGATACTGACTGTTAGCACTTGGTGGTCTATAGCAGCGTCCCACCAGACTGGGCTTTAGGTGAGGCAGATGAACCTGTAGCCAAATTACTTCAACAGTATTTAACATGAGATCCTCTTTAAGCTTTACAAGAATGTGGTTCTGAATATTAACGGCCACACCTCCACCTTTGGCATTTCTGTATTTTCTGTAGATCTCATAACCATGTATTGCTCCCACTGTATCATCAAAAGTATTATCTAAGTGAGTTTCAGAGGTTGTCAGAATATGAATGTCATCTGTTACTAGCAAATTTCTTAAGCTACATATGTTAAAGTGGGCAATTTTTCCCCCTTTTCTGGTATGTTTGATTGTTTTTATTGCTTTACTGGGAAGATTAGCAGAGGTAGACATGCCCAGGTTATTTATATTAGTGCAGGGTGAGCTGCACACATTGAACTTACTTCTAGGGCTCACCGCCTCTGTCACAACTTCCGCCGAAGTCGGTCCCTCTCCTTGTTCGGGCGGCGTTCGGCGGTCGACGTCACCGGCCTTCTAGCCATCGCCGATCCACTTTTCATTTTCCATTTGTTTTGTCTTTGTTTTACACACCTGGTTTCAATTCCCCAATTACATGTTCATTATTTAACCCTCTGTTTTCCCCATGGTTTTTGTGCGTGTTTGTTTGTTGTATTTACGGTACGTATTGTGGGCTCGGTATTATCGACTTGTATTTTTAAGTCTGTGGCGGATGAATCAGAATTAGTTGGGTAACATAGATAAGATGTTTTATTTGCATAATATGCTTATGTGAGATACTTGTCATTAGAATGTTTCCCTTTGGACTATAGGGTTGGCAGTTGCACTTATCCCTTCTCAGCTAGGGCTCAGTCACTTGGGGCCCAGAGAGGGGAGAGGTCAGGCTTGTCTTCATATGTGAATGTATCTGTTAAACCATCTGGTGCAATGCAGAATATCAGAAGGGGAGAAGGACAGAATAGAACATTGTCTTCTTATGTGAATGTGTCTTTACCTATTCCTAAACCATGTGAAGGGATGGCGTGATTAATGGGGAACCAATTAGTTGTCTCCACAATGTCTGTACGCCAGTCACTCGCTCCTTTTCCCATTGGGGGGAGGAGTATGGCAGTGTCTGGAACCATTGTATGTCCCCTCTGATGTTGCACTTATCTTGAGATAGTATTTGACCTAGAGGCTCACTCCCCTCAGTGAGCTTGTCCAGGAGTGGGGTGTACTTGAGATGGGAGTATCTAGAGTTGACAATTGATATATGCCATTGGATGAGTTGGTACTTTTTTGTTGTTTTTGTTTTTGTACTATGAAGTACCAGGAACGAGATTAGAACCTCGTCTTAGAGACCAGACTGAACGATAATTTATAGCGAATGCTATCTGGCTATGGGATACTCCTCTCTCAAGTAAAAGTCTTTCTTTGTGAACAGTTCCTATTATCTGTGGTTTGTCATGTCAACTAGGGGGGTGGATCTTTGCTATAAAAGATCTCAGTTGCCATTATGTTGACACTCTCAACTATTCATTAGAGATAGTGAATTGTTGAAAGTCAAATGCTATTGCAACGCTTAATTATTATTAAAGGTGTAGATTAAGTATAACTCTGACTGGTGTGTGAAGTTTGTCTCTCTCTCTCTCTCTCTTTGGTAATACAGAAATTAATCTACCTGTAACGGCTGTCATATTCGTTCTCCTCCTCAGACGAGGAGGAGCATGGATCGGACCAACACGCAGCGAGGTATGTAGACATAATGATTTATTAAATGAAGACAAAACACGAAGAACACTTGAATAAACTACAAAACAACAAACGACGTTAAACAGACCTGAACTTGTGAACATAAAAAACAATGAACGCACGAACAGGAAAGAACGAACGAACGAACGAACGAACGAGACGAGACAGTACCGTGTGGTGCAACAAACACAGACACAGCAACAATCACCCACAAACAAACAGTGAGAACAGCCTACCTTAATATGGTTCTCAATCAGAGGAAACGTCAAACACCTGCCTCTAATTGAGAACCATATCAGGCAACACATTTAACCCAACATAGAAACACATAACATAGAATGCCCACCCCAACTCACGCCCTGACCAACTAAACACATACAAAAACAAGGAAAACAGGTCAGGAACGTGACACTACCACAAGTCTTGAGTAAATTTACGTGTATTACTCATCTCTGTTGTCCTGCACCTGACTCCTCTGCACCAGCTACACCCAGACCTATTACAGCCTCAGTGCTAACAGTATAACTCTGGTTCATAGCATACAATAGCTGTAGGATCAGCAGAGGCATTCAGGGTAGTAAGAGGGACATAAATGAGGTTTCTTACATTGTATCTTCCAGCACCCCTGGGATAATATACATTTACTGAAGCATTATGCAGCTAGCAAGTTTAGCCTACTCAAACACCCAATACATTTATCCCCCAATACCTTATCCCCCAGTGTATTTATACCTGTGTTCTCTGTTTGTCTGTTGCCAGTTCATTTTGTTTTGTGATACCTACCAGCGGTTTTCCCCTTGCTCCTGTCTGTTCTAGTTACTGTTTTTTWGTTTTTCCCGATTTTGACCCCTGCCTGCTCTGACCCTGAGACTGCCTGCCGTTCTGAGTCTGGATTACTGACCTCTGCCTGCCCTTGACCTGTTGTTCTGCCCCTGTATTAGTAACAAACTTTTTTTTATTGCTTTTACATTGAACTGGGTGAATGGAATATGAATGACAATCATCCAATATGTTGTAATAGAAATAAGGCCATGCTCATGAACAAAACATTTTAAATGCAATTTTTTATTTAATTTAGCAAAGGGTAAAATCTACAAAAATTAGTCCACTCTGTTCGTAACAGATTCTAGTTTTGAGAACAGAAAACTGTGTTGAGATCAAATGTTTCATTGATGTGAAAATGTGCATAATATCGGTCAAAATCCATCTTCTCCTGCTGCCGGCCACTGGGCTTCCTTTTTCCACCATAGTTGGTAGTGAGTGGAAATGCCAATTGGATGCTTCACACTTATACATCCGGTGAAATATTTTGCGTATTGTTTTATCCAGTGGCGATTTTAAATGTTAGTGGGGCAAAAAAAGAATAATACATTTCATATGCATGCCAGCAAAGCCACGACACAACACAACACAACACTAAAAAATACATTAATTGCACTATAATGTTGACAAACGGTGCCCCAGCACCATGAAGTGAATCCTTACCACTGCTACACCTGGCTATTGTCTGGCAGCGAAACAGTTCATTCAGCCTCATTTACTGCCTTTAAAAAGAAATAGCTGCTATGGCTGACTTGCTTAAACAAATGTGGTTTCTACTGACAAATGAGATGTACAAACTAAGGCATAAGGGGACGACGCACAGATTTTCAATTAAGACATTAATGAGCGAGCTGCGACGGACGTAGTCAATTGGTTCAGCACTTTTGAAATGTACAGTGACAGAATTCAGAACATGGGCCGTTCTTACAGTATTCTCTCTGTACACCAAGTCAGAACCGTAGGATAAATAAAGGGGGCATAGAAGCAGACAATGAAAGCTCTTACAATATTCAATGTTTACATTTCTCTAAAACAGGCTATAGGCTACATGTGCATGACCAAGTCAGAACAGTAGGCTAAATTATGAGGGGGAAAGGGACCACATTATTAGGGTGAGGCACATGGACTACTAACAGCTTACTACACAACATACACTTAGTATACATTTTAAGCTACAGTATACACATCTCCCTGGCATATTATTGCATATTATTGCAAGTAAAACTAAATGCATGCTCTTCAACCGATCGCTGCCCGCACCTGCCCGCCCGTCCAGCATCACTACTCTGGACGGTTCTGACTTAGAATATGTGGACAACTACAAATACCTAGGTGTCTGYTTAGACTGTAAACTCTCCTTCCAAACTCACATTAAACATCTCCAATCCAAAATTAAATCTAGAATCAACTTCCTATTTCGTAACAAAGCATCCTTCACTCATGCTGCCAAACATACCCTCGTAAAACTGACCATCCTACCGATTCTCGACTTCGGCGATGTCATTCACAAAATAGCCTCCAACACTCTACTCAACAAATTGGATGCAGTCTATCACAGTGCCATCCGTTTTGTCACCAAAGCCCCATATACTACCCACCACTGCGACCTGTATGCTCTTGTTGGCTGGCCCTCGCTTCATACTCGTCGCCAAACCCACTGGCTCCAGGTCATCTACAAGTCTCTGCTAGGTAAAGCCCCTCCTTGTCTCAGCTCACTGGTCACCATAGCAACACCCAACCGTAGCACACGCTCCAGCAGGTATATCTCATTGGTCACCCCCAAAGCCGATTCTTCCTTTGGCCGCCTCTCCTTCCAGTTCTCTGCTGCCAATGACTGGAACGAACTGCAAAACTSTCTGAAGCTGGAGACTCTTACCTCCCTCACTAGCTTTAAGCACCAGCTGTCAGAGCAGCTCACAGATCACTGCACTTGTACATAGCTCATCTGTAAATAGCCCATCCAATCTACCTCCTCCCCATACTGTATTTATGTATTTATCTTGCTCCTTTGCACCTCAGTATCTCAACTTGCACATTCATCCTCTGCACATCCAACCATTCCAGTGTTTAATTGCTATATTGTAATTACTTTGCCACCATGGCCTATTTATTGCCTTACCTCTCTTATCCTACCTCATTTGCACATGCTGTATATAGATTTTCCTACTGTATTATTGATTGTATGTTTGTTTATTCCATGTGTAACTCTGTGTTGTTGTGTCGAACTGCTTTGCTTTATCTTGGCCAGTGAGTTGCAAATGAAAACTTGTTCTCAACTAGCCTACCTGGTTAAATAAAGGTGACATAAAAATAATAATATTACATAATTTATGCAGCAGCATACAAMACTTTTTTGGACTCACCTTGRTGTGCTATGCTCACTTGAACKGGAAGGTGGCGAGGCAGTCCTTTTGGGAAAATCTTGTCATCAAACTTTGTCATCAAAGTCAGGCATTCTCTGGATTTATAGTGCTTTCGAGACAACTGGGAACTTGGAAAAAACAAGGTTGAATCACGACGTCAGTGATCTTCAGGTCGGAGCTCTAGAAAGAGGCCCGAGTTTCCGACTTGGAATTCCGAGTTGGATGACCGTTCAAAACTTATTTTCCCAGTCAGAGCAGTTCCGAGTTTCCAGTTGTTTTGAACTGGGCAGAAGTCATGATGGATTGACAGCATGGCCAATGGATTCAAACTTTTCTGGCACATGGTGTTGAATGTTTATACTTTTAAGCTTGGAAAAGAGACCGTTAAACCCAGACTTGGACCACACACCCTTTCCACGGAATTGCAGGCTAGTGATTGTTTTTGCAACGCTTGCAGTTAGCCACTGATTCCTTCCAAACCACTCATTGTTGAATTTGCATTTTCTAACTTGTTGTGTAATGTTTATGTCCAATGGCCGATGAGCACGATACATTTTATCCATCATTTATCTTCATACGACAAGGAATGAAAAGGATTTGCCAATGTGGGAGTGAATGATACATTTAGGGACAGACATAGAAGTGTACCTCAGACCACAGGAGGAGAAGGCGACACATAGACGTATAGGACAGCTGAACACTAAAACAGACTACAGGAAGAGAAGGCGACACATAGGCGCCTAGGACAACTGGACACACTAATGATAGAAGAGACACATAGTCTGCTGATCCTAATAAGGGCAAACATACCAAAGAATACACTGAGCTAAATACAAGGCCAAGACATAGGCCTATAGGATAGATGGACATATATTATTTTTAGGACGAGCGAGGGTCCTGCCACCATTATAATCTAACTGAAAGCAGATATGGGCGTTATTGGGCGTGAACAAGCAGGAAGCCTGAACTAAAAAGATAATAGTGGCAGATGACTTAGGGGAAGTATCTTCATTTGCATGTGGGATGGACTCATATGCTGTATGTGTATAAATACAAGAGCCAGGGCTCTGGGAAACGGTGTGTGATCCGCGGACCATCCCGGCTTGTGATACGTTGTATTAAAAGCCTATATTGAATTTACAAGTTCTTGTAAGCGTTATATTTTGAACCGATTTTCCACGACACCAGTAGATTGTCAACATGAG
This sequence comes from Salvelinus sp. IW2-2015, assembly GCF_002910315.2. Taxonomy (NCBI): domain Eukaryota; kingdom Metazoa; phylum Chordata; class Actinopteri; order Salmoniformes; family Salmonidae; genus Salvelinus; species Salvelinus sp. IW2-2015. The sequence continues at coordinate 33,330,290 of NC_036872.1, read as the reverse complement.
TCATGATGATGACTGCTTGTCTTGCTTGCTAGCTAAGATTGTGAAAGTATGATGTTGACATGATCAGTCCAATCAAAGCTATGGTAGATATAACGTGATTTGACGTCATTTTATCTGTGGCCAATGACCTTGAGCCTTTTTGGAAGGGCACTTCTAATGTATCTCTATGGCAGCACCCAGGGGGCTTGAATTTTCGAGCTCTCCCTGTAGATTTTGCAGTGACGTAGTGTCCCCATGAGTGACAGAACACTGAGCCAATCACGGCACAACTTGAGAGCATTACCAACTCCCCTGGCTGCCCCATCACCACAGAAAGCACTGAGCTAGGCTGAAACACCTGCATGTTGGAGCTTCCTTACTCAAGAAAGAAAGAAAGAAKGAGACCATGTTTSTATGCGGCTTTATTAACTCAATGATATATATTTTATTACGTTGTTTGCAAACTGATATGTGACACGTATTAATGTCGAAATAACATGCAAAACAGGTGGGGCTCAAAACAGGCTCTGCCCCACCTGCCCTGAATGACGGGTCACCACTGGTTCTATCTGTGATGCAACTTTTTCCACGATTCATACGTATACAGTGGATATGTACAAATTGTCATGCCTGCTCCCGCTCTTCCCCTCTGGCGCTCGAGGGCACCAGGCTCCCCACCATTACGCACTCCTGCTACGCCTCCGCCAGATCATCGGGCTCCCACGCCTTAGCAGGATTGACAGGCCTTCATGCCTCAGCCGGATTGTCAGGCTCCTATGCCTCAGCCGGCTCGCCAGGCTCTCACGCCTCTGCCGATTCGTCAGGAAGGGGGGGGGGGTACTGTCACGCCTGCTCCCGCTCTTCCCCTCTGGCGCTCGAGGGCACCAGCCTCCCCAGCATTGCGCACTCCTGTCACCATCATTACTCACACCTGCCTTCCCCCGTCACGCGCAAGCGTATTATTGGACTCACCTGGACTTAATCACCTGTTTATTACCTCCCCTATATTTTAAGCATTCTAAGCATGGTCAAATAATAATCAGAAATAAATATCAGTTGGCTTTTCATAGCCGATCATTAAGAGTTGAAAACAGCAGGTCTGGGACAGGTAGGGGTTCCATAACCGCAGGCAGAACAGCTGAAACTGGAATAGCAGCAAGGCCAGGCGGACTGGGGACAGCAAGGAGTCATCATGCCCGGTTTGCCGTGACGTATGGTCCTAGGGCTCAGGTTCTCCGAGAGAGAGAAAGAAAGAGAGAACGAGAGAATTAGAGAGCATACTTAAATTCACACAGGACACTAAATAAGATAGGAGAAGTACTCCAGGTATAACCAACTGACCCTAGCCCCCCGACACATAAACTACTGCAGCATAAATACTGGAGGCTGAGACAGGAGGGGTCAGGAGACACTGTGGCCCCATCAGAAGAAACACCCGGACAGGGCCAAACAGGAAGGATATAACCCCACCCACTTTGCCAAAGCACAGCCCCCACACCACTAGAGGGATATCTTCAACCACCAACTTACAATCCTGAGACAAGGCCGGTATCGCCCACAAAGATCTCCACCACAGCACAAACCAAGGGGGGGCGCCAACCCAGACAGGAAGATCACGTCAGTAACTCAACCCACTCAAGTGACGCACCCCTCCCAGGGAGGGCATGAAAGAGCACCAGTAAGCCAGTGACTCAGCCCCTGTAATAGGGTTAGAGGCAGAGAATCCAGTGGAGAGAGGGGAACCGGCAGGCAGAGACAGCAAGGGCGGTTCGTTGCTCCAGAGCCTTTCCGTTCACCTTCACACTCCTGGGCAGACTACACTCAATCATATGACCTACTGAAGAGATAAGTCTTCAGTAAAGACTTAAAGGTTGAGACCGAGTCTGCGTCTCTCACATGGGTAGGCAGACCGTTCCATAAAAATGAGATCTATAGGAGAAGCCCTGCCTCCCGCTGTTTGCTTGGAAATTCTAGGGACAATTAGGAGGCCTGCGTCTTGTGACCGTAGCGTACGTATAGGTATGTACGGCAGGACCAACTCGGAAAGATAGGTAGGAGCAAGCCCATGTAACGCTTTATAGGTTAACAGTAAAACCTTGAAATCAGCCCTTGCCTTAACAGGAAGCCAGTGTAGGGAAGCTAGCACTGGAGTAAATGATCAAATTTCTTGGTTCTAGTCAGGATTCTAGCAGCCGTATTTAGCACTAACTGAAGTTTATTTAGTGCTTTATCCGGGTAGCCGGAAAGTAGAGCATTGCAGTAGTCTAACCTAGAAGTAACAAATTCATGGATTAATTTTTCTGCATCATTTTTGGACAGAAAATGTTGATTTTTTGCAATGTTACGTAGATGGAAAAAAGCTGTCCTTGAAACAGTCTTGATATGTTCGTCATATCTGCTGGAAAACCACATCAGTGTCTGACTTTCAGCTGTAGCAGATGCACCTCCCTCAACTTCACTCCTCGACTTTCATCTGCAGTCGGTTGCTTCAGCCTTACCACTCAAACAAGCCCATTATCTGTTAAGTTTCCCAAACTCGGTCCTGGGGCCCCCCCTGGGTGCACGTTTTGGGTTTCGCCCTAGCACTACACAGCTGACTCAAATAACCAACTCATCATCAAGCTTTTATTATTTGAATCAGCTGTATAGCGCTAGGGAAAAAACTAAACGTGCAACCAGGGGGGGCCCCAGGACCGAGTTTGGGAAACCCTGTGGTAAGTGACAGGTTGGAAAAGAGAGGGATTTATGCCGTGTTCACGTGCTAGTCGGAACTAGGAAACTTGAAAATGTCTGACTTATTAACTGGTTGTACACAGCAAGTTTATAAGCAGTTAACAAGTCGAAAATMTCAGTTTCCTAGTTCTGAATAGCATGTGAACGCGACGTAACCAAACAGAATATAAAATATTATGCTTTGGTATTGTGTCAGTGTTAATTAAGACTGGTCCTCAGGTATTGGAAAATCTTTAATAATCCAATGTTTTACGGAATGGATGAATATGTTGATTAAAACATCACATGAAATCATGTTAGCACAGACTGGAGAAAATAATACAGACAGACTCACAAAAGATATGGGAAAGATTGATGTCGTTCATTAAAAGCACATGAAATAGCCTAACACCTATTAGTAGAAAAAACMAACAAAACAAAAAATACTCTCCATTGTATTTTGGTGTGTTTCTGTATATTTTGGTGTACTGTATTGTTGTTTTGTGTAGAATATGAAAAAAGGGGGAAGGAGCTGACTACCGAAATGGTACTGGACCCGAGAACCGAACCAAGGAGCCAGGGTTCCGGTAAACCAAACCGGAGAAGACCATCTGTTGCTCAGCAACGCTCCTCGGCGTCTTCTGGAGTTTGCAGTGACTGCTGGGAATCTGAGGCCCGACTGAGCGACCGCCCTTTTTAGACGAACGAGAGAAGAGCAACGCTGCAAGTGTCGGGAAAGAGCTATACGCAAAAACAACTTAATAAAGCGGCAGAACGTAACTTGAGGTATGTTTTCAGATGTATGAGGTGAAATATTTCAGGCAAATTATGTCTAAATTATGAAATGTCTCAGGAAAAAGTGTATTTTAATGCGCGATTTGATGACGTACTGGCGATGGTCAAACTCGAAATGGGGAGAGCCTTTACGGGCCTATTTGAAAGGATTAGCTACTGTAACTTGTTTGCTAACGTTAACTAGATTGTTCGCTGCTTCTTATAACCCATTATGTAGTTAGCGTTGCTAGTATTAGGTACACATTCTGATTAAATATATATCGTTAAGTTTGATTTTACGGGCCTCAATTATAGCGCGAGGCCTTCTGCTGCAGCTAAGCTTGCTAGCTACCGTTAGCATTGTCTGCTATTTTCAATTGGTCAACTTGATGCCAATCACACTGCTGTCAAACGCATGATTGGCTGAATTCGACGTCTTCTCTTTGCATCGGTAATATTCTATTGGATAACACATGAGGCTGACGCGATTTTCCCGCCTCGAACGTTATCATTTTTCATGACGAAATACTATCGATCCAATTTGTGCAGAACACAAACATACGACAAACAGCGATATTTCCCACAAATATTGCCCACATTGGCAGATAAAGATGGAAATATACAGTACCAGTCAAAAGTTTGGACACACCTACTTATTCAAGGGTTTTCCTTTTATTTTACTATTTTCTACATTGTAAAATAATAGTGAAGACATCAAAACTATGAAATAATACATATGGAATCATGTAGTAACCCAAAAAGTGTTAAACAAATCAAAATACAGTTGAGATTATTCAAAGTAGCCACCCTTAGCCTTAATGACAGCTTTGCACACTCTTGGCATTTTTTTTATTTTTTATTTTACTAGGCAGTTAAGAACAAATTCTTATTTACAATGACGGCCTACCAAAAGGCAAAAGGCCTCCTGCAGGGACGGGAGCTGGGATTAAAAATTAAAACAAAAAACAAATATTTAAAGAAAATTCTCTCAACCAGCTTCCGCTGGAATGCTTTTCCAACAGTCTTGAAGGAGCTCCCACATATGCTGAGCACTTGTTGGCTGCTTTTCCTTCACTCTGCAGTCCAACTCAGCCCAAACCATCTCAGTTGGGTTGAGGTCGGGTGATAGTGGAGGTCAGGTCATCTGATGCAGCACTCCATCACTCTCCTTCTTGGTAAAATAGCCCTTATACAGCCTGGAGGTGTGGTGGGTCATTGTGCTGTTGAAAAACAAATGATAGTCCCACTAAGCGCAAACCAGATGGGATGGCATATCACTGCAGAATGCTGTGGTAGCCATGCTGGTTAAGTGTGCCTTGAATTCTAAATAAATCAGACAGTGTCACCAGCAAAGCAACATCGCACCTCCTCCTCCATGCTTCACGATGGGAACTACAAATGCGGAGATCATCCGTTCACCTACTCTGCATCTCACAGAGACATGGCGGTTGGAACCAAAAATCTTGCATTTGGACAGATTTCCACCGGTCTAATGTCCGTTGCTCGTGTTTCCGTCTCTTCTTATTGGTGTCRTTTAGTAGTGGTTTCTTTGCAGCAATTCGACCATGAAGGCCTGATTTCACGCAGTCTCCTCTAAACAGTTGATGTTGAGATGTGTCTGTTACTTGAACTGCTGCAAAGAAACCTGAAACCTTGAACTGAAGCATTTATTTGGGCTGCAATATCTGAGGCTGGTAACTCTAATGAACTTATCGTCTGCAGCAGAGGTAACTCTGGGTCTTACTTTCCTGTGGCGGTCCTCCTGAGAGCCAGTTTCATCATAGCGCTTGATTGTTTTTGCAACTGCACTTGAAGAAACTTTCCAAAGTAAAATATGGAATGTTGTTTYTCTTTGCTTATTTGAGCTMWTRTMYSCCTAATATGGACTTGGTATTTTACCAAGTAAGGRTATATTCTGTATACCACCTCTACCTTGTTACAACACAACTGATTGGCTCAAACGCTTWAAGACGGAAAGAAATTACACAAATGAACTTTTAACAAAGCACACCTATTAATTCAAATGTATTCCAGGGGACTACCTCATGAAGCTGATTGAGAGAATGCCAAGAGTGTGCAAAGCTGTCATCAAGGCGAAGGGTGGCTACTTTGAAAAATCTCAAATATATTTTGATTTGTTTAACACTTTTTTGGTTACTACATGATTCCATATGTGTTATTTCATAGTTCTGATGTATTATTCTACATTGTAGAAAAGAGTAAAAAATAAAGGAAAAACCCTTGAATGAGTACGTGTACAAAATTTTCACTGGTACTATATATATTCATAAAAGCTGCAGAATGCCCAATGATAACATTGTATTTAAATCTATGTTATAATCACATTACTGTCTGTGCATCAATATGCTGTGAGCATGTTGTTCATGTTTAACTTGTTTGCCCAGATGTAGTTGTACACTCAGACCATATAGTCTGTCATTACTGGTGATGTGAACTGTGTGCCATCTCTGCATGGATTTCTTCCTTGTGTGCAGGTGAGGGGCTGAGCCATGGCAGATGAGGGTGAGGAYTGTGGTAGTCAGTTCCCAGACCATTATAAAGTCATGCTGGACAAACTGAATGAACAGAGACAGATGGACCAGTTCACAGACATCACTCTCATAGTGGACGGTAAGCTCATCCTCAGTGATGTTTYTTGAATTGCAGAAAGTGAAGGTGCAGCTTTAGCTTGTCAACTAAAAGTTAATTATATTTTATTAATACAAAAACAGCCTTGTTTCAGTCTTGTAGGTTAATAGTAGAACAAAAAAAAGTTTTTCAATATCATTGTGTTAAGGAAAAATGCCCACATTGTCAGGTATTGTCAGGTAATCAGGTATTCTATTATGTGCTGTACCATTCATGTGTTCATCTTACCTCTGGTCTGTAGGACACCAGTTCAGGGCCCATAAGGCAGTGTTAGCAGCGTGCAGTCAGTTCTTCCACAAGTTCTTCCAGGACTTCACACAGGAGCCACTAGTGGAGATTGAAGGTATGTACTGCTGAACCACTGATGCATCCACTGACGTATGTCTGTCATCAATCAAGAAAATAAACGATAGCAGATAGCGCTATAGACCCTGAGAAACAAAACAAGGCCTACATCCACTTCTGACAATAACTATAAGACTATCACACAATAACCCAATGTACCCATCAATCCGCTGTGTTGTGCAGGAGTGAGTAACTCAGCTTTCCGCCAGCTGATGGAATTTACGTACACGGCTACGCTGGCTGTCAATGGGCCAGAGGAGGTCAACGACGTGTGGAAGGCAGCAGAGTACCTCCAGATGCAGGAGGCCATCAAGGCCCTCAACAACAGGTTGGACGGCCATTATAACATCTGGACCCCCTTACTACTAATATAGTCCCTTACTACTTACTGTGCCTTCAGAAAGTATTCATACCCCTTGACTTATTCCARGTTTTGTTGTGTTAGAGCAGGTATTCCCAAACTGGAATTTCCAGGGGTACGCGCAATGCCGRCGGGGGTACYCCAAATAAAAATGTGATTTACATTTAAAAATATATAAATATTATTTATTTACTTTAAAAAAACAACACACATTTTCAAACAGTCCATTTATATTTTCTAACAGGGCTATCTATACATTTGGGTGAGATTTTTTTATCACCTGAGTAGCCTCGTTTCACTGCCAAAAATAAAATTAAACCAGCTAGTGTTCAGTGAAATAACAACACAATGTCAAATACAGGTAGCCTAGTCAAATAATTAACTTCTTTGGGAACGGGGGGCAGTATTGAGTAGCTTGGATGAATAAGGTGCCCAGAGTAAACTGCCTGCTACTCAGGCCCAGAAGATAGAATATGCATATAATTAGTAGATTTGGATAGAAAACACTAATAATGTCTGTGAGTATAACAGAACTCATATGGCAGGCAAAAACCTGAGAAAAATCCAACCAGGAAGTGGGAAATCTGACGTTTGTAGTTTTTCAAGTGATTGCCTATCCAATATACTGTYTCTATGGGGTCAGATTGCACTTCCTAATGCTTCCACTAGATGTCAACAGTCTTTAGAAAGTTGTTTCAGGCTTCTATTGTGAAAGGGGAGCGAATAAGAGCTGTTTCAACCAGTGGTCAGGCTGAAAGCTGATAAAAACATCCTAAAGATTGATTATATACATCGTTTGACATGTTTCTACGAGCTATAATGGAACTTTTTTGACTTTTCGTCTGGACTTTGTGAGCGCGCTTTGTGCATTTGGATTACTGGACTAAACGCTCGAACAAAAAGGAGGTATTTGGACATAAAGATTAACTTTATCYAATAAAACAAACATTTATTGTCTAACATGGAGACCTGGGAGTGCCATCKGYTGAAGATCATCAAAGGTWAGTGWTTAATTTTAARGCTATTTCTGWCTTTTGTGACACCTCTCCTTCTTTGGAAAATGGCTGTATGGTTTTCTGTGGCTAGGCGCTGACCTAACATAATCACATGGTGTGCTTTCGCTGTAAAGCCTTTTTGAATTCAGACACTGTGGCTGGATTAACAAGAAGTTTATCTTTAAAATGGGGTATAATACTTGTATGTTTGAGGAATTTTAATGATGAGATTTCTGTTGTTTGAATTTGGCGCCCTGCAATTTCGCTGGCTGTTGGCGAGGTGGGACGCTAGAGTCCCACTGGGACGTTGTGACATCAAATGGACTTTGGTGGTCAAGATGTGTATGTATCTYTACTGATGGCGCAAAAGCCATGACAGGGAGACATAGTGGAGTGGTAAAGCGAGTGCAAGCAGTTGCTCCCGACGCCACTTGGGTACACTGCAGCATCCACCGAAGAGGCTCTTGTTGCCAAGGAAATGTCTAACAGCTTGAAATACGTTTTGGACACTATAGTGAAAATGGTTAACTTTTTAAAGCAAGGCCCCTGAACTCTTGTGTATTTTCTCCACTATGCAATAGTGGGCAGCGACCATGTAACGCTTTTACAACACACAGAAGTGCAATGGTTATCAATTGGCAAACTATTGACACGTTTTTTTAAATTGAGAGACAAGCTTAAAGTTTTCTTTACTGACCATAATTTTCACTTGTCTGACCGCTTGCATGATGACGAGTTTCTCACACGACTGGCCTATCTGGGTGATTTTTTTTTTTTTTCTTTTTTGTTCTCGCCTGAATAATCTGAATCTAGGATTACAGGGAGTCTACGCAACTATATTCAATGTGCGGGACAAAATTGAGGCCATGATTAAAAGGTTGGAGCTCTTCTCTGTCTGCATTAACAACACACAGGTCTTTCCATCATTGTATAATTTTTTGTGTGCAAATTAACTCAAGCTTACAGACAATGTCAAATGTGATCTAGCGATGCACCTGAGTGAGCTGGGTGAGCAATTACGCAGGTACTTTCCCGAAAAGGATGACACAAACAACTGGATTCGTTATCCTTTTCATGCCCTGCCTCCAGTCCACTTACCGATATCCGAACAAGAGAGCCTCATCGAAATTGCAACAAGTGGTTCTGTGAAAATGTCATTTACTCTGAAGCCACTGTCAGATTTCTGGATTGGGCTGCGCTCAGAGTATCCTGCCTTGGCAAATCGTGCTGTTAAGACACTGATGCCCTTTGCAACCACGTACCTATGTGAGAGTGGATTCTRGGCCCTCACTAGCATGAAAAGTAAATACAGGCACAGTGTGTGYAAAATTATTTAAGACAGGCTCTCCAATACAACCCAACATTGCAGAGTTATGTGCATCCTTTCAAGCACACCCTTCTCATTAACCTGTGGTGAGTTATTCACAATTTTCTATGAACAAATAAGGTTTTATATGTAAGATGGTTAAATATAGAGCAAAATTATTGATTATTATTTGTTCCCTAGTCCTATAAGAGCTCTTTGTCACAACCCGGTTCGTGGGAAGTGACAAACTCATTCTTATGTTTAATAAATGTATCTTATAGTGTGTGTGGCAGGCTTACAATGATGGCAAAAACAACATTTGAGAGTGCYCTGWCCCTGGTGCTAGAGGGGGTACGCAGCTGMAGGTTGAATGTTTMAAGGGGTACGGGACTATAAAACGTTTGGGAACCACTGTGTTAGAGAATTCAAAATGGATTAGATTGTGTTCTTTCACCCATCCACACAAAATACACCATAATGACAAAGTGAAAACATGTTTATAAAAATGTTAGCAAATGTATTGAAAATGAAATACAGAAAGTATTCACGCCCCTGAGTCAGTACATGTTAGAATCACCTTTGGCAGTGATTACAGATGTGAGTGTTTCTGGGTAAGTCTCTAAGAGCTTTGCACACCTGGATTGTCCAATAGTTTCACAAAAAAAAATATTTCTTCAAGCTGTCAAGTTGGTTGTCTAGGTGTTCCGAGCAGCGTCTGTCATTGCTAGACGGACATTTTCAAGTCTTGCCATAGATTTTCAAGCTGATTTAAGTCAAAACTGTAACTAGGCCTCTCACCTAACTGAGTTAGGAAGSATGCCTGTATCTTTGTAGTGACTGGGTGTATTGATACACCATCCAAAGTMTAATGAATAACTTCAACATGCTCAAACAGATATTCAATGTTTCCTTTWTTTTTTWTTTTTACCCATCTACCAATAGGTGRCCTTCTTTGCGAGGCATTGGAAAACCTCCCTGGTCTTTGTGGTTCAGTCTGTGTTTGAAAWTCACTGCTCGACTGAAGGACTTTACAGATAATTGTGTGATGCACAGAGATGAGGTAGTCCATGCAATTTATTAAGTGACTTGTTAAGCACATGTTTTACTCCTGAACTTATTTAGACTTGCCCTAACAAAGGGGTTTAATACTTATTGACTCAAGACATTTCAGCTTTTAAATTATAATTTTTTCTTAATTTTTTTAAACAATTTGTGAAAATGTCTATAGGGTATAGTGTCACTAGCCTACACAATCTCAATTGTAATCAATTTTGAGTGGAATAAATATTATGGCTGAACTCAAATGTGCTGGTTGATAAAATACCTGTATTTATGGGAAAGATGTTTGAAACMGGTATTTTGTTTGTAAATTATATTGTAAATTGTTATGGTAGAGTTATGTCTTTCATGGAGTGATCAGAATTCTATGGGAAGGTCTGCTCAATCCAAGAGTACAACCAATTGATTACAGCATTACCCCAAAAATGGACGAGGCAGTTGGCAGCGGAAGGAGGTAGGGAACTGGTCTGTCTGCCCAATATATAAAGAATCAACTGACAGAGGAATAGAAATAGCATAAATAGGAAAATATACCAGTTTCATTTSAGGACCAGGATGTTGACAGCTGTGCCATACAGATTGCAAAATATTTGGGAAGAGATTTATGATGTACCAATTCCACGGTACAGGGTGTATGAGGTGATATAAAAAATAATGACGCAAGATTCAAGACTTTGTGCTTTTCAGCTAAAAGTATTATATAGAATTCTTGCCACCAACAAAATGTTAAATAATGTTGCATTCAATCATCAAAGCTCTGCAGATTTTGTTGTGAGGATACAGAATCAATAGACCATTTATTTTGGTATTGCCCTCAGGTAGCCTGTTTTCTCTTTCAGGAATGGCTGAAAATGCAGAACATTGATCTAAAATTTACCCTAGAAATAAACTTAGTAAAAAAAGAAACGTAATTTTTTCAGGACCCAGTCTTTCAAAGATAATTTGTAAAAATCCAAATAACTTCACAGATCTTCATTGTAAAGGGTTTAAACACTGTTTCCCATGCTTGTTCAATAATCCATGAAAAATTCATGAACATGCACCTGTGGAACGGTCATTAACAGCTTACAGACGGTAGGCAATTAAGGTCACAATTATGAAAACTTAGGACCTAAAGAGGCCTTTCTACTGACTCTGAAAAACACAAAGAAAGATGCCCAGGGTCCCTGCTCATCTGCGTGAACGTGCCTTAGGCATGCTGCAAGGAGGCATGAGGACTGCAGATGTGGCCAGGACAATAAATTGCAATGTCTGTACTGTGAGACGCCTAAGACAGAGCTACAGGGAGACATGCCGGACAGCTGATCGTCCTCGCAGTGGCAGACCATGTGTAACAACACCTGCACAGGATCGGTACATCCGAACATCATACCTGCGGGACAGGTACAGGATGGTAACAACTGCCCGAGTTACACCAGGAACGCACAATCCCTCCATCAGTGCTCAGACTGTCCGCAATAGYCTGAGAGAGGCTGGACTGAGGGCTTGTAGGCCTGGTGTAAGGCAGGTCCTCACCAGACATCYCCAGCAACCACGTCGCCTATGGGCACAAACCCATCGTTGCTGGACRASACAGGACTGTCAAAAAGTGCTCTTCACTGACGAGTCGCGGTTTTGTTTCACCAGGGGTGATGGTCGGATTCACGTTTATCGTCGAAGGAATGWGCGTTACACCGAGGCCTGTACTCTGGAGCGGGATCGATTTGGAGGTGGAGGGTCCGTCATGGTCCGGGGTGGTGTGTCACAGCATCATCAAACTGAGCTTGTTGTCATTGCAGGAAATCTCAACACTGTGAGATACAGGGAAGACATCCTCCTCCCCCATGTGGTACCCTTCCTGCAGGCTCARCCTGACATGACCCTCCAGCATGACATGCCACCATGTGCGTGATTTCCTGCAAGACAGGAATGTCAAATCAAGTTTATTTTATATAGCCCTTCGTACATCAGCTGATATCTCAAAGTGCTGTACAGAAACACAGCCTAAAAACCCCAACAGCAAGCAATGCAGGTGTAGAAGCACGGTGGCTAGGAAAAACTCCCTAGAAAGGCCAAAAACCTAGGAAGAAACCTAGAGAGGAACCAGGCTATGAGGAGGTGGCCAGTCCTCTTCTTGGCGTTGTGCGCGGGTGGAGATTATAACAACTATGCCCAGATTTCAAAATATTCATAATGACAAGCATGGTCAAATAATAATCATGAATAATTTTCAGTTGGCTTTTCATAGCCGATCATTAAGAGTTGAAAATAGCAGATCTGGACAGGTGGCGGTTCCATAACCGCAGGCAGAACAGTTGAAACTGGAATAGCAGCAAGGCCAGGTGGACTGGGACAGCAAGGAGTCATCATGCCTGGTAGTCCTGACGTATGGTCCAGGGCTCAGGTCCTCCGAGAGAGAGAAAGAAGAAGAGGAGAGAGAATTAGAGAGAGCCAAGATTTTCAAAATGTTCATAAATGACAAGCATGGTCAAATAATAATCAGGAATAAATAATCAGTTGGCTTTTCATAGCCATCATTAAGAGTTGAAAACAGCAGGTCTGGGGACAGGTAGGGTTCCATAACCGCAGGCAGAACAGCTGAAACTGGAATAGCAGCAAGGCCAGGCGGACTGGGGACAGCAAGGAGTCATCATGCCCGGGTTGCCGTGACATATGGTCCTAGGGCTCAGGTTCTCCGAGAGAGAGAAAGAAAGAGAGAACGAGAGAATTAGAGAGAGCATACTTAAATTCACACAGGACACTGGATTAAGATAGGAGAAGTACTCCAGGTATAACCAACTGACCCTAGCCCCCCGACACATAAACTACTGCAGCATAAATACTGGAGGCTGAGACAGGAGGGGTCAGGAGACATGTGGCCCCATCAGAAGAAACCCCCGGACAGGGCCAAACAGGAAGGATATAACCCCACCCACTTTGCCAAAGCACAGCCCCCACACCACTAGAGGGATATCTTCAACCACCAACTTACAATCCTGAGACAAGGCCGAGTATAGCCCACAAAGATCTCCACCACAGCACAAACCAAGGGGGGGGCGGGCGCCAACCCAGACAGGAAGATCACGTCAGTAACTCAACCCACTCAAGTGACGCACCCCTCCCAGGGACGGCATGAAAGAGCACCAGTAAGCCAGTGACTCAGCCCCTGTAATAGGGTTAGAGGCAGAGAATCCCAGTGGAGAGAGGGGAACCGGCCAGGCAGAGACAGCAAGGGCGGTTTGTTGCTCCAGAGCCTTTCCGTTCAGTGTTCAGCCTTTCCGTTCCGTTCAATGTCAGTGTTCAGCCACGGCCAGCGAAGTGCCCGGCTCTCAATCCCATTGAGCACGTCTGGGACCTGTTGGATCGGAGGGTGCGGGTTAGGGACATTACCTCCCCAGAATTGTCCGGGAACTTGCAGGTGCCTTGGTGGAAGAGTGGGGTAACATCTCACAGCAAGAACTGGCAAATCTGGTGCAGTCCATGAGGATGAGATGCACTGCAGTACTTAATGCAGCTGGTGGCCACACCAGATACTGACTGTTACTTTTGATTTTGACCCCCCTCTTGTTCAGGGACCCATTATTCCATTTCTGTTAGTCACATATCTGTGGAACTTGTTCAGTTTATGTCTCAGTTGTGGAATCTTGTTATGTTCATACAAATATTTACACGTTAAGTTTTCTGAAAATAAACGCAGTTGACAGTGAGAGGACATTTCTTTRTTTTTTGCTGAGTTTAGTACTGTTGMGAGATCTGGAGAGACCAGGTCAGTCAATTAATAATATACTAATACTCTTAGTAAAAGTATTTATCTTCAACTCGCAGTCTGTGGATTCGATTAGATAGATTGAATTTCTATGTTAAACATCACAGCATAGTTGAAAAATATGTGGTGTGTAGAAATCTGAAGTGGGTGGCCAGCAGAGCTAGGTGGGAGGGGCTGAGGGAAGCTGAGGTTTGGGATGTGGAATTGGAATTGGAGACAAGTGGAAGTGGAGTTTTTGGGCGGCGTATAGAATGATGGTCAAAGATAAAAGTATAAAACAAAAAGTATGTTTGAATGACACTGAGGGACAGTGTTGTTACAGCTAATGCCGGGTTTGCATGAGGCTGATGCCGTGCAGGTGTTTGTACACATGCATATACTCACACTCTCATTCAAATGTGCACATACACGGACACACACGCAGGTAAATAGTGCCATATATGCACTCAAACATATTCAGTTGGCCTTGCGGTCATGATTTTGTTGTCCTTGATGTCTTTGTTGTTTTTTTGCATTGTTGTTTTCTGTTTTGCTTTGTCTTTCTCTTTTTTTATATATATATTTTGTTGGTGCATGGGGGTGGGGAATGGGATATTCTATTTTTTTTCTTTTTTTTTTTAC
>NC_036872.1:33288543-33315727 GCF_002910315.2 Salvelinus sp. IW2-2015 | reverse complement strand
TGGTTGAGGGGCAGCTCTTGGGGAACTGTGGGGAGGGATCTTGGAGGGCTGGTGGTTGGGAGCTTGGGCCGTCGGCTGATGGATCGCTGTTTCTGGTCCTCATTTTTTGACCTTGTGTTAGATCTGTCGACGTGCCCTTGACCAGGGTGTTGACCCTGGTTGCTTCTGTGTGTCATTCTGGATGGGAGTCTGTTAGATTACTAATGTGATGTAGTTGTTGAGTGGCTTCACTGCAAGTATATTATATGTTTTAAACATTCAATAAACAAAAATAAAACATTTTACATTCAGGCTCTAACACAACAAAATGTGGAAAAAGTCAAGGGGTGTGAACACTTTCTGAAGGCTTGCCCCCTTTTGGTGTGGTGTTGGGTTCTATTCTTGTTTAATGGTATCGGTTGGAACATAAAGCACTTTGAATGAATATAACCCTCTCTCTCTTCTCCATAGGATGGGTGATGGCACCCTCTTCCAGCTATCCCAGGCTCTGGCGGCAGGGAATAGCAAGGCCAAGAAGAGGAGGATAACTGAGACTCTTCCCTCAGTGGAGGGGGAGCAGGTTAGAGATCTACAATGGCACATTATGTTTGTAGTTGTTATGACATAAAATCGGCATAAAGTGCAAAAAAAAGTGTCCCAAATGATACTCATCCTCACATCCTCTTCATCATCCGTCCTTCCCTCCTGATATGTATTGCTGTGCTGACCCAAGTCTGTCCTTGCAGGTGGAGATTGAGATCGGGGAGGGTACCATTGAGGTGGAGGAGACGGGGCTGGAGGAGGTGGTGGACGCTGTTCGGAACACCCAGGCAGTCTCGGATGACTCTGCCCTGGCTCTGCTTGCTGACATTACCAGCAAGTACCAGCAGGGGGGGCTAACTCTACATGTCCTGAAGAAGGAAGGACTGGAGGAGGTAAACAAAGCACTCTGTTTCTCTGTGGCACATGTAAAAACCACACACCTTGATTCAAAACAAAAAAACAATTATATATAAGAATATCTTTTGTTGACGTTTCCAATCTTTCTCAAAACAAGTCATCCTTTCATCTCAATGCATCCATACATCATGGTTTGTGTGTGTGTGATCCAGGAGATGGTGTATCAGGAGGAGACGGTGACACCTCCCAAGACTCTCGAGAGTCTGGAGATGGTCGAGGTCCAGATCTCTCAGCTGGACAACATGTTCCGCTGCAACAAATGTGACCGCAGCTTCCGCCTGTACTATCACCTTAAACAGCACATGCGCGCGCACATGGCCGCGCTGGACAAGCCTCATGCGTGTTGCCACTGCGGGAAGGCGTACACGCGGGAGGGGGCGCTGAAACAGCACTTGAACACGTTACATTACGAGGCGGAGGAGCTATCGCGCAGCCAGTCCCAGAAGAAGAAGACACACGTGTGCGAGTACTGTGACAAGCAATTTGACCACTTTGGACACTTCAAGGAGCACTTACGAAAGCACACTGGTAAGAGTTATCATACCAAGAGGTATTAATTAAGGGGTTCATATTTGTAGAAGTGCCTGAGTTAACTATACACTGAGTGTACAAAACATTAGGAACACCTGCTCTTTCCATGATAGACTGACCAGATAGATATCCAGGTGAAAGCTATGATTCCTTATTGATGTCATCTGTTAAATCCACTTCAATCAGTGTAGATTAAGGGGAGTAAAAGGGTTAAAGAAGGATGTTTAAACCTTGAGACATGGATTGTGGATGTGTGCCATTTTAGAGGGTGAATGAGCAAGACAAGATTTAAGTGTCTTTGAACGGCTTATGGTAGTAGGTGCCAGGCGCACCGGTTTGTATCAAGAACTGCAACACTGCTGGGTTTCTCACGTTCAACAGTCTTCCGTGTGTATCAAGAATGGTCCACCACCCAAAGGACATCCAGCCAACTTGACACAACTGTTGGATGTATTGGAGTCAACATGGGCCAGCATCCCTGTGCAACACTTTTGACCCTTTGTAGAGTCCATGCCCTGACGAATTGAGGCTTTTCTGTTGAAGGTGTTCCTAATGTTTTGTACACTCTGTACAGCTGATGTGCATTTGTAGTTTCTAGGCAGACTAAAACATAGCAACAACAGCACTTCATTGCACATCAACAACACCTTCTCTCTGAGTGTGATCTCTTTGATTGTGCATTGATGAGTGAATGACCTGTTCTTGTGAAGTGAATGTAAATCAGACCACCTTAATAGAATCTCCTGAGTTATGCAGTGGATGTAATAAGTAGTTTATCCCTTGTGTGTGTAGGTGAGAAACCGTTTGCGTGTCCAGACTGCCATGAGCGCTTTGCCAGGAACAGCACATTGAAATGTCACATGGCTGCCTGTCAGAACGGCGCGGGGGCCAAGAAGGGACGCAAGAAACTCTACGAATGTCAGGTGCAGAGAACGCTCTTGTTTTTTCTTGATTTATAAGGAGTCAAAATCACCCATCACATCCCTGAGTAGGGCATATGCTGGATTGTAAAATGACCTCTCCCCCCTCCCCAGGTGTGCAGCAGTGTGTTCAACAGCTGGGAGCTGTTTAAAGACCACCTGACGACACACACGGGAGAAAAGCCTAACCATTGCACCATGTGTGACCTCTGGTTCACCCAGCCCGACGACCTCCGCCAACATCTCCGTGACCTGCACAGCGTCACAGACGACAAGCTGATAACCCAGGAACTGGTCATTGCTGCCGCCACCGTGGCAACGCAAGGGGAAGTGGCCGGTGAGGAGAAGCGAGGCGAGAGGGAGACCCTTCTACTAGAGGACGGGATAAGCGTGGAGCATGTTACCGTGGAGCCCGTAGGTGTGGTAGCATTGTCGGAAACAGCCATGTTGGTGGACGGGGAGGTGACCGAGATGTGTGAGGAGGACATAGAGAGACTGAAGGAAGCGGGTGTTGAGATCCGGGTGTTGCAGGTGTCAGCAGAGGGACAGGTGAACTCTGCGATCCAGGTGGAGGGTAGCGAGGTGGAGGTGGAGGAGGATTCGCAACCGGCTATTGTTGTATGAAGCAGGAGCGGGGCGACATCTCAAATCATACACTATTCCCCATAAATACACTACCTTGGCTCTGGCCAGAAGTAGTGCACTGTATGGGGAATAGGGTTTTATTTTAGATGTGCCCGCTTATTTTTGTCAAACTGGAAAAGCTCCCCCTTACCCCCTTCACCCTATGAAATAATAGGGTAACGGACAGACGAGGATTGGAAGTTACTCATATTTCTAGAGGGTATTTATTTGGAGCCTGATGTCATGGCTCTGTCTTCCTCTGTCTGTGGCAGAGAGAGACCGGCTGAATGCCTTCACAATGAACCCGTTCAAGGTTTCGTTTCAATCTTTTTTGTTGTTGCTTTCTTTTGTTTTTTACACTTTAGGATGTACATTTGAGATGATCAATATTAATTTGCTAAGACAATATGCCATCCATAAAGATCCCTACTCATTTCTATGGTGTCACCAGCAGACACCATTTATTGATTGGGATGCACCGTGTGTTATACTGTCATACAGCTGCAGACATATTGCTGATATGCCTCACTGATGACGCCACACATTTCCCAGTTTGAACCCATCTGAAGCACAGATCTGTTAGTCAAGCTCTGAATTATTTTTGACAAAAGAAAGAGCATGTTTGTAATGGTGTCTAGCCCCTAACTGGTAAAAATAGCTTTATTTTCTTAACCTTTTAATCAGTTTGTTTAGCAGAATAATAGCTGTTTGCGTGCGTACGTTTGACCCCACCCCTAAATTCCCTGCTTGACTTCCTGTCTACCTCTTCCTACTTCCTGTTCTGACTGCAGCCCACTAAACACTGGGTTTTATGTATGACACTGTTACAGCATGATGCTCCTCAGAAACAGAAGTAAGAAAGTATTAAGTGAACACGTTTTTGTTTGTTTTTATTTGACACATGTTCATAGTTGTATTGTTTTATTTGTACAGAGCAATAAAGAAGTGATGTAATCAATACATTTGGAATTCTCAAAATGTTTCCACACCAGTATTTCTTACAATGCTTTCAAACGTGCCTTTCTGAGACATGGAAGGACTGAAGATTAGATGTTTAGCTTACTAAACATGAAGAATGAACCCCCCAAAAATGTATGTATGCTTGTAAATATAAATGTGGCTGATGTAAACCACAGTGGTTCTGTCTGTTGTTGTTGTTGTTTACTGCGTGTGTCTCTGTAACTCTTCTTCTTTCTACCACAGCAGAAGGACCTGGATAGGGCAGCATACATACAGGTTCATATCAACAGCGGTGACGATGGCGTCCAGGACACAGTGTCATCCTCAAGGAAACTGCTTACTGTAACCTTTGGTTATCCTGCCAGTGCCTGGTCAAATAGGGTTAAGGACGTGTGGACAGGGAATTTGAACTATGATCTTCCTCATGGTTYTCTTCAGAATGTTCTGACTCGGAACAACTGGGGCCCCATCACTGGCTACCACATCGTTGGCTGTTGGCATCATCCTCTGATTAACCTCTGGCAGGAGGAACTCAATGCAGGAATACAGAGATGATGAAACCGGAGAGGCTTCTAAAGATGTGTTGGCCTGGATCTCGTCCACAGTGTTGGTGATAGTCTCATCAACAGCGAAATTCCCTTGCCCGGTGTTGGTGATGCTCAGATGGAGTGCAGTGGTGGAGGTGCTTTCCTCTGCCCTAGAGATACTCAGGATTTTTTTGTGTTTCTTCCGTTCAGACCAAGTGGGCGTTCCGCGCCTAGAGACATCTGTGACTTGCTTTGCTCTACGGAGCAGGGCGCAATTCAAAGGAGTGATAACTGGGGTGGCATTAAGTGTTGAAGATCAACTGAAATTGAAGATTCCCGTTGTCTGTGTCGCCTGCCGTTTGGTGTGACGCATACCCGGTGGAGAGTGTGGTGAAACAGAGAAGACAGTCTGTCCTACTGAGTTTTGATGCAAGGTCATTACCCAACAGTCAAATTAGGATGTGTCAGTTGTCCCGAACCTTTTACAGTGTTTTAGGTGCCAAGCTTATGGTCATGTTGCAGCAGTGTGTAGAATGGAGATTTCTGGATGTGAGAGGTGTGCAGGAGGGCATTAGACAAAGCAATGTTTAGTATCAGTGGAAAAAGTTGGGTGTGTTAACTGTAGGGGTACCCATGGTGCGGGAGATCCGAAGTGTCCGGTGAGAGAGAGGCAAGTTGAGGTTGCCAGGATCAGAGTAGTACAGATACAGAAGGTGTCGTATGCTGAGGCAGTGAAGAGAGTAGCAGAGGAAGATGATGGGTCCAGGGCAAGGGATCCTAAGAGGATCCCTGTGAGTAGGCTGAGGCCAATATAGAGTGATAGGAATAACATGTGCTTCAGTAACGTTGGATTCTTAGCATTCATAGCCATGGTTATCAACTGTACTGCAGAAATGGAACGTGAATCACAGAAAATAGATGTTGTGGTGGCAGCTGCAGAGAAGTACTTGGGTTTACGAGATTTTACTGCAGAAGAGTTACAAGGTGTGTTGAACGATAGTGTCCCCTCCACCCAGGCTGCTGGACTGGTGTAGGATCAGATAGTAGTGGAATAGTGGTGAAGTTTTAACGGGTGTAGGGTTAGTTGGTAGGGCAATTTTTCTTCCCTTTTTGTGTAATGACTTCACACCCCAGAACAGTAGGCTGYCACACAGCCCATACAGTAAGTGGCAGCATGTACCTCTAACCTATGTTTGTGGACCGCCATAATACCGAAGATGAAGGCCTGCCTCGCGTTATCCAATGAGGCTGCAGGAACCGGTAAAGTCCCATATTTTGTGTCCTGCATGGAAGTTTGATTTGGGGACAGTGCTCGAGCTAGTGGACATGTGACATGGCAGCTGCAGACGGATTGATACTGAGTTTCCTGAAGTCCCACACGGAAATGGAATTCATGTCAAGGGACCGGGTGAGGAAAATGGCGGATGGCAAAGCTGAGTACTTTCTTCTTTGAGACAAGTACAGGAGGAAAAAATACATGTTATGCGCCTGAATGTCCTGAGCAGTCGCTGGATAAGGAACTCGAAATCGATCCTTACAAAAATGAGGAGAAAGAACCTGCATCGTCAGGTGAGGTAAAGGCTTCCGAGCCTCACCCCAACGATCAAAAAAAAAAACTAGATGACTGGTCTAGTGAGAGTACGATTCGTGGAGAAAGTGGATCATTGCCTTTTGGCCGCTCTGTTTGTGGTATCAGGCTGGGAAAGGGAGGCGGTCAAATGATCAATTTGCTCAAAGTATCCAGAGGTGGCCTTGTTGATGTTTTTGTTTGCCTGCTGCTCAGAAGGAGAGGGTGCTGCGTGGAGCGCCGCTGAAAGGAATGATAACTGGGGTGGGGTTAAGTGTTAAGGTGGATCAACTGAAGTTGGGGATCCCCGGTGTCTGTGATGTATGTCGTTTGGTGCGACGCAGACCCGGTGGTGAGCACAAGACTGAGGAGACCCTGTGTTCTTTTGAGAAATGTTTGCCAGATCAAGTCATGCTAGGGTATATAAGTTATCCCGTGAGAGCTTTTGTTCTGATCCCACTATGGTGTTTCAGGTGCCAAGTTCATGGTCATGTTGCAGCAATATGTTGAAGGGAGATTCTGAGGTGTGAGAAGTATGCAGGAGGGCATGGGACACTAGAGTGTTTAGCTTCCCCCTTTGCCCTCAGAACAGCCTCAATTTGCCGTGGCATGCATTCTACAAGGTGTCTTAAGCGTTCCACAAGGATGCTGGCCCATGTCGGATTCACAAGAACAGGTCACTCACTCATCAATGCACAATCAAAGAGCTCATACTCAGAGAGAAGAAAGGTGTTGTTAAGTGCAATGAGGTGCTGTTGATGCTATGTTTTAGTCTGCCTAGGAACTACAAATACACATTAGCTGTACACAGAGTGTACAAAACATTAGGAACACCAACAGAAAAGCCTCAATTCGTCAGGGCATGGACTCTACAAAGGGTCAAAAGCATTGCATAGGGATGCTGGCCCATGTTGACTCCAATGCTTCCCACAGTTGTGTCAAGTTGGCTGGATGTACTTTGGGTGGTGGACCATTCTTGATACACACAGAAAACTGTTGAGTGTGGAAAAACGCAGCAGRGTTGCAGTTCTTGACACAAACCAGTGTGCCTGGCACCTACTACATTACCCCGTTCAAAGACAATTTTTTTGTCTTCCCCATTCACCCTCTGAATGGCACACATACACAATCCATGTCTCAATTGTTTCAAGGCTTAAACATCCTTCTTCAACCTGTCTTCTCCCCTTCATCTACACCGATTGAAGTGGATTTAACAYGTGACATCAATAAAGGATCATAGCTTTCACCTGGTCAGTCTGTCATGGAAAGAGCAGGTGTTCCTAATGTTTTGTACACTCAGTATGCTGAGGCAGTGAGAAAAGTAGAGGATGGTGTGCGAAGTGTGAGGGAGCCTAAGCGGATCCCTGTGAGTAGGGATCCATACGCCACACATTTTACCTGGCACCCAGAAGTACTCGTTTTGAATGCTTAGCAGGACAGGAAAATTGTCCAATTCACGCACTTATCAAGACAACCCTTTTGCCTCTGATCGGGAAAGGCTCATTACACAAATGCATCTTTTGTAAATGATGTCTGAGTGTTGGCTTCTGCCCCTGGCTATCCGTAAAAAAATTGAAACAAGAAAATGGTGCCGTCTGCTTTGCTTAATATAAGGAATTTGAAATTATTTATACTTTTACTTTTGATACTTKAGTATATTTTAGCAATTACATTTACTTTTGATAGTGAAGTATATTTAGAACCAAATAATTCTAGACTTTTYCTCAAGTAGTATTTTACTGGGTGACTTTTACTTGAGTAACTTTCAATTAAGGTATCTATACTTTAGTATGACAATTGGGTACTTTTTCCACCACTGACGCTAAGAAGCCAACCTTAGTGGGGCATATAGCGCATTCGGAAGGTATTCAGACCCCCTGACTTTTTCCACATGTTGTTACGTTACAGCCTTATTCTAAAATTGAATAAATAGTTTTTTCCCTCATCAATCTACACACAATGCCCTATAATGACAAAGCAAAAACAAGTTATTAGAATTTTTTGCAAATGTATAAAATAAAAAAAAAATGATGTCATATTTACATAAGAATTCAGACCCTTTACTTGGTACATTTTGAAGCATCTTTGGCAGCGATAACAGCCTTGAGTCTTCTTGGGTATGACACTACAAGCTCTTTCAGGTTGGATGGGGCTGCACAGCTATGTTTTCGCTGCACAGCTATTTTCAGGTCTCTCCAGAGATGTACGATCGAGTTCAAGTCCGGGCTCTGGCTGGACCACTCAAGGACATTCAGAGGCTCAGAATAAGTTAGAGGAAAAACAAAAAGAAATGGAGGAACTTATTTAAGAAACTAAAGTGTAATATATTATAAAAAATAAAGCAAACCGGATAGAATATGGGGACAAATGCACCAAATAATTTTTAAATCTTCAACATAGAAATGCTACCAAAAATAATTTACTGAAACTTGTTACAAATGACAGTTACCCATGATTGAACAAATTTTGAAAGAGGAAGCAAAGTACTTTAAGCATATGTTTTTGTTTCAGTCTCCTCCATCTCCTCTAACCGACGCTAATTGTATGGATTTTTTTTCTATTAATAATGTAAAATTAATAGACGTACAGAAAGACTCATGTGAAGGTGAAATTACAAAGGAGGAACTTCTTGATGCAATTAAAGCTTTAAGTCCAGGAAAACTCCAGGGCTGGATGGCATATCAGTTGAGGTATACAAAACCTTTTTTTGATATACTCAGAGGTCCGTTACTGGCATGTTTTAACAACTCTAATGTAAATGGTAGATTATCAGACACTCAACAAGAAGGTCTGATTTCATTATTACTGAAACAGGATACAAGTGTGAAATATAAAGATCCAGTCCATTTAAAAAAAATTGGAGGCCCCTTAAACTTCAGTGTTGTGATGCAAAACTTCTAGCAAAATGTATAGCTCATAGAATTAAAAAGGTATTGTCGGACATTATTCATTCTAATCAGACAGGTTTTTTACATGGACGATACATGAGAGATAATATAAGGCAAGTACTGGAAACAATAATTGTTTAACACTTTTTTGGTTACTACATGATTTCATACATGTTATTTCATCGTTTTTATGTCTTCACTATTATTCTACAATGTAGAAAATAGTAAAACTAAAGAAAACTTGAATTATTAGGTGTGTACAAACTTTTGACTGGTACTATATATATATTAGCAAAAATATATATGGGGGATTGGAAGTGATGCAGACAATTACATTGATGGAAGCTACAATCTATCTGCAATATTAAAGCTGATACATGTAAAATACATGTAAAAAAATAAATAAAAGTACATTGAGGCTTGTCCTGAAGCCACTTCTGCGTTGTCTTGGCTGTGTGCTTAGAGTCGTTGTCCTGTTGGAAGGTGAACCTTTGCCCAAGTCTGAGGTTTCCTCCTCCTCTGTACTTTGCGCCGTTCATCTTTCCCTTGATCCTGACTAGTCTCCCAGTCCCTGCCGCTGAAAAATATCCCCACAGCATGGTGCATCAACCACCATGCTTCATCCTAGGGATGGTGCCAGGTTTCCTTCAGATGTTACGTTTGGCATTCAGGTCAAAGAGTTCAATCTTGGTTTCATCAGATCGGAGAATCTTGTTTCTCATGGTCTGAGAGTCCTTTAGGTGCCTTTTGGCCAACTCCAAGCGGGCTGTCATGTGCCTTTTACTGAGGAGTGGCTTCCGTCTGGCCACTCTACCATAAAGGCCTGATTGGTGGAGTCCTGCAGAGATGGTTGTCCTTCTGGAAGGTTCTTCCATCTCCACAGAGGAACTCTGGAGCTCTGTCAGAGTGACCATCGGGTTCTTGGTCACCTCCCTTATCAAGGCCCTTCTCCCCCAATTTCTCAGTTTGGCCAGGCAGCCAGCTCTAGGAAGAGTCTTGGTGGTTCCAAACTTCTTCCATTTTAGAATGATGGAGGCCACTGTGTTTTTGGGGACCTTCAARCTTCCCTGGATCTGTGTCTCAACAGAATCCTGTCTCGGAGCTCTACAGACAATTCCTTCAACCTCATGGCATGGTTTTTGCTCTGACATACACTGTCAACTGTGGGACCTTATATAGACAGGTATGTGCCTTTCCAAATCGTGTCCAATGAATTGAATTTACCACAGGTATCACAACACTGAACTGTAAGGGGCAATCAAGTTGTAGAAACATCTCAAGGACGATCAATGGAAACAGGATGCACCCGAGTTCAATTTCGAGTCTCATAGCGAAGGGTCTGAATACTTATGTACATTTTTAATACATTTGCAAAAATCTCTAAAAACCTGTTACACTTTGTCATTCCGGGGTATTGTGTGTAGATTGAGAGGATTTGTTTTTATTTAATCCATTTTAAGCCTGTAACGTAACAAAATGTGGAAAAGTCAAGAGGTCTGAATACTTTCCGAATGCACTGTATATCACTCATTGGCTTATCCTTCTGTGCAAGCACAGATGTACTATTCACACGGATCCTCTCAGAATCCCTCACCCTTGACCCATCCTCCTCTACTTTCTTCACTGCCTCAGCATACGACACCTTCTGCATAACTCTTTTTTTTCTTCTCTTTACCCCTTTTTTCTCCCCAATTTTGTGATATCCAATTGCGATCTTGTCTCATCGCTGCAGTTCCCCAACATGCTCGGTAGAGGCAAAGGTCGAGTCATGCGTCTTCCTAAACATGACCCGCCAAGCCGCGCTGCTTCGTAACACCCGCTCGCTTAACTCGGGATCTAGCTGCACTAATGTGTCGGAGGAAACACCGCTCAACTGACGACCGAGTCAGCTTGCAGGCTCCAGGCCAGCCACAAAGTGCCTCTAGAGCGCGATGAGCCAAGTAAAGCACCCCCAGCCAAGCCCTCCCCTTAACCCGGATGACGCTGGGCCAATTGTGTGCTGCTCTATGGGACTCCCGGTCACGTCTGGGATCAAACCCCAGGGTGTAGCAACACTGCAATGCAGTGCCTTAGACCGCTGTTCCACTCGGGAGGCCTTACCTTCTGCACTACTCTGACTCTAGCCACCTCAACCTGCCTCTCTCTCACTGGACACTTCCGATCCCCAACAACATGTGCACCCCTACAGTTGACACACACAAATGTATCCATATAACTACACAATCCTCCATCCCATCTCCTGCACACTTCACATATCTTGGAATCTCCCTCCTACACACTGCTGCGACATGACGATAAATGTTGCACCTGAAACAGCTCAGTGGGTTCGCCATAAAAGCTCTAACGGGATAATTGTTATATCCTAACATGACCTTGTCTTGTAAAGACTCTGACTCAAAACTCAAAAGGACTGACAGTGACTCCTCTGTTTCACCACGCTCACCACTGGGTCTGCATCGCACCAAACAGCAGGCGTCACAAACACCAGGAATCTTCAACTTCAATTGCTCCACCTCCACACTTAACGCTACCACAGAAATCATTCCTTTCAATGGTGCAAGAAACAGATCTTGACCCAAGTTGCATGACATGGAGCGCCCGCTTCCTCTGATCAGAAGAAACACAAACAAATATCACAAGTCCACTGCAGCTTCCCTATTTACTGATTCAACTGCACCCAACTCCTTTTCCACCCACTCTGAAACCACAAATGGATCCACCAAAAGGCTAGGATCCACTTTCTCCAAAAATGTCACTCCTACTGGATCAGAATCTTCTTTATCATGTCCATCGATGCCATGTTCAGGCCTCCGAGCTTTTCACCACACCTTCCACCTCATTTAAATCGTCCTCGTTCACTTCCATTTCACTTCCAGAACTCGGGCTGGCGCACGACTCACTCTGTTTGCGCTTGACACCAATCTTCTTCGACACTGCATCTACATTTTTATTGCCATCTTCCTCAAATTCAAATCAACCTCTTCTTACTAATTTTCCCCCTCCATTTCTCCTCAGAAATACCGATATTCCTCTTCTCCCAACTTTGCTTGCGGCCCAATGACATCCTGGCGTAACTCCATCTCTGTCTTTCTCCCTGTGGCATTAGTCCTAGATCTGAACTCTCACTCCAGTTCCCGTTGCCTCACTGTCTTTCTGACACGAGCAGCAGATACTACTGTACTGGAGCAGCTCTGTCTCCTGGCTACGWACTGGAGTCATAGCTTAAAAATGGACCAATAGAAGTATAATGAGAGGTTCCTGCAGATGCATGAATGCCCACATGCAGGAACGCCCAGAATTGCGGGCTGCAGTTGCACCCTGCTTAATAAATCTGCCAAGGCACTGCTGCTTTTCTGATTTAATCTTCTGTTGCCACATGGAAACTATTAACCATTTACAATGTAGGAAAATACTTTCATTRATTGCAGAAAAGCTGAAGGAACCGATTTTACATTGTAGACCTACATGCTTTTGGCATCATAGTGCCAGAGACGATTTTTGAGAACGCAGCAGGGGATCTCGGTCACACCATACAGGCAATCGCGAAAATAGTTGACGCCGTAATATGTCCCTTCTCTCTTTCCTTCCATTAGCTAGCCAGTGTTTTGGCTAAATGTAAAGTGGTCCAACCAGAGAAAAGTTCCAGTGATTGCATCGTTTGAATTTCTTCCAGACAGTTCGTGTGAGCTGGTCTACAAGAACATTAGGAAACACGGTGAGCTCCGGTAGCTTACTGGTCAACTTTCTGCAAGAAATTAGACTGGGTTCAGTAAACAAAAACTAGCTAGCGTTAGTTAGCTAGCAATGAAGCAATTAGCCATACTAGATTACCCTGTCGTCGGGTCTCGGCTAGGAAGTAACCAATGAAGTACTAGCTAACGTTAGCTAGCTAGTTTTAGAGATGAGAGGGCCAAAATAAGGTACAGAATACTGTCATAAGTCAGCAGTTTGTGTGTGGAATAAAACATGGCAACTGTACTGTGTACGAAGGCTAACGCGTTAGCTATGGCTCAGTGTAACGTAAGTTAGCTATATGCTAACTAATCTGTGTGGTGGAGGAATAGCTAGGCTAACTGAACATGACTAGATTGAACTCCAGATAGCTACTTTAGGCTACTGAATGCAATTGTATTATATATATATATATATATATATATATATATATATATATTGCTTTCTCGACTGAAAGCCATGGCATGTTTCTTTGTGTTCTATTATAATGTAGTGTGTCATCCTTCTTTGGATTGATGGGATGTAATGTTAACGCCGTCGTTAGTCATCCATAGTAACGTTATTACGGCGGGGTCTACTAACATTATGGTACCATCACACATTACTTCCCATGAGATTGTTTTCTTGTCTTGAGTCAAGTAATTGCGTGAGTTTTTTGGGACGTTGGGCTGTATTCTTGACTCCCTTGCCCAATGTCTCAAAAGACTACCGAAGTAGCCCCTGACGCTAACTATTATTGTGATGTGAGACTAAATCAAATTCACCCGTTCTAAGGCAAGGTCAACTGACAGCTCACAGTGGAGAGAGGTCAAGTGTTATTGCAATTCTGAAAAGAAGCAATGTCGTTCAGCCTGTAGGGGGTGGGTATAATTTGTGAAACGTTCCAACAGGAATCTGTTCCAAAAACTTCGTAAAGTACAAGGTTGCCAACAAACAACGCATACAAAGTAGCATGATAAATTAGCCTAGCTAACTAAGTTAGCTGCCGAATAGGTATCAACTCACCACGTAGCTTATTCTTAATGTTTGTCCATAGGCTACCAGAGTGAGGACAGACATTTTTCAGAATAAACGTGGTGAGTGAAAAACCTAATGAAGTAGCCCACTCCCTATCCGGTATCTTATTCTGCTGCTAAACAACTTTGTATGCGTTGTTTGTTGGCAACCTTGTTGTTTACGAAGTTTTGAACAGATTCATGTTGGAACGTTCCACAAATTATACCCACCGGCCTGTAGGATTGCCTGTATAGAACTTTGTCATGTGAATGATTCACAACACC
The DNA here is from genome assembly GCF_002910315.2 of Salvelinus sp. IW2-2015. Taxonomy (NCBI): domain Eukaryota; kingdom Metazoa; phylum Chordata; class Actinopteri; order Salmoniformes; family Salmonidae; genus Salvelinus; species Salvelinus sp. IW2-2015. Next base: position 33,301,759 of record NC_036872.1, on the reverse strand, counting down.
CGGATCTTATTATTCCATTGTCAGTTTATTTGCTGTGTTGTCCTTAGTGGATAATAAAGATCTAGGCTATTGAATTGAATAGATTATGAATAATCTCTGTCATACATCCACACGTGATTGGTAGGGTTGACACTTGTTTTGCTATGCCTGGTTTAGACTGCATGCTACACTAACCTGGGGTAATTTAACAAAGAGTTCACAGCAAAGAAGCTCTGGCTGTCTGAATAACTTGACTATTCCACAGCATGAATAGGAGACTAATGTGTAGAAGTTGAAAACATTGATTTTAGTTTCTTATTTCAGCAGGTGTGAGACCATGGTGGTGAATCTCTGCCTACCACATTTCAAGACCACCATCCAGTGTGACAAGGTACAAAACAATTAGAGTTTTATGGACTGGAGTAGCCAAAACGCCACTTGAAGTTCAGTACCTTGTTGTCAAGTCAAAATGCTCATCACCCATAATGCTTGCACTGCGATGACAAACCCGAGATATGGCTCCAAAAGCGTACGTACTGAACTTCAAGTGGAGGTTTGGCTAGGACCAGAGCTGACATTATCCCCCATGTCCCTCCATAGATCCTTGACTAACGTTGGTTCAATGTATAACAATCTGAACAAATGGTTATATTCCCAGTCAAAGCAAATGGGAGAAAATTCTTCTAAATGAACATCTAAAATAAGCATTCTTATTGGAAAAATGTAGATACTCTCTTTCCTCTACCTCTTCTTCCTCTTCTCCATACTCTACCTCTTCTTCCTCTTCTCCATACTCTACCTCCTTCTTCCTCTTCTCCATACTCTACCTCTTCTTCCTCTTCTCCATACTCTACCTTCTTCTTCCTCTTCTCCATAACTCTACCTCTTCTCCTCCCTTCTCCATACTCTACCCTCTTCTTCCTTCTTCTCCATACTCTACCTCTTCTTCCTCTTCTCCATACTCTACCTCTTCTTCCTCTTCTCCAACTCTACCTCTCTTCCTCTTCTCCCATACTTACCTCTTCTTCCTCTTCTCCATACTCTACTCTTCTTCCTCTTCTCCATAACTCTACCTCTTCTTCCTCTTCTCCATACTCTACCTCTTCTTCCTCTTCTCCATCTTCTTCCTCTTCTCCATACTCTGCCTTTTCTTCCTCTTCTACATCTTCTTCCTCTTCTCCATACTCTGCCTTTTCTTCCTCTACTCTACCTCTTCCTCCTCTGGAGTACAACACAAAGCCAATCTTCCCTTTGTCTCATCACACCCCCCTGTCCTTCTCACCTACTGTGGTCATTTTCTGTCCTCTGGGTTTTATGGAGAGGAGGAGGAGAAAGGGAGAGAGATGTGTGCTTGAATGAGAAGAGGAGGAAAGGGTTGAATGATGGAGGTGGCAGATGGGAAGAGGAGAAGGAGAGGAGCAGGGTGCTATGTGGGAGGTTGAATCACAGATGACCTTGCTATGTACCGGTCTTTATATTATAGGTTGTCTGATACTCACTTCGCTAGGTGTTATTCTTCTTCTGGGAATGAGTCTTCCACTTTTTCACCCTCTTTACCTCTCCCCTCTTTCCTTTCACTCTCCACCTCTCCTTTTTGCTCTTTCCGTCGCCTCTTCCTTCACTCCTCCCCCTCATAATTTCACTGCTTTTAAATGTATGTAGTTCTGTTCTTGAGCTATTCTTGTCTATTAATGTTCTGCATTCATGTCATGTTTAATGTTTTGTGTGGAACCCAGGAAGAGTAGCTGCGGCTTTCGCAACAGCTAATGGGATCCTATTAAAATATCAAATACTTCTCTCTTCAACCCTACCTCCCTCTCTTCCATTCCTTCCTTCTCACTCTGCCCCTATTCTTTTCCCTCCCTCATCTAGCTATGTGCAGATGGGTACGACGTCACCAACCTCCTATCGGCCGACCCAGCAGTCCGGAGGCGGGGTTTTAAGCTGGAGTACTTCCTGCGGCCGCCTGTACAGGTGAGCTGACGCTGTAGAATATTTAGAGATGTGTATTATGACATCACTGTCCTATTCTTCTTCATCTCTTTCTAGAGAAGTGGTCATGGTGGGTATGTCTGTCTAATCTTCCTTTGTCTGACTCTAGGTGACACTGCAGTTTGGCTTCCAGGTGGAAGTGTGTCGGGTGGATGTGGAGCTGTGGCCCTGGGGCATGGACCGAGGACAGGCCTGCAAGAGGCTGGAGATCAGCACCAGCTCTGACCCCCCACTCCCCCACAATCACAGCTTAGAGCAGGGCCAAACCCAGGCCCAGCAAGGCCAAGAGAAGGGCCAGCAATGGGACCAAGCCAAGGCCCAGTTCAAAGGCCACCAATGGAGCCCCCAGGCCCAACAATATAGTCTACAAGGCCAGGAGAAGAGCCAGCAATGGACCCAACGTGGCCAAACGCACAGCCACACAGACACCAGCCAGGGGGCTTTCCACCTGGTGGGACGCTGTGAACTAACAGAAGAGACCCACGTCAGTTTCTCCCATCCCTGTTTCCGCCCGCGCCCTCCCTTCCCCTCCCTGCCCCCGGCACCCCGTGAGGGGTGTAGACAAGAGGAGCTGTGGAGCAGGGGCCCGCTCTCACTAGGCTCTGTGAAGCAGCTCCGTGTGACGGTGCCATACGGTGCGGGTGCCTCCGCGATGGGGCTTAAGGCACTGGCAGTGTGGGGGCTGCCTTCTCGCTGCTGCCCTCCGGACGAGGTGGAGAGGGTGAGGATAACGCATGAGAACGCTAGCCTGAGACCAGTGCCACGGCTCAGCCACTTGGCATCAGCTCAGCCTTCACCTGTCAATCAACCACCGGCACTGTCACAGACGACAACAGCAACTAGGTACAGTGTGTATAAAACACTGACTGTTTTCAACACAATATATGAGGCAGATGAATTGCAACTCTTTTTCACAAAGCCAAAGGCAAAACCGTCATCTGTGGGAGGATATTAATGTATTTTTCTCCTCTTTTCTATTCTCTGACCCCCAGCCTCCTGCAAGTCCCTGAGGAGTTCCTGGACCCGCTGACCCAGGAAGTGATGTTGTTGCCCATGCTGCTGCCCAGTGGAGTGTCTGTGGACAGCTCTACTTTGGAGGAGTACCAGAGGAGGGAGGCTACCTGGGGTCGTGTCCCCAACGACCCCTTCACCGGTGTCCCCTTCGTCTCTGAGTCACAGGCCCTCCCCAACCCCCACCTGAAGAGCCGCATCGACCGCTTCTTGCTCCAGACAGGGTTAGAGGTCAGGGAGGGAGCGGTTGGGAGGCAGGGCCACGGGGAGAGTCCGCACCCCTCCAGACTCATACCTCCACAGAGGACTGGAGAGAGTAGGGACTCTGCTGTCACCACTGCTGCTGCTGTAGAGTCAGCCAACCACCAGGGGGCACTTAGCCGAAACAGTGGGACTCGCACACAGACTACCCAAAAAGGGGCAGAAAGTGTTATTACACAGAGGAGCCAGCTTACGCAGTACAGGGGGACTGGGGCTTTTAACAACAGGGCGAAGAATGGGAATGGGAAGGATCGGTGCGCTGGTAAAGTTGTTCCTAAAGAAGGGGCAGTGGATAGAGTGAGTTCCCAGGAGGGAGGGCCAGACTTGGGGACAAGGAGAAAGAGAGAGCTTGAGGTTTGGGCCACTCTGATCCGTTCTAAGGGAAAGGGTGAGCCCACCGGGCCCAAAGCAGCCTCTGCTAGTGCTGGTCACTCCAAGGAGCTACTTCCTGACTTGAAAAGACCAAGAACAGATGCAAACCCCACTATCTCCTCAGGTGAGTGGTAAATTAGACAATGTCAAAAGCGTGAGAACAAAAACATTGCATTCTGGCGTTTAGTTAAAATGACTTTGTTTAGGGTTGGCTGTATCAAGTGTTTGAATGTGTGTCACTTATGAGTGTTTGTGTTATTCCTCTTGTTCCAGCCACAGTTCCTAGCAGTAGCTCCCATGAGCAACGCTTGTCTGCCAGTCTAGACTATGAACAGCGTTTGTCTGCCAGTCTAGACCAAGAACAGCGTTTGTCTGCCAGTCTAGACCAGGCCCTTCTCTCAGCCCTGCAGGGTCGACCCTCCTTTACCTCCTACCCCTCCCAAACCCCCCAGCTCCAGCACAAACACACAGACACACCTGCTGACACCCCAACAGGTAGGAACGGCCTCTAGCGGCTCTGTTTGAATTTGGCTAAAATGTACCCGTCCTTGGATTATGAATGCATGACGGGGAATTTCTTGAGTTGACTAGTCATTGGTTGAACAAGTTAGACGGTCAAGTAGTGCGATGTTGCCTAGGTATCCGGGAGAAAAACACTTTGTCAAAGGCAGTCCAAGGACTTTCAGCCTCATTACACTGTACCAAGTATTTTCTAGTCTTTATTATGTTCACCTACAGTACAATAATAATTTGGTGGGTGATTATTTGTCCTGTTTCACTCATGTACAAGTGTTRGTTAATACGCATGTGTGAATTGGAAATGTGTTTTTTGCATAGCCCACTCTCCCTGAGACACCCTCAGAGTGGGGTCACGGCCAGGGTCTGCCATTACCAACAGTGACCCCAGGTTTGCAGAGATAGGTTAACATCTGTCTTTATACTTCATCCTCCTCGACTCGCCATACAAACTTCCTTCCCATTGCTGTAATTAATGTAGTTTGTTGATAGAGCCTTTTTAAAATAGTGTTTGTTGTTGGAGTATTAAGTGGTCAGTCAGGGAGAATAAAATACAAACTGTGAACAGAGACTCATTCATGGTGTACGTACTGCTCAAAACATGCATTCTCTTTCTCTCCTTCATCCTCTCTTTCTCACCCTCTAGCTTTTCCTATTTCTCTCTTTCCCCCTCTTCTCTCCCCACTTCCCTTTCTCTCTCTCCCAGGTGAGAACAGGTGTGGTTCCTGTTCCTGCTCTCTGTCAGTCTACTCGACCTCTCCATCAGCATATCGCCTGCCCTGTGGTCACTTCCTGTGCCGCCCCTGCCTACACAGGAAGTCCCGCCCACTTGTCACTACAGCAATGCCCAATCACATCCTCTGTCCCACCTGCCATAGCCCTGCCGCTTCCAGTGACATCACACACGTGCATCACTGAACGGAAAAATGTGTGTCGCATTAACCACTGAACGGGCTATGGCGGCAGGTAACCTAGCGGTTAAGAGTGTTGGGCCAGTAACTGAAAGTTTGCTGGTTCAAATCCCTGAGTCGACTAGGTGAAAAATCTGTCTGTACCCTTGAGCAAGGCACTTAAACCTAATTGCTTCTCTAAGTTGCTCTGGATAAGAGTGTCGGCTAAATGACTAAAATGTAAACGAACTGAACAACCCTACTGCAACTCACTGAAAATGTGTGTGCTCTTAACCACCAATGGATACGCAGTCACCCACTCACTCTGCCTGTGCTCTTCACTGCACATGTGAGCAGCAGAATAGTGGTGGACATTGGAGGAAACACAGATTACAATGGGACTCTTTATTGTCCATTGGGCCTTGATGAACAATGACTTAAAATCCCTCCCTGCCTCTCTACCCCTGTCCCCAACAGAACTCATTAAAACGTTTACAGACATCTTCTGAAATGTGTGTTTTAGTTTGTATTATTCACTGTGGTGATGTGGGTTCTACTTATATCCAACTGACAACTTGACAACCTTCCCTTTMCTTGGTCGGGGAGTGTGTTTGTTTCTGCTTTTCCAACTTGTCGTCTTGCTAACCAAGGCTAGAGTGTAGCGTCAGTGCGTCACAGCTGCCATTGTAGATCTGTACAGAGAGGAATAGAAAAATGTGTTCAGTCACAAAGAATGGTTAGGAGAGAAAAGAACAGAGGTCCAAGGCTGCTGTCTCATTGAGAAGTGGCCAGTACAGAACAAACATACCTTTGCTCCCCCTCTTCCTACTTTCCCCTTGTTTTCCCTTGTCTCAACTTAATTGTCCCAGAGGGAAAATATATTTTGCAGCAATAGTCTTTAAACATGGACATAAATACGTCCATTGATGATTGACAGGGACTTCATACATACAGTGCCTCATGAGTAGACATATCCCTTGCACGGTCTTCACATTTTGCTGCCTTAAAATTACATCTAAAAAGGGATTACATTCGGTTTCTTTCCTACAGAGCTACACAACCTACTTTCCTAAAGAGCTACACAATATTCAAAATGAAAAGAGTAAAACTTGTTATAAATTAATACAAAAAGCGAAGATGTCTTGATTACATATGTCTTCACACCCCAGAGTTAATACTTMGTGGAAACACCTTTGGCAGACATTACAGCTGTGAATCATTTTGAATATTATTCTTCCAACTTTTCACAACTCTTAGGGCAAAATATGTCCATTTGTTCTGGTCAAAATTGCTCAAGGTTGGTAAATTTGGTTGGGAATCATTGATGGATGCAATATTCAAACCTTGTCTCTGATTTTCAAGTCAATTTAAGTCAGGACAGACTAGACCACTCAAACTCAACACCTCATGGAAAGCCATTTTGGTGTGTCTTTGGTATAAAAATATTTGTAAATGTCTTGCTGAAAAATAAAACTATCCCATGGTTAGGTTTTCAGAAGACTGAGGCGGGGTTTTTTGTTTAACTTTTTACCTGGGCTTTGCTCCTTTCACGTTTCTTTTGATCCTGACAAACTCCCCACTCCCTGCCGATGACAAGCATACCCATAACATGATGCTTCTACCACAATACTTAAATATGACCAAAACCTGTAGTTTTTCATTTAGGCCATACAGGTAATGTCTTGTGGTGTYAAGTACTTAAGTAAAAATAATTTAAAGTACTACTTAAGTAGTTTTGTTTGGTATCTGTACTTTACTATTTATATTTTTGACCACCTAAAGAAAATGTCTTTTTTTTTGTACATTTTCCCTGACACCGAAAAGTACTTGTGCATTTCAAATGCTTAGCACGACAGGAAAATTGTCCAATTCACGTACTTATCAATTTTCTATTAAGGTATCTTTACTCAAGTATAACAATTTGATACTTTTTCCACCACTGAGTATTACTCAATGTCCTTGTGAACTGAATGGATGAATTTAGAGTTTTTTTAACAGGCTTCTTTCCTTTCACTTTGTTATTCAGGCCAGTAATGTGGAGTGGTGGCAGCATCATCTTTGTTATTCAGGCCAGTAATGTGGAGTGGTGGCAGCATCATCTTTGTTATTCAGGCCAGTAATGTGGAGTGGTGGCAGCATCATCTTTGTTATTCAGGCCAGTAATGTGGAGTGGTGGCAGCATCATCTTATGGTCATAGCCATAGGGGGGTGGATGTGGTTTAGGAGTATTTTTGCCCACTCATACAGGAGTAATAAATCCCTACTTGAAGGCGTAATCTAATTTAGTGGATTTGTTTTACTTTTTATCCTGGGAGCACCCTCAGCACTCCTAGCACCCATGAATATGGGTATGTTTGTCACCAGCAGGGACTGGGGAGTTTGTAAAAATTGTAATAAATATGAAAGGAGCAAAGCCCAGGTAAAAAGATTGAGGCAGGTTTTCCCTCTGTCTTCTGAAAACCCTGGTATAGAATTACATTTTTCCGTGGCACAATTACCCACATTTGAATTCCAAAGACACCAGAATGTCTTTGCAAGTGGTGTTGAGTGATCCTGAATGGTCCAGTCTCTGTGCTGACTTTAAATCTGCTTAAAAAACTCAATGTTTGAATATTGCTGTCCATCAACGATTCTCAACCAAATTTACTGAGCTTGAACAATTTTGACAAACAATGAATATACTGTGCATTCGGAAAGTTTTCAGACCCCTTGACTTTTTCCAGTTTGTTACGTTCCAGCCTTATTCTAAAATGCATTAAATAGTTTTTTCCCACTCATCAGTCTACACACAATAACACACAATAACAAAGCAAAAATCAGATTTAGACATTTTAGCAAATTTATTAAACTGAAATATCACATTTACATAAGTATTCAAACGCTTTACTAAGTACTTTGTTGAAGCACCTTTGGCAACGATTACAACCTCGAGTCTTGGGTATGACGCTACAAGCTTGGCACACCTGTATTTGGGGAGTTTCTCCCATTTTTCTCTGCAGAACCTCCCAGGCTCTGTCAGGTAGGATGGGGAGCGTCGCTGCACAGCTATTTTCAGGTCTCTCCAGAGCTGTTCGATCGGGTTCAAGTCCGGGCTCTGGCTGGGCCACTCAAGGACATTGACTTGTCCCAAAACCACTCCTGCCTTATCTTGGCTGTTTGCATAGAATTATTGTCCTGTTGGAAGGTGAACCTTCGCCCCAGTCTGAGGTCCTGAGCGCTCTGGAGCAAAATTTCATCAAGGATCACTCTGTACTTTGCTCTGTCATCTTTCCCTCGATCCTGACTAGTCTCTCTGCTGTTGAAAAACCCTCACAGCATGATGCTGCGACCACCATGCTTCACCCTAGGGATGGTCCCAGGTTTCCTCCAGACGTGACGCTTGGCCTTCAGGCCAAAGAGTTCAATCTTGGTTTCATCAGACCAGAGAATCTTGTTTCTCATGGTCAGAGTCCTTTAGGTGTCTTGGCAAACTCCAAGCGGGCTGTCATGTGCCTTTTACTGAAGAGTGGCTTCCGTCTGGCCACTACCATAAAGGCTTGATTGGTGGAGTGCTGCAGAGATGGTTGTCCTTCTGGAAGGTTCTCCTATCTCCACAGAGGAACTCTGGAGCTCTGTTGAAGTGACCATCGGGTTCTTGGTCAGCTCCCTGACCAAGGCCCTTCTCCCCCAATTGCTCAGTTTGGCTGGGCAGCCAGCTCTAGGAGGAGTCTTGGTGGTTGCAAACTAATTCAATATAAGAATGATGGAGACCACTGTGTTCTTGGGGACCTTAAATGCTGCAAAAAAAATTTGGTACCCTTCCCCAGGTCTGTGCCCCGACACAATCCTGTCTCAGCTCTATGGACAATTCCTTCGATCTGATGGCTTGGTTTTTGCTCTGACATGCACAGTCAACTGTGGGACCTTTATATAGACAGCTGTGTGCCTTTCCAAATCATGTCCAATCAATTTTTTTATTTATTTTATTTTTTATTTAACCTTTATTTAACCAGGTAGGCAAATTGAGAACACGTTCTCATTTACAATTGCGACCTGGCCAAGATAAAGCAAAGCAGTTCGACACATACAACAACACATAGTTACACATGGAGTAAAACAAACATATAGTCAATGATACAGTGAAAAAAAATAAGTCTATATACAATGTGAGCAAGTGAGGTGAGATAAGGGAGGTGAAGGCAAACAAATATATGTATAAATAAATAAAAATATAAAAAAGGCCATGGTGGCGAAGTAAATACAACACAGCAAGTAAAATAAAAACTAAAAAACACTGGATGGTTGGTTTGCAAGTGGAAGAAAGCGCAAAGTAAGACAGAAATAATGGGGTGCAAGGAGCAAAATAAATAAATAAATACAGTAGGTAAAGAGGTAGTTGTTGGCTAATTATAGATGGCTATGACAGGTATGCCTAATCTATGAGCTGCTCTGAACGCTGGTGCTTAAAGCTAGTGAGGGAGATAAGTGTTTCCAGTTTCAGAGATTTTTGTAGTTCGTTCCAGTCATTGGCAGAGAACTGGAAGGAGAGGCGGCCAAAGGAAGAATTGGTTTTGGGGGTGACCAAGAGATAAACCTGCTGGAGCGCGTGCTACAGGTAGGTGTTGCTATGGTGACCAAGCGAGCTGAGATAAGGGGGGACTTTACTAGCAGGTCTTGTAGATGACCCTGGAACCAGTGGGTTTGGCGACGAGTATGAACGAGGGCCAGCCAACGCAGAGTGTACAGGTCGCAGTGGTGGTAGTATTGGGGCTTTGGTGACAAAACGGATGGCACTGTGATAGACTGCATCCAATTTTATTGAGTAGGGTTTTGGAGGCTATTTTGTAATGACATCACCGAAAGTCGAGGATTGGTAGGATGGTCAGTTTTAACAAGGGTACATGTTTGGCAGCATGAGTGAGGATGCTTTGTTGCGGAATAGGAAGCCAATTCTAGATTTAACTTTGGATTGGAGATGTTTGATGTGAGTCTGGAAGGAAGAGTTTACAGTCTAACCAGACACTAGGTATTTGTAGTTGTCCACATATTCTAAGTCAGAGGCCGTCCAGAGTAGTGGATGGTTGGACAGGCGGCAGGTGCAGGCAGCGATCGGTTGAAGAGCATGCATTTAGTTTTACTTGTATTTAAGAGCAATTGGAGGCCACGGAAGGAGATTGTATGGCATATTGAAGCTCGCCTGGAGGGTGTTAACACAGTGTCAAAAGAAGGCCAGAAGTATACAGAATAGTGTCGTCTGCGTAGAGGTGGATCAGAGAATCACCAGCAGCAAGAGCGACATCATTGATGTATACAGAGAAGAAGAGTCGGTCAAGAATTGAACCCTGTGGCACCCCCATGGAGACTGCCAGAGGCCGGACAACAGACCCTTCGATTGGACACACTGAACTCGATCAGAGAAGTAGTTGGTGAACCAGGCAGAGCAATCAATTAGAGAAACCAAGGCTGTCGAGTCTGCCGAATGGAGGATGTGGTGATTGACAGAGTCAAAAGCCTTGGCAGGTCAATGGAATACGGCTGCACATATTGTTTCCTATCGATGGCGGTTAAGATATCGTTTTATGACCTGAGCGGTGGCTGAGGTGCACCCATGACAGCTCTGAAACCAGATTGCATAGCGGAGAAGGTTGGTGGGGATTCGAAATGGGTGCTGAATCTTGTTTGTTGACTTGGCTTTCGAAGACCTTAGAAAGGCAGGGTAGGATAGATATAAGTCTGTAGCTGTTAGGTCAAAGAGTGTGTCCCCCCTTTGAAGAGGGGGATAACCGCAGCTGCTTTCCAAATCTTTGGGAATCTCAGCACGACACGAAAGAGAGGTTGAAAAGGCTAGTAATAGGGGTGGCAACAATTTCAGCAGATACGTTTTAGAAAGAAAGGGTCCAGATTATCTTTAGCCCGGCTGATTTGTAAGGTCCAGATTTTGCAGCTTCTTGCTTAGAACAATCAGCTGACTGTATTTGGGAGACCGAGAAATGGGGAAGGCTTGGGCGAGTAAAGCAGAAGGGGAGGGGCCGTGCTGTTGTCCGGGGTAGGGGTAGCCAGGTGGGAAAGCATGGCAGCCGTAGAAAATGCTTATTGAAATTCTCAATTATAGTGGATTTGTCGTGGGACAGTGTTTCCTATCTTCAGAGCAGTTGGAAGCTGGGAGGAGGTTGTTCTTATCTCCATGGACTTTAAGTGTCCCAGAACTTTTTTGATTTGTGTTGCCGGAAGCAAATTTCTTGCTTGAAAAGCTCGCCTTGGCTTTTCTACTGCGCCTGTGTATACTGGTTGGGGTCTAGCTTTCCCTGAAAGTTGCATATCACGGGGGGCTTGTTCGAGTGCTAATGCAGAACGCCGTAAGGAATGTTTTTCTGTTTGGTTAAGGGAGTCAGGTCAGGAGAGAACCAAGGGCTATATCTGTTCCTGGTTCTAAATGTCTTGAATGGGGCATGCTTATTCAAGATGGTGAGGAAGGCATTTTTAAAAAATTTTTCCAGGCATCTCTACTGACGGGATGAGATCAATATCTTCCAGGATACCTCGGCCAGGTCGATTAGAAAGGCCTGCTCGCTGAAGTGTTTCAGGGAAGCGTTTGACAGTGATGGAGTGGAGGTCGTTGACGCTGACCCATTGGATGAAGGCAATGAGGCAGTGATCGCTGAGATCTTGTTGAAAACAGCAGAGGTGTATTTGAGGGCAAGTTTTGTTAGGATGATATCTATGAGGGTCCCGTGTTTTACGGAATTGGGGTGGTACCCTGGTAGGTTCATTGATAATTTGTTGTGAGATTGAGGGCATCAAGCCTTAGATCTGTAGGGTGGCTTGGGGTTGTTAAGCATGTTCAAATTTTAGGTCGGCCCTAGCAGCTACGAGCCTCTGAAAGATAGATGGGGGGAATCCAAGTTCACATCAGTGTCCCAGGCACAGCTGGGGGCCAGAGGGTGGGTCTATAAGCAGGCGGCAAACGGTGAGAGACTTGTTTTAGAGAGGTTGGATTTTTAAAAGTAGAGTTCAAATTGTTTGGGAATCAACCTGGATAGTAAAACAGAACTCTGCAAGGCAATCTTGCAATAGATTGCAACACCGCCCCCTTTGGCCGTTCTATCTTGTCTGAAAATTGTAGTTGGGGATGAAAATGTCAGAATTTTTGGTGGTCTTTCTAAGCCAGGATTCGACACGGCTAAAACATCCGGGTTGGCAGAGTGTGCTAAAGCAGTGAACAAAACAAACTTAGGGAGGAGGCTTCTAATGTTAACATGCATGAAGCCAAGGCTATTACGGTTACAGAAGTCATCAAAAGAGAGCGCCTGGGGAATAGGAGTGGAGCTAGGTACTGCAGGGCCTGGATTCACCTCTACATCACCAGAGGAACAGAGGAGGAGTAGGATAGGGTACGGCTAAAAGCTATGAGAATTGGTCGTCTAGAACTTCTAGAGGAGAGAGTAAAAGGAAGTTTCTGGGGGCGATAAAATAGCTTAAAGGAATAATGTACACACAAAGGTATGGTAGGATGTGAATACAGTGGAGGTAAACCTAGGTATTGAGTGATGATGGAGAGGATATTGTCTCTTAGAAACATCATTGAAACCAGGAGATGTCATCGCATATGTGGGTGGTGGAACTGAGAGGCCCAGACGGCATTCCCAGCCGCGTCCTCAGAGCATGCGCAGACCAGCTGCTGGTGTGTTTAGGACATATTCAATCACTCTTATCCCAGTCTGCTGTTCCCACATGCTTCAAGAGGGCCACATTGTTCCTGTTCCCAAGAAAGCTAAGGTAACTGAGCTAAACGACTACCGCCCCGTAGCACTCACTTCCGTCATCATGAAGTGCTTTGGGAGACTAGTCAAGGACCATATCACCTCCACCCTACCGGACACCCTAGACCCACTCCAATTTGCTTACCGACCCAATAGGTCCACAGACGACGCAATCGCAACCACACTGCACACTGCCCTAACCCATCTGGACAAGAGGAATACCCATGTGAGAATGCTGTTCATCGATTACAGCTCAGCATTTAACACCATAGTACCCTCCAAACTCGTCATCAAGCTCGAGACCCTGGGTCTCGACCCCGCCCTGTGCAACTGGGTCTGGACTTCCTGACGGGCCGCCCCAGGTGGTTAGGGTAGGGGGTAACAACATCTCCACCGCTGATCCTCAACACTGGGGCCCACAAGGTGCGTTCTGAGCCTCTCCTGTACTCCTGTTTC
>NC_036872.1:33284073-33288518 GCF_002910315.2 Salvelinus sp. IW2-2015 | reverse complement strand
ACTCTGATCTCACAGCTCAGCATATTAAACGCATCTAAAGTCAAAAACGCAAGCTAGGATTAAACACATCCAAATACTCTTGGTCTTCAAATAACAAAGCACTCGAGACCTACTAGGCGTACACAGAACTTTCCGTATTTATCCCCTTGTCTATGCACTCTGGGCAATACTCGGGATTCACTTGGACTCCTAGAACGGCGCATTCCAGTCCGCGCGCCACGAGTGTTGAGAATAGAGAGGTAAGGTAACACTATCGCACACACCCCGGGACGGCTAATGACTTCTCCAACAAGCGACAGATGGACCTCAGCAACCTGCAGCAGGGGCTACCCAACAAACAGTGTGTGACGGATCCTACGCAGTGAGGCCACGACCTGCTCTTGGTTTGTTACAGTAGGCTCCTGCTGCTCTTACAAAACAACCTCCCCAAAAGACTTTGCGTGGTCGATAGTGTCATCGGCTCCATTTCAACAATAGCAATCATAGCATATGGTCTGATTGCGTGAGCAATGCCTGACACAAACAGTGGTAGGAAAACGATTGGAGATATTACACGAAACACCCAAAGATGACACGAGAGAACACTTGGGGTCTCTACATGGCGCGATAGGAAGCAGGGGAGAGGGCTCACTCGATAGATGGTGTCTGTCAGGCTAAAAAGCCAATAACCTCAACCTCAACGTCACCAAAACAAAGGAGATGATTGTGGACTTCAGGAAAACAGCAGAGGGAGCACCCCCCTATCCACATCGACGGGTCAGTAGTGGAGAAGGTGGAAAGTTTTAAGTTCCTCGGTGTACACATCACGGACAACACTGAATTGGTCCACCCACACAGACAGCGTTGTGAGAAGGCGCAGCAGCGCCTCTTCAACCTCAGGAGGCTGAAGAAATTCGGCTTGTCACCAAAAGCACTCACAAACTTCTACAGATGCACAATCGAGAGCATCCTGTCGGGCTGTATCACCGCCTGGTACGGCACTGCCTCCGCCCAACCGTAAGGCCCTCCAGAGGGTAGTTGAGGTCTGCAGAACGCATCACCAGGGGCAAAACTACCTTGCCCTCCAGGACACCTACACCACCCGATGTCACAGGAAGGCCATAAAGATCATCAAGGACAACAACCACCCAAGCCACGTGCCTGTACACCCGCTATCATCCAGAGGGCGAGGTCAGTACAGGTGCATCAAAGCAGGGACCGAGAGACTGAAAAACAGCTTCTATCTCAAGGCCATCAGACTGTTAAACAGCCACCACTAACATTTAGCGGCCGCTGCCAACATCTGACTCAACTTCCAGCCACTTTAAAAATGGGAATTGATGGAAATTATGTAAAAATGTACCACTAGCCACTTTAAACAATGCCACTTAATACAATGTTTACATACCCTACATTACCCATCTCATATGTATATACTGTACTCTATATCTTATCTACTGCATCTTGCCATCTTTATGTAATACATGTACCACTAGCCACTTTAAACTATGCCACTTTATGTTTACATACCCTACAGTACTCATCTCTTATGTATATACCGTACTCTATAACCATCTACTGGCATCTGCCATGCGTTCTGTACCACCACTCATTCATATATCTTTATGTACATATTCTTTATCCCTTTACACTTGTTGTGTGTGTGTAAGGTAGTAGTTGTGGAATTGTTAGGTTAGATTACTGTTGGTTATTACTGCATTGTCGGAACTAGAACTAGAAGCACAAGCATTTCGCTACACTCGCATTAACATCTGCTAACCATGTGTATGTGACTAATAAAATTTGATTTGATTTGATTTGATATGGTATAGTGAGCAGGGCTAGAGGCTCTACAGTGAAATAAGCCAATAAACACTAACCAGAACAGCAATGGACAAGGCATATTTACATTAAGGAGAGGCATGCTTAATCGAGTGATCAATTGAATTTACCACAGGTGGACTCCAAGTTGTAGAAACATCAAGGATGATCAATGGAAACAGGATGCACCTGAGCTCAATTTTGAGTCTCATAGCAAAGGGTCTGAATACTTAATTTATTACAAAAAAAATGTAATCTAATTTCTAACAACCTGTTTTTGCTTTGTCATTATGGGGTATTGTGTGTAGATTGATAAGGAAATTTTTATATTTAATCGATTTTATGATAAGTTTTGAGTTGTTTGCTGTAGGCTGAAACACTTCCAAACTTTTAGGCAAGAGAAGAAAGAGTGAGAGGTGTAGAAAGAGGGAGAGTGAACAGTGTGCTCCTTCAGCTGATGTGTTATTGTGAGGAAACAAACGGCAGAACCATGTGCTGAACTGAACTGACCACTGGAGGCCTGTACAACATGAACATCTCTCTGCTCCCGCTCTTCCTCCTCTATTCCATCTCAACTGACAGCAGGAGGCCAGTACAAAATGGAACTACTCTACACCCAGTGGCGATTTTAGCATGTAAATCTTGGTGGGGCAAAAAACAAAATGTGGGATGCATGCCAGCAAAGCAACAACACTAAACAATACATTAATTGCACGATAATGGTGACAAACGGTGCCCACAAACTGTTAGGGCCTACATAAAGCTGTCCCAACAGCAGTCCCAACACCTTACCACTGCTACAGTTCATTCAGCCTCATTTACTGCCTTTTAAAAAAACATAGCTGATATGGCTGACTTGCTTAATCAAATGTGGTTTCTACTGACAATCGAGATGTACAAACCATGACATAAGGGGACGACAAGCGGATACGAGGCAATCCGTAATTTCGATTAAGACAATAATGAGCGAGAGACAACGGACGTAGTCAATATAACTATTTGTTCAGCTCTTTTGAAATTTACAGCGGCAGAATTCAGAACATGGGCCGTTCTTACATATAAACAGACAATGAAAGCTCTTACAATATTCGATGATTACAATTCTCTAAAACAGGTTATAGGCAAACAAGCACACACTGGCCACGAACAATGTGTTTACAATACCGAGTTGGTGAAAACAGACCAAATTATTAGGGTGAGGCACATGTGCTACTTACAGCTTACTACACAACATACACGTAGTATTACTTTAGCTACAGTATACATATCTCTCTGGCATCCTATATAATTTATGAAGCAGCATAAGGCATTTTGGACTCATGTTGTGATGTGTTTGAACAGGAAAGTGGCACGGCGGTCCTTTATGGGCAAATTTTGTCATCAAAGAGAAAGATGCCCAGATTTACAATTCCGAGTTGAATGACTGTTCAAAACATATTTTCCCAGTCGTAGCTCGATTTTCCCAAGTTCCCAGTTGTCTTGTACTCACAGTTAGCCACTGATTCCTTCCCAAACCACTCATTGTTGAATTTACGATTTACAACTTGTAATGTTTATGTCCAATGGCCAGTGAGCACTGAGACGTTTAATCTCTAACTTCTCTTCATATGACAAGGATTGATAAGGATTCGATTGTTGACTTGATTCATGTTGACGACTGCTAGCTTGCTAGCTAAGATTTTGAAAGTATGATGTTGACATGACAACGTGATTTGATGTCATTCTATCTGTGGCCAATGACCTTGAGCCTTCTTGGATGGGGACTTCAAATATAATTCTATGGCAGACCCAATGGGCAAAAAAGTTCAAGCTCTAACCTTAGAATTGGGTAGACGTACTGTCCCATGAGTGACAGAAAACTGAGCCAATCAGACGCAAAGCTCTGTATTTTCTGCTGGCTAGCCCCACCACCACAGAAAGCACTAAGCTAGGCTTAAACACCTGCATTTTGGAGCTGCCTTACTCAAGAAGCAAAAAAGAGACCATGTTTGTAAGCAGCTTTATTAACTCAATGACTTTTTTTCTACATTGTTTGCAAACTGATATGTGACATGTATTAATGCCAAAATAACAAGCAAAACAGGCAAGCCCCCCCCCCAAAAAAAATAATGGGCCCCCCCCAAAAAAAGATATATGTACACGCCGTTCAAAAGTTTGGGGTCACTTAGAATGTCCTTGTTTTAAAATAACATCAAATTGATCAGAAATACAATGTAGACATTGTTAATGTTGTAAATGACTATTGTAGCTGGAAACGGCTGATTTTTAATGGAATATCTACATAGGCGTACGGAGGCCCATTATCAGCAACCATCACTCCTGTGTTCCAATGGCATGTTGTGTTAGCTAATCCAAATTTATCATTTTAAAAGGCTAATTGATCATTAGAAACCCTTTTGCATTTATGTTAGCAACAGCTGAAAACTGTTGTTCTAATTAAAGAAGCAATAAAACTGGCCTTCTTTAAACTAGTTGAGTATCTGAATCATCAGAATTTGTGGGTTCGATTACAGGCTCAAAATGGCCAGAAACAAATAACTTTCTTCTGAAAACTCGTCAGTCCTATTCTTGTTCTGAGAAATGAAGGCTATTCCATGTGAGAAATTGCCAAGAAACTGAAGATCTCATACAAGTTGTGTACTACT
>NC_036872.1:33274288-33281414 GCF_002910315.2 Salvelinus sp. IW2-2015 | reverse complement strand
AAGCGCTCTGGGCAAAATTTCATTCAAGGATCACTCTGTACCTTTTGCTCTTGCATCTTTCCCTCGATCCTGACTAGTGATCTCTCTGCTGTTGACAAAAAAACCCCTTCACAGCATGATGCTGCGACCACCGATGCTTCACCCGTAGGGATGGTCTCCCAGGTTCCTCCAGACGTTTGACGCTTGGCCTTCAGGCCAAAGGGTGTCAATCTTGGTGTCATTCAGACCAGAGAATCTGTTTCTCTGGGTCCAGAGTTCCTTTAGGTTGCTTGGCAACTCCAAGGGCTGTCATGTGCCTTTTACTGAAGAGTAGGCTTCGTCTGGCCACTACCATAAAGGCTTGATTGGTGGAGTTGCTGCAGAGATGGTTGTCCTTCTGGAAGGTTTCTCCTATCTCCACAGAGGAACTCTGGGACGCTCTGTTGAAGTGACCATCGGGCTCTTGGTTAGCTCCCTTGACCAGGCCCTTCTCCCCCCATTGTCAGTTTGTGGGCAGCGCAGCCTCTAGGAGAGTCATTGGTGGTTGCAAAACTAATTCAATATAAGAATGATGGGAGACCACTGTGTTCTTGGGACCTTAACATTGCTGCAAAAAGAATTTTTGGTACCCTTCCCAGGTCTGTGCCCCGACACAATCGCTGGTCTCAGCTCTGATGGACATTCCTTCGATTTGATGGCTTGGTTTTTGCTCTGACATGCACGTCAACTGTGGGACCTTTATTGGACAGCTGTGTGCCTTTCCAAATCATAGTGCCAATCAATTTTTTTATTTATTTTATTTTTATTTAACCTTTATTTAACCAGGTAGGCAAATGAGAACACTTCTCATTTACGAATTGCGACCTGGCAAGATAAAGCAAAGCAGTCGACACATACAACAACACATAAGTTACACATGAAGTTTAAAACAAAACATTATAGCAATTGATACAGTTGAACAAAAAATAAGGTCTATGAATACAATGTGAGCAAGTTGAGGTAGATAAGGGAGCGTGAAAGCCAAACCAATATATGTTATCAAATAAAATAAAAAATATAAAAAGAGCCATCGGTGGCGAAGTAAATACAACACAGCAAGCTAAAATAAAAAATTAAAACACCACTGGAATGGTTGGTTGGCAGTGGAAGAAAGCCAAAGTAGAGACAGAAAAATGGGGTGCAAAAGGAGCAAAATAAATAAATACAGTAGGTAAAGAGGTAGTTGTATTTGGTAAATATTTAGATGGGCATGTACAGGTGCAGAATCTATGAGCTGGCTCTGACAGCTGGTGCTTAAAGGCTAGTGAGGGAGATAAGTTGTTTCCAGTTTCAGAGATTTTGTAGTTCGTTTCCAGTCTTGGCAGCATAGAACTGGAAGGAAGAGGCGGCCAAAGGAAGAATTTGGTTTTGGGGGCGTGACCAGAGAGATAAACCTGCTGGAGCGCGTGTACAGTTAGGTGTTGCTATGGGTGACCAGCGAGCTGGAAAGGTTTTGAGATAAGGGGGGACTTTACCTAGCAGGGTTCTTGCTAGATGACCTGGACCGAGTGGGTTTGGCGACTGATAATGAAGCGAGGCCAGCCAAGCGAGAGTGTACAGGTCGCAGTGGTGGGTTAGTATATGGGGCTTTTGGTGACAAAACGGATGGCACTGTGATAGACTGATTCCAATTTATTGAGTAGGATTTTGGGAGGCTATTTTGTTAAAATGACATCACCGAAGTGAGGATTGGTTAGGAATGGTTCAGTTTTTACAAGGGTATGTTTGGCAGCATTTGAGTGAAGGTGCCTTGTTGCGGATAGGGAAAGCCATTCTAGATTTAACTTTGGATGGAGATGTTTGATGTGGTCTGGGAAGGGAGAGTTTTACAGTCTAACCAGACACCTAAGGTATTTTGTTAGTTGTGTCCAATTATTCTAAGTCAGAGCGTCCAGAGTAGTGATGTTGGGACAGGCGGGCAGGTGCAGGCAGCCCCAGCGATCCGGATTGAAGAGCAGTGCATTTAGTTTTACTTGTATTTAGAGGCAGTTTGGAGGCCACGGAAGGAGAGTGTATGGCATGTGAAGCTCGCCTGGGGGTTGTTGAACCCAGTGTCAAAAGAAGGCCAGAAGTATACAGGGAATAGTGTCGTCTAGCGTAGAGGGTGGATCACGAGAATTCACAAGCAGCAAGAGCGACATCAGTGATGTATTACAGGAGAAGAGAGTCGGTCCAAGGGAATTGAACCCTGTGGACCCCCATGGAGGACTTGCCAGAGGCCCGCGACAACAGACCCTCCGATTTTGACACACTGAACTCGATCAGAGAAGTAGTTTTGGTTGACCAGGCGAAGGCAATCATTAGAGAAACCAAGGCTGTCGAGTCTTGCCGATGAGGGATGTGGTTGATTTGACAGAGTCAAAAAGCCTTTGGCCAGGTCAATGAATACGGCTGCACAGTATTTGTTTCCTATCGATGGCGTTAAGATATCGTTTTATGGACCGTTGAGCGGTGGCTGAGGTGCACCCATGACCACTCTGAAACCAGATTGCATAGCGTGAGAAGGTATTGGTGGGATTTCGAAATGGTCAGGGTAAATCTGTTTGTTGACTTTGGCTTCGAAGACCTTTAGAAAGGCAGAGGTAGTATAGATATAGGGTCTGTAGCTGTTAGTTGTCAAGAGTTGTCCCCCCCTTTGAAGAGGGGATAACCGCAGCCTGCTTTCCAATCTTTGGGAATCTCAACGACACGACAAGAGAGGTTGAAAAGGCTAGTAATAGGAGCGTGGCTAACATTTCAGCAGATAGTTTTAGGAAGAAGGGTCCAGATTATCTAGGCCCGGGCTTTGGATTGTTAAAGGCGTCCAGATTTTTGCAGCTCTTTTAGGAAACATCCAGCTGACTGTATTTGGGAGAAAGAGGAAATGAGGGAAGGCTGGGCGAGTAGCAGAGGGGAGGGCAGTGCTGTTTGTCCGGGTAGGTGGTAGCCAGGTGGAAAGCGATTGGCCAGTCGTGTAGAAAAATGGCTTATGTGAATTCTCAATTATAGTGATTTGTCGTTGGTGCTAGTGTTCCTATCTTCAGGCAGTTGGAGCTGGGAGGAGGTGTTCTTATTCTCGCCATGGACTTTACATTGTCCCCAGGAACTTTTTTGAATTGATGTTGGCGAAGCAAATTCTGCTTGATAAAAGCTAGACCTTGGCTTTTTAACTGCCTGTGTTTAACTTTTCTAGCTTCCACTGAAAGTTGCATATCAACGGGGCTGTTCGATGCTAATGGCAGAACGTCATAAGGATGGTTTTTCTGTTGGTTAAGGGCAGTCAGGTCCAGGAGAGAACCAAGAGAGAACCACGGGGGGCTATATCTGTTTCCTAGGTTCCTAATTCCTTGAATGGGGCATGCTTATTCAAGATGGCGAGGAAACGGCATTTTAAAAAAATGTCCATGCATCCTCTACTGACGGAGATATGAGATTCATTCCTTCCAGGATTAACCCTCGGCCAGTTCGATTAGAAAGGCCTGCTCCTTGAAGTGTTTCAGGGAGCGTTCTGACACGTGATTGAGTGCGAGGTCGTTTGACCGCTGACCATTACGGATGAAGGCAATGAGGCAGGTGATCGCTGAGATCTTGGTTGAAAACAGCAGAGGTGTATTGTGAGGGCAAGTTTGTTTAGGATGATATCTATGAGGGTACCCGTGTTTACGAATTGCGGGTGGGTACCTGGTAGTTCATGATAATTTGTGTGAGATTGAGGCATCAAAGCTTAGATTGTAGGGTGGCGGGGTGTTAAGCATTTCAAATTTAGGTCGGCCTAGCAGCACGAGCTCTGAAGATAGATGGGGGGCAATCAGTTTCACATAATAGTGTCCAGAGCCACAGCTGGGGGCAGAGGTGGTCTCATAGCAGCGGCAACGGTGAGAGACTTGTTTTTAGAGAGGTGGATTTTTAAAAGTAGAAGTTCAAATTGTTTGGGAACAGATGGATAGTAAAACAGAACTCTGCAGGCAATCTTTGCATAGATTGCACACCGCCCCCTTGGCCGTTCTATCTTGTCTGAAAATCTTGTAGTTGGGGATGAAAATGTCAGAATTTTTGGTGGTCTTTCTAAGCCAGGATTCAGAACACGGCTAAAACATCCGGTTGGCAAAGTGTGCTAAAGCAGTGAACAAAACAAACTTTGGGAGGAGGCTTCTAATGTTAACATGCATGAAGCCAAGGCTATTACGGTTACAGAAGTCATCAAAAGAGAGCGCCTGGGGATAGGAGTGGAGCTAGGTACTGCAGGGCCTGGATTCACCTCTACATCACCAGAGGAACAGAGGAGGAGTAGGATAAGGGTACGGCTAAAAGCTATGAGAATTGGTCGTCTAGAACTTCTAGAGCAGAGAGTAAAAGGAAGTTTCTGGGGGCGATAAAATAGCTTAAAGGAATAATGTAACAGACAAAGGTATGGTTAGGATGTGAATACAGTGGAGGTAAACCTAGGATTGAGTGATGATGAGAGAGATATTGTCTCTAGAAACATCATTGAAACCAGGAGATGTCATCGCATATGTGGGTGGTGGAACTGAGAGGTTGGAGATTGTAATGTGAGCAGGGCTAGAGCGCTCTAACAGTGAAATAGAAGGCCAGCATCCCGGAGTCGCCTGCTTCACTGTTGACGTTGAGACTGAAGTAGAAGACAGCATGACTACAGGTGCGCCTTTTCTGGCCAATCGCAATGCCACATTCCATTCTTCAGCTSTGCGTTTGTCCGTGGACTCCTCTAGTTCTCCTCCATGTGCTACATTCAGAAATGTCCCAGAGACGGGAAGCACACGTTATTTTCCGAGTCCTCTTTTCATATCCACAATGTTTGAAAGGAAGGCTGGTTTGCGATGTCTATTKTTTTTTATTTTTTACAGAGTAGCTAGGCTAGCCTAACATCTTTTTTGTTCCATAAAGGTTTTAGACCATTGTGTTGGAAATCTAGGCTACAACGGGTTCGAGAATAGTGGGAAGATGAATCTGAGTGGGCAGGTAGCTGTTCTTGAACCATTGGAAAATGACCTGGTGCGCGTGCACACATTCAAAGTGTGAAGATATTCAGAGAATATTTATTTGTTGTTTGTTATTTCATAACTAAGAAAAACATACATTTTGTTTTTCTCATGCAATTTACAATTGTTGTTTTTCTAACAGCCATGCTGTGTTATGTTAATAACAACCACTACTATCAAAGCATTTTACATCTATGCAATGTACCTAGCTCTAGCTGTATGGCCAGGGGTCATTTGGAATTGGGCAAAATGCTTAAACCACTGACAGAAATAACAAAAGGAGAAAAAGGATACAAGTTATGAACTGTGAAGAAGGCATTGTTGTTCCACATAAGAATGTATATACAGATACATACAGTAGACCTACATATTGAATTATTCAATTCTACAAGACATTATATTTCATAATGCCTCAATAGTTATAAGTACTGTACACACCACCGAAATCCAGAAATGAAATACATTGATTTCTTGCACTGTAATCAGTGTTGTAGAATGATCAGATTACTCCTCAACAATCATTGGTGGTGGATAGAGTGAGTTACCCCATACCATGTTAAGTAGGCTACTGGTAGTCCTTATTAAATTCACTACATCAATGCAATATATTACAGCTATTAATATTATGAACCACCATTTACTGAGAATCACTCCTGTTCCTCTATTGTTGAAATGAATCAATCACTGCCAACAAAACTGGTCGGTTGTGTTTTCTACCCAGTTCCAAGACAGGTTCTGGTACGTTTTAACAGTAATTACACCTATCACATAACTTTGCTTTACTGAAAGAAACTGAGGTGAAAGGTGTTTTATTTCCTCCCCACCCTCTCCTCTAACATTTGATGGTGTGTGTGTGTGTGTGTGTGTGTGTGTGTGTGTGTGTGTGTGTGTGTGTGTGTGTGTGTGTGTGTGTGTGTGTGTGTGTGTGTGTGTGTGTGTGTGTGTGTGTGTGTGTGTGTGTGTGTGTTAGTAAATGACATCACATTCAATAACTGGATGTTTAATTATACAGTGTATTGATGGTTAAATAATAACTGGTCTGAGGAGGTTGAGAAGACCAGTATGTGATATTGCGATAAGAAAATAGCACAGTTACCTTGTGGTAACTTCACTGCACCCAATGAAATAGGGTGCAGGCCCAGGCAGCAGGCTGTTAGCCACTGCCAGCTTAGTGGAGTCTGCCAATAGCCACAGTCAGTGTAGTCAGCTCAGCCATCCCCTTTGAGACTGTGTTCTGTGCCTCGACCAAGGTTGGGCAAAACTAAACATGGCGGTGTTCGCCTTAGCAATCTCACTAGGATAAAGACCTCCTCCATTCCTGCCATTATTGAAAGAGATCGTGATACCTCACATCTCAAAATAGGGTTACTTAATGTTAGATCCCTCACTTCAAAGGCAGTTATAGTCAATTAAACTAATCACTGATCATAATCTTGATGTGATTGGCCTGACTGAAACATGGCTTAAGCCTGATGAATTTACTGTGTTAATGAGGCTCACCTCCTGGTTACACTAGTGACCATTTCCCCGTGCATCCCGCAAAGGCGGAGGTGTTGCTAACATTTACGATAGCAAATTTCCAATTTAACAAAAAAAAAAATGACGTTTTCGTCTTTTGAGCTTCTAGTTCATGAAATCTATGCAGCCTACTCAATCACTTTTTATAGCTACTGTTTATAGGCCTCCTGGGCCATATAAGCGTTCCTCTCTGAGTTCCTGAATTCCTATCAGACCTTGTAGTCATAGCAGATCATATTTTATTTTTGGTGATTTTAATATTCATATGGAGAAGTCCACAGACCACTCCAAAAGTCTTTCGGAGCCATCATCGACTCAGTGGGTTTTGTCCAACATGTCTCTGGACCCTACTCACTGCCACAGTGCGCTACTCTGGACCTAGTTTTGTCCCATGGAATAAATGTTGTAGATCTTAATGTTTTTCTCATAATCCTGGACTGTCGGACACCATTTTATTACGTTTGCAATCGCAACAAATATCTGCTCAGACCCCAACCAAGGGGCAATCAAAAGTCGTGCTAATAAAATTCTCAGACAACACAAAAAAATTCCTTGACGCCCTTCAGACTCCTTCTGCCTACCCAAGGACGTCAGAGGCACAAATCAGTTAA
>NC_036872.1:33176705-33272034 GCF_002910315.2 Salvelinus sp. IW2-2015 | reverse complement strand
TCCACTGGGATCTCTGCCTCTAACCCTATTACAGGGGCTGAGTCACTGGCTTACTGGTGCTCTTTCATGCCGTCCTGGAGGGGTGCGTCACTTGAGTGGGTTGAGTTACTGACGTGATCTTCCTGTCTGGGTTGGCGCCCCCTTGGTTTGTGCTGTGGTGGAGATCTTTGTGGGCTATACTCGGCCTTGTCTCAGGATTGTAAGTTGGTGGTTGAAGATATCCTCTAGTGGTGTGGGGGCTGTGCTTTGGCAAAGTGGGTGGGGTTATATCCTTCCTGTTTGGCCCTGTCCGGGGGTTTTTTCTGATGGGGCCACAGTGTCTCCTGACCCCTCTGTCTCAGCCTCCAGTATTTATGCTGCAGTAGTTTATGTGTCGGGGGGCTAGGGTCAGTTGGTTAACCTGGAGTACTTCTCCTATCTTATCCAGTGTCCTGTGTGAATTTAAGTATGCTCTCTAATTCTCTCGTTCTCTCTTTCTTTCTCTCTCTGGAGAACCTGAGCCTAGGACCATACGTCACGGCAAACGGGGCATGATGACTCCTTGCTGTCCCCAGTCCGCCTGGCCTGGCTATTCCAGTTCTCAGCTGTTCTGCCTGCGGTTATGGAACCCCTACCTGTCCCAGACCTGCTGTTTTCAACTCTTAATGATCGGCTATGAAAAGCCACCTGATATTTATTCCTGATTATTATTTGACCATGCTTGTCATTTATGAACATTTTGAAAATCTTGGCTCTCTCTAATCTCTCTTTCTTTCTCTCTCTCGGAGGACCTGAGCCTAGGCCATACGTCAGGACTACCAGGCATGATGACTCCTTGCTGTCCCAGTCCACCTGGCCTTGCTGCTATTCCAGTTTCAACTGTTCTGCCTGCGGTTATGGAACCGCCACCTGTCCCAGACCTGCTATTTTCAACTCTTAATGATCGGCTATGAAAAGCCAACTGAAAATTATTCATGATTATTATTTGACCATGCTTGTCACTTATGAATATTTTGAACATCTTGGCATAGTTCTGTTATAATCTCCACCGGCACAGCCAGAAGAGGACTGGCCACCCTCATAGCCTGGTTCCTCTCTAGGTTTTCTTCCTAGGTTTTGGCTTTCTAGGGAGTTTTTTCCTAGCCACCGTGCTTCTACACCTGCATTGCTTGCTGTTTGGGGTTTTAGGCTGGGTTTCTGTACAGCACTTCGAGATATTAGCTGATGTACGAAGGGCTATATAAAATAAACTTGATTTGATTTGGTGAGCGAGAGTGAGAAGGCGTGGAACATATGCAAGTCAATAGTAGTTCGAGCAACTAGCTCTCACAGTCTCACTTCAGAATTAGACATTCATGCACATTTTTAAGTTGTTGCAAACATACATTTTTTAAGTTGTTGCAAATATCAAATTTTGACGTGTTTAAGGTTACGTTTAGGCATTAACTCCGAAAACTTAAGGTTAGGCATTAACTCAGAATGGTTAAGGTAGGGTTAAGGTTTGCGATAGGTTTTAAAACAAAAATCTCAAAAACAACTTTCCAGCGCTGGATTCAAACTTAGGCTACAACCTTTGGAATCAGAGACAGATGCTTTCAGAAACCTACTTGGAGGTAACAGTGCTCACTGTTGCCCCTAGTGGCTGGTTTCAAAGTCATCTCCCGACATCCTCAGACATGGGTGGACGTGGAATACTGGGTGTGTTCGTAAATTCACTCTGGAGTGCCACAGAGCGCTCTGGGCATTAGTGAATTATGAGCGTTGTCAGATTGTTAGTTCCTAAATTCAGAGAGTTTCGTTCTAGGAGTGTTCAGCGCGCACACTGGACACTCTGGACGAGGTGTAGGGTAAATCCGAGTGTTCTGACCTCACAAGGGCAGTCAAGCACCCAAGCTAACTGGCTAACGTTGGGTAACTTGCTAGCTACTTCCAAACACAAATGAGAGAAAACCTCACTCTGACCATTTTACTCGCCCTAGAGCTGGTTAGGCTGTTTTCATGTTATCTAGAGTGCTGGTGACTGTAACTGTTCTGCTGGCAACCATTTTTTATTAATTTTTTTGCCAACGTTTACTGACGCTGGTCATATTTCAACAGGTGTTGAGCGTTCGTAAATTCATCAGTTATTCTGCGCTCTGGCACACTCAGACGAGAGTGCTCTGAAATCGGAGTAGATAAGTGGTATGATGGCGACGACGGAAATGGCAGCATCTTGACTAGCTCTTAATAAGCAACTCTGCAGTATTTGGTTTGTTTATGTACTATTTTTAACGTAATTAGCTCAGGAATTGTTTTGTGTCATTACATACAGCCGGGAAGAACTATTGGATATTAGAGCGGCGGTAACTCACCAGAACTTCCAGTATTACGACCAGGATTACGACTTCCCTAGAGCAGATCCTTTGTTTGCTCTCCCCAAAGCAATTAACTTATTTCAGAGGCTGACCCAAAACAACGCTGGCGGAGAAGAGGTACTCGAGGCGGTCTTCTGGTCCGACTTAGGAAGCGTGCACACCACCCATTGCTACCGGTTATTTTACTTGCTCATATCCAATCGCTGGAGAATAAAATTGATGAGCTCAAGGCGAGAGTTGCTTTTCAGAGAGACACCAGGGATTGTAACATACTCTGCTTCACAGAAACATGGCTCTCTCGAGATATACTGTCTGACTCTGTACAGCCAGTTGGGTTCTAAGTACATCGCACCGACAGGAACAAACATCTCTCCGGGCAGCAGAAATGTGGAGGTATATGTTTTATGTTTCATGACTAACGACTTATGGTGTAACTGTGATAACATACAGGAACTCAAGTCCTTCTGTTCACCCGACCCTAGAATATCTCACAATCAAATGCCGACCATACTACCTACTGAAACAGAAGACCGCCTCGAAGAAACAGAAGACAGTCTATATCCCCCCCAAGCGGATACCACGACGGCCCTCAAAGAACTTTACTGGACTTTATGCAAACTGGAAACCACATATCCTGAGGTTGCATTTATTGTAGCTGGGGATTTTAACAAAGAAAATTTGATGAAAAGGCTCCCAAAATTCTAGCAACATAGTGATTGATATACTCGCGATGCTAAAACCCTCGACCATTGCTATACTACCTTTCAGAATGCATAAGGCCCTCCCCCGCCCTCCATTTAGCAAATAGGACCACGATTCCATCTTGTTCCTCCCCTCCGATAGGCAGAATCTCAAACAGGAAGTACCCGTGGTGAGGACTATTCAACGCTGGTCTGACCATTCGGAATCCAGGTTGTTTTGATCACGCAAACTGGGATATGTTCAGAGTAGCTTCAGAAAATAATATCGACACATATACCGATACAGTGAATGAGTTTATCAGGAAGTGCATAGGAGATGTTGTATCCACTGTGACTATTAAAACATACCCCAACCAGAAACTGTGGATAGATGGGAGCATTCAAGCAAAACTGAAAGTGCAAACCACCGCATTTAACCAGGGCAAGAAGACTGGGAATATGGAAGAATACAAACAGTGTAGTTATTCCCTCCGCAAAGCAATCAAGCAGGCTAAACGTTGGTATAGGGACAAAGTTGAGTCCCAGTTCAACAGTTCAGACACGAGACGCATGTGGCAGGGTCTACAGACAATCACGGTTTATAAACGGAAAATCAGCCACATTGCGGACACCGACGTCTTGCTTCAGAACAGGCTGAACACCGCTCGCTTTGAGGATAATACAGTGCCACCGACGCGGCCCACGCTGCCCAACGCGCTGCCCAACGCATTACAGGGGGCAAACTTCCCGCCCTCCTTGACGCCTACAGCACCCGATGCCATAGGAAGGCCAAAAAGATCATTAAGGACATCAACCACCCGAGCCACTGCCTGTTCACCCCGCTATCATCCAGAAGGCGAGGTCAGTACAGGTGCATCAAAGCTGGGACCCGAGAGACTGAAAAACAGCTTCTATCTCAAGGCCATCAGACTGCTAAACAGCCATCACTGCCGATAGACAAAGATTTGGAATCACTGGCCACTTTTAGAAATGGATCACTAGCCACTGTAATAACGTTCCGTATCTAGCATTATTCATCTCATGTGTATAAACTGCACTCCACACTATTCTACGGTATCTTAGTCACTTTTAAATTGTGTTTACATATTGCATCCCCTATTTCATATGTATATACTGTATTGTATTCTATACTACACCACTGACTGTTAAACAGCCATCTCCAGCACATCAGAGGCTGCTGCCTATAGACATAGATTAGGAATCACTGGCCACTTCAAGGAAATTAAATACTAGTCACTTTAATAATGTCTCCGTATCTTGCATTACTCATCTCATATGTAAACTGTACTCTATACTATTCTATGGTGTCTTAGTCACTTTAATTGTATGTGTAAATATTGCATCACACATCTCATATGCATSTACTGTACACTATACCACTGTATCTTAGTCCAATGCAGCTCTGACATATGTATATATATATTCTTAATCCATTCCTTACTTAGATTTACGTGTATTTTGGGTATATGTTGTGAAACTGTTAGATATTACTGTACTGTCGGAGCTAGAAGCACAAGCATTTCGCTACACTCGCAATAACATCTGCTTAACACGTGTATGTGACCAATAAAATTTGATTTGAGATGGCCAGAGTGAATTTATGAACGCACCCACTGACTTGTATCACGGGTGACCTGGCTGAGTTTGAGACGCTCTCATACAGAAACTCACATTGCCTGATCGCTGCTTGTCAAACCAGTGTTGTGATGATTTGTCAGGTCTGTTGTAGTTTTAAATACACATCATCTATGTTTTTAATAACTGCTGTTAGTGAGCATGTTTTTTTAGCCAAACCAATCAACTACTGTATGTCACCATAGGGGAATTTTACCATGTGAGGCTTTCTGGAAACAGTATAGAGTGGGCGTATATAACTCTTCAATTTATCAGCAAATAGATTTATTAGCAAGTTCAAGTTCAATACCAGTGGGTATTGACATTATCTTTGTGATGGAACAACAACAGCCATACTGAAAAATATATGAGATACATCAATGCCTGTTGACAACACAGTTCAACGTTAAATGACCTTATATTCACTATACTCACTGTATAGTCCCTTTTATTTTGGTATGCCCGGCCCCACTTTTACCCTGGTCCCTTTTAGTTTGGTATGCCCTGCCCCACTTTTACCCTGGTTGTTACCAGGCTGCTCCAGATCTCTGCTGTTAGGTTGTTGTATTAAATTAAATGCAGTAAAAATGTAACCTGTTAAAACATGCCAGACAAATACCCACAACCCACAGAGAGATGGGTGGGGCAGTATAAGTTCTGATGAGTTTCACTTGATCTCTCACTTCCACTGTCACCATGGATCTTAGAGTGCCGGTGCTGCTTCTCTTTCTGTGTGCTCTGGCCATCAAGACCACTGAAGGTAAGGAAGAGAGTGTAATGCCTCACTGTAATAGAAAATGCAATATGATATTTACTATCATCAGAACATTATGCAGTTGCTTGAGAAACAGGTATTGAGAGTTGAGAAATCACAACTGTGGCATAGTAATCAATGACTTTTACTGGTTGGTCATGAACAGAAAAATTAAGTTATTACACACATATTCAATGCATCACTCCTTTGCATAGGACTCAATGAGTAGCTAGTTGCCATGAATGTTCACAACCTTTTGGGGCTTAGCAGAGAGTAGAGAGACAAGAGCTGAGTGCAGTGTGCAAATGAGACATGAGCTCTCAGTGCAGTGTGCAAATGAGACATGAGCTCTCAGTGCAGTGTGCAACAAAAGGCAAACTTTGGGGGGTCCCTAATTTAGCCATTCTCCTATTTGTTTAAAATGCAATGTTGTACTGCTACAATGGTAACTATGCAAATAAAAGCCTATTCCAAATTAAACTAACACACCTGCGTCTCTGTCATCGTTTAAACCAGTTGACAGTTGGTTCAGGTTCTTTCAAATCACATTAATCTCTCTACTCTGCCTGTCTGCCTCTCTCTGTCTTGATTGTGCCAATATCCAACACATATACGATAGGCTACTGCACATTACGCATGACAGAAAAACATAAAAGCCCAAAGATGTAGTTAGCTATATGCTATCTTGGGTAAATAAATGAAACTAGCTCCAGTAGGCTAATCTTTTTTAGTGTGAACTGTATCACTGTACTGTTTTGTATTATACTGTATTATATGGACTGGAATTATGCACAGGTTGCAGTCGTAAATGAGAATTTGTGGCCTACCTGGTTAAATAAAGGTGAAATAAAATGTTTAAAAAAAACATTGTTCCAACCATAATAAAGCAGCGAGAGAACATGGGATTCTGATGCAGCACGTGTCCTACAAAGTTACAAGTATAGGCTAGTGAATTTGATTTTCATTTTGAAATATAATAGGGCCTATTTGTATAATTAGTAGCCTGGCGCATATATACCTTTCATAATATGTCCCCTAATGTTATTAGCCTACCTCCTCTTTCTCTCTCTATTGTTGCTTCATTCCTTCCTAGCTTTCAACAGCTAAATGAAACACGTTCTGTTATCCTTATCTTCATCATTCTAACAAGCTTGAATATTATAGGACTAGAATTAGATGCAGAAGGCTTTCACTTCTCTTCACGAAGATTGAATAGTTATGGGTTTGAATAAATAACTGCTATAGCCTACCGCCATCGCGTGTTCGGTCTTCTTCCAAACTACCCGTGATTTCTATTGGCTGCTGTATTTAATATTCAGCAAGCAAGATCTTGCGTACCTCTTCGAATAGTCTATTATAAAAAATGCAACAGAAAATGTCCAGCAAGCTATTCTAGTCTAGCTTTTACTGCATGGGACTCCAAGAGCTAAGGAGCGTTTTTTAAGGTGTGTGTGTATTGCGCAAGAGACAGAGGCTATAAATTAGAGCTTATTATGCATAACCCATCATTAATTAGCTAAATGGAAGGCTAATGCTGCATTGAATGAATTACCTGAAAGAGGTAGGCTAGGACATCTACAGTACATATAGGGCTATATATCAATCTAGAACAGGATTATATATTTTGGATGCAATTTGAATGGAATTGATGGAGAGAASACTGCGAGAGAGTGCTCGCATYTGCAGTAATTTAAAACAACGATATTTGAGTGATAGGCTGTTTTAAAACATTGCAGCTGCAATAAAAAAATACAAATCTTTCCAATTAAAAAATAAATGGGACCACCGAAAAACAGATGGAGATGGGTAAATTAGAGGCGCATTCGGTCTTTATATTATAGACTATGCTGCAGAAATAGTAGGCCGACCTGTCACAAGAAAGAAAGTTACCATGATGAGATGATAGATCAACATACATTGTGAACTGCGCTTCAATCTGAGATGGGCTGTCTGTCCCCACCCTGTGAGTTGACGATTCATCATGCAGAGGCCGTAGAGAAGCCAAATTTAGACATTGCATATAATTTAAGAGTTCAATTTCACGCCATGCTCTTCATACAAATAATTTATTATAATTGACCGGTTTCTCACAATTATTTATCCCYGGAAAAGGGAGTGGTTTTGGGCGGTAAATCTCAGTAACCGGGTTCCAACCATTCAACCCTAGTGTGTGTGTGTGTGTATTCATGCATGCATGCACGTAAGAGACATTGAAAGAGAGAAAGAAAGAGAGATAAAAATTGGCAGTAACTATAATTGGCAGTTATGTCCCCTAACTGGTATTGTTCAAAGTTGTTTATTTAGTAGCACATGCAGGCTTATAATTAGTGGATTGTATCTGTTGTGACTTGCTGACTTTCAGTTGATATTCAGCAACAACTAGGCTGCCATTCTACTGTCATTCTAAAGTCACAGTTTAAAACAACACAGATCACCTGACTTTAAGGAACATGCATGAGTGTAATTCCCAGAAGTACTTCTTCAGCTACCTCCAGTGCTTGACATAGACTGAAATAGGTTGCCAGTACTGTTTATGTTTAGGTGCAGGAGCTCCACAATACTTTTGAGCTAATATTCTATAAAAGGAACAGGAGCTCAAGCAGTAGAAAATTTGAGGTGCCGGCACTCAGCTCCGGTGAGCTTCTGCCCAAGTCAAGCACTGGCTACCTCTCCAACTCTTTGTTCTCTGAAAGAACACTACCACCTGTACCACTACAACTGTTACTACTACTTTATTACTACTACTACTATTTTATTACCATGCCTACTGAAGCCACTATTACAACTTCCTCTACTGCAATTACCACTACCATCACTAAGGCCATTATACTGCAACTCTTACAACTGATGGTAAACATTGCAGGTGGCATTCCTAAGTGCTGCGTGAAGACATCTATGGACATTCCCACCAATCTGCTGAGGAAGGTAGAGAGAGCAGAGATGCAGTTGAGCAATGGTGTCTGTGAGATCAACGCACTGATGTGAGTTCAACACAATACTGTCTGGAGTACTATCGTTACAATCATTTAAACTGTCATACTGTACAGGAAGGTGTAGTTGTGACATACTAGTATGTCTGATATGATTTACGTTAAAGATTCAATTATGCTAAAGGCATTCTGCTTCAGACYGTGACCTGAGACAATGATGGTCTTATCCTCCATGTCCACAGACTGCATGTGAAGGGGAAGAAGCTCTGTGCCCACCCCAAGTTAAAGAGGAAGCTGAAGAGGCTCCAGAGGATAGGGCAGAAAAGGCAGAAGAAGCCTTAGTGCTCTGTGGAGGGAACTCGTTAATGTGCGGCAGCTTGACTCTAATGTATTTTTATACTTTTTCCTTGTTTATTATGAAGTGTTCTGGAGGGGTTTCTTAATTGCATTAGTATGTATGTGTGTTAGGCAGAAACCTGTGGGGCATGTGTGCTTAAAGCTACTTGTAATCCATCAACTGATCAATGTCATTCATGAAATTGTTTCCTATGTAATAAAAAGTACACATCAAATATTTTGTGTAATATACTCAAGGCTGGTCTGTGATATATGAAACATTCTTGTGTTGTTGATATTCTCATAAGCTGCGAGATATTAAAATGCTATCACTGTGGTCACCAACCCTCATTCCAAAGAGGTATACAGGCTTTTTCCCCCAGCCCTGCACAAACACAACTGATTCTGCTACTTGAGGTTATTGATGATTAGTTGAATAGGTGGTGTGTTAGTGCTGGAATGAGCTCATGTTGCACAACATTTCTATAGGCTATGAAATTGTGTGAGAAAACAGAATGGTGGCCTCTATTAAAAAGAGGAGGCTCCCATCAGCTTACTATAGGCTAGGCCTACTATATTTATTTCTCAGCCTTCCTAATATTAAGCACATTGCTTCTCTTTAAAACAAGAGTATAGCCTACCTGACTGGCATGAAAATGGACCATGGGAAAAGTGTCCTCCATTCGCTATTTAAGTGCATAAATMACATGTATTTTTCCCCCCGCTGCCCCTCTTTCGAGACAGGCGCATGATAATGGTCCAATTTAAATCAAAACAAATTTCACACATATATTATTTAATATATTATATTATCTTGTAAAGGCAAGATTAAATCAAGAATAGTGTGATGGGTGACAATATTACCCTATCTCTTGTGAATTATATATTATCTCTTGTGAATGATGCCCAGCTTAAGGCAAACAGTGCATGTTTTTTTTGCAACTTTTTCTAATCATAGCAGCACACCTCATGTAGCCTAGCCCATAGGCCTATATGCTTTGATAAGGTTTGTATCACAACTAAAGTGGCCAAATAACTTCTTAAAAGGAACCACATTAATCCACTTTACAATGGATGTAGGGCCTGCGCCCGAGTTTCAAGTGTGGGGAAGATCATTTTCACCATAGAAATGCACTTTTATAATTAAAACCATTACATGCATAATTGCATTTGTGGTCACTTTTGAAAATGGTGCTAATGGAACATTCGCGCTTATAGCCTACTGCCGTGTGTGCATTGCGGAGCTCATAATGTTAAGAAATAGCCTAATAGTTTATCAACATTTTAACTAAACGTTCTCATCTGTTGCGACAGGCTGATTGCATAAAACAGMTTTTTTATGCTAGTGGTTGTATTAAWTTGGGATCTATCGCATCCCACAACTGTCCCGGACTATGTTTGGAATATTTATTTCACGCACAGAATAGGTCAACTTTTGTACTTTGGGGGGGTAGTAGATTGACATATGCTAGTGCTTTTGCTGTTCGTTAGGCCTACTCATCTTGTTGGCTGACAAAAAGTATATGTGGACAGTTCTTCCAACATCTTCAATATACACCTTGGAATTGGACAAGGACGCACGCAGCTGCGTCCCCGATGTGTCTGTCTTCACTTGTAGCCTGTGAGAAAGAGAGAATGATGAAGTGTGTATAGCCTGCGCAAAAAAACAAAGCAGTGCTCATGCTTTTCATGCAACTTTTTTCAAATCATCATTAGAGTCGCATCATGCAGCCTTAGAATGTATTAAAATCAAAACATATAGCCCAAAATTTGTATCACAACTAAAGTTACAAAAATAACTCTAAATTAAGCATGTAGGAGTTCCTGTTTCTTTGTTAACCGCTCAACACATAATAGCCACATGTGCACACTCCCTCAAATCATTTGGAGAAAATATCCTTTCTATTTTATTCAGTTTTGTTCAATTGTATTCTTCATACTATAAAATAATATAAAATAATGCCGGAATTCTAAGCAAATATTGTCTGCTAAATGAACTAGTGTAGCCCACAGCCATGTGGAATAGCCAGATCAGGGCCTAACATAAGGACAAAGCAGAGAATGCTATTCTGTTCTTCTGAAATAGACTACATTTTTTTCATATCATGTTTCTTTCGACCTGTCTAAAATAAATAAAGGATTTATTGTGATGGTGTAGGCTATATTACACTTTTACAAATTATCCTAAGATCCCCATGCTCAATGCCAAGTATCGGCTAAAGTGGTGTAAAGCTCYCCGCCATTGGACTCTGGAGCAGTGGAAACGCATTCTCTGGAGTGATGAATCCCTATTCACCATCTGGCAGTCCGACGGACGAATCTGGGTTTAGCAGATGCCAGGAGAACGCTACC
Source organism: Salvelinus sp. IW2-2015 (assembly GCF_002910315.2). NCBI lineage: Eukaryota > Metazoa > Chordata > Actinopteri > Salmoniformes > Salmonidae > Salvelinus > Salvelinus sp. IW2-2015. Next base: position 33,261,014 of record NC_036872.1, on the reverse strand, counting down.
TGCCCAAATGCATATTGCCAACTGTAAAGTTTGGTGGAGGAGGAATAATAGTCTAGGACTGTTTTTCATGGTTTGGGCCCAGTGAAGGAAAATCTTAACGCTACATTATAGAATGACATTCTAGACAATTCTGTGCTTCCAACTTTGTGGCAACAGTTTATGGGAAGGCCCTTTCCTGTTTCAGGATGAAAATGCCCCTGTGCACAAAATGAGGTTCACACAGAAATGGTTTGTTGAGATCGGTGTGGAAGAACTTGCCTGCACAGAGACCTAACCTCAACCCCATCGAACARCTTTGGGATGAATTGMAATGCTGACTGCGAGCCATGCCTAATCACCCAATATCAATACCCGACCTCACTAATACTCTTGTGGGTGAATGGAAGCAAATCCCCACAGCAATGTTCCATTATCTTATGGAAAGCCTTCCCAGAAGAATGGAGACTTATAGCAGCAAAGGGGGGACCAACTCCATAATAATGCCCATGATTTTGGAATGAGATATTCGACGAGCAGGTGCCCACATACCTTTGTATCTATCTTAAAATTAATGAATTGCTTTGGATAAGAGCGTTTGCTTACTGACTAAAATGTACATGTTTCACACCAGTCTAGAAGGATAGGAGAGGAAGCCACTATATAGACTGTGTGATGCCTACTTGGTATTACATCCTGTCTTCCAAGGAGAGAGATGTGCTGAAGTCTGTGAGGCTGGAGAAGGAGGAAGCGGAGAAGGAGGAAGCGAAGAAAGAGAAAGAAGCAGAGAGGGAGAAAGCGGAGAAAGAGGAAGCGGAGAAAGAAGAAGCGGAGACAGAGAKAGAAGCGGAGAGGGAGGAAGCGAAGAAAGAGGAAGCGGAGAAAGAAGAAGCGGAGACAAAGGAAGCGGAGAGGGAGGAAGCGGAGACCGAGAAAGAAGCGGAAGGAGGAAGCGGAGACAGACAAAGAAGCGAAGAAAGAGAAAGAAGCGGAGAAAGAAGAAGCGAAGAAAGAGAAAGAAGCGGAGAAAGAAGAAGCGGAGACAGAGAAAGAAGCGGAGAAGGATTAAGTGGAGAGAGAGGAAACAGAGGGAGAGAAGAGCCACTGAGCAGAGTAAAACTGAGCTTCGGCTCAGCTCTCTTATCGCCTGCCTACAAACCTGTGTAGAATAAAATGGACTCAGTGAAACGTTTCTATATTTTGTCATAAAAGCAGCCAAGTACACATATGAGGAACTGTTCTAATTGTATTATCCAGTTACATTCACTAAGTTTCCATTTGGCTCCAAGAGCAGTGACTTCCAGCAGGGAGAATGTGACCTGTGTGGACTGAAGACAGACAAACAAACATATACACAGATACGCAGCTGAATAGACAGTTTGATCTAGCCTGGGACCAGATCACGTTTGATRAAAAAGAAAGGTGCAAGTTTGCACTGGCTGAATTTTTTTTCAAACAAATTCCACAATGGCGTCCTCTAATGGACTTACATTTTGGTAATTTAGCAGAGCGACCTACAGGAGCAATTCAAATGCCATGTCATTCTACAAACAAAAGATTAGGTCTATATTATAGCCTAGAAGTWGACCATAACTGGAAAATAATTGTGAACGATCATGCAGCAGCCCATATGATTCAGCAAAATGACATTACGTCTATTTGGTACTAGATGTATTTCTCCTCCCTTCTATGCAAAAAGTAAAAGTGAAGATAGGCCTATTGCTTATAATCTTCCAGAATTATGTAATTGTACACATTTCCTTCATAACACTTTTTCACTGCAACTATCCGGTGTATGTGACAATAAAACTAAAACAAATAAAATAAATAATCGCTGCCTGTTTGAACAATCCCCGCCCAGTCTAATAACACTTCCTCCACACGATCGTGACAAAGCCAAAGTGAAAGAAGCGGAGATCATTTCACATGTTGACGATTACAACTATTCTTGAAGTAATGTCGACCTCAGCTAACTTGCCAGAAGCCGAACATTCCGGACTGTTGAAGTTTCTCTCTGCTGCGTTTTACGCCGTCAGTTCATTCTTGATCATTGTTGTTAACAAAACYATTCTCACAAACTACAGGTAAGATCGTTTCGTCACTGCAGTACTTACTGTGCAGAGGTTACTCGCCAGAAATCCTTTGCAAGTGGTGCTTTCACGACAACTGGGAACTCGAAAACAATCGAGGGTAAATCATGACGTAAGTGATCTTTAGGTCGGAACTCTAGAAAGAGGCCCGAGTTCCCGACTTGGAATTKCGAGTTGGATGACCGTTCAAATCTTTTTTTTGCATTCGGACCTTTTTCCCCCCTAGTTCCCAGTGGTCTTGAACGCATGTAGTGGTAACTCGGATATTKCCGAGTTCCCATGGGTTTTTTAACGCGGCATGAGCATAGCAACTGGAGCAGTGGTTGGGTATACGCCGTATAACCACTTTTTTTGTGGCCATTGCCTATATTCCACGTCTTAATCCTCACCATGCGTATCAAAGTAGTGTAGTGGATAGTGGAGGTATACACCGTATCAATTAATAAGGCTGAAGGAACAGATCAGAATGTTTAGCTTAAATTGTTGATAAACTATTATTCCTTAACATTTTAAGTGTTCCAATGTGCACACAGCGGTAGGCCTTCGTGCAAATGTTCCAAAATGCAATTGGCTGGAAAACACCGTTCTAAAAGCGTACCGCTTTTCCAACAGAGTTGGAAATATCCATTAGAAATTTAGAAAGAGGGGTGAAATAAAGAAACAACAGCTATCATGGGTTGGTAATATCACTAAGATAATTCCTTTGCCTGCTAGACAATGAAAGAAATTAGAAAGCTAATAAAACAGTAGAGCACATGAGGAAGTCTATAAAATAATTGCCTCCACGTTTCTATTGTAGGATTTTTGGCTATAGGCTACTTTGAAGCAAGGTAAGACATGACTGTGAATACAGATATGCATCTYTTGGTCACAGATACCTTTAAAAAAGGTAGTGTAGTGGACCAGAAAACTAGAAAGTTTCTGGTTTGACCATTAGCCTCATGCAGCGAGACATTGACCAGGCTGTTGATTAAACATCTCCTTCACATAGAGTTGATCAGGCTGTTGATTAAACATCTCCTTCACATAGAGTTGATCAGGCTGTTGATTAAACATCTCCTTCACATAGAGTTGATCTGGCTGTTGATTAAACATCTCCTTCACATAGAGTTGATCTGGCTGTCGATTACATATCTCCTGCTGTTGATTACACATCTCTTTCACATGGAGTTGATCAGGCTGTTGATTGCACATCTCCTTCACATAGAGTTGATCAGGCTGTTGATTGCACATCTCCTTCACATAGAGTTGATCAGGCTGTTGAWTGTGGCCTGTGGAATGTTGTTCCACTCCTATTTAATAGCTGTGCGAAGTTGCTAGATATTGGCGGGAACTGGAACACACTGTCGTACACGTCGCTCCAGAGCATCCCAAAAGTTCTCAATGGGTGACCTGTCTGGTGAGTATGCAGGCCATGCGAGAACTGGGACATTTTCAGCTTCCAGGAATTGTGTACAGATCCTTGCGACATGAGGCAGTGCGTTATCATGCTGAAACATGAGGTGATGGCAGCGGATGAATGGCACAACAATGGGCCTCAGGATCTCATCACAGTATCTCTGTGTATTCAAATTGCCATCTATAAAATGTAATTGTGTCCGTTCTCTGTAGCTTATGCCTGCCCATACCATAACCRTATCGCCACCATCGGGCACTGTATTCACAACGTTGACATCAGCAAACCGCTCACCCARACTACGTTTACCATCTGCCCGGTACAGTTGAAACCAGGATTCATCCGTGAAGAGCACACTTCTCCAGCGTGCCAGTGGCCATCGAAGGTGAGCATTTATCCACTGAAGTTGGTTACGACGCCGAACTGCAGTCAATGCAATACCCTGGTGAGAACAACGAGCATACAGCTTCCCTGAGACGGTTTTTGATAGTTTGTGCAGAAATTCTTTGGTTGTGCAAACTCTGTTTCATCAGCTGTCTGGGTGGCTGGTCTCAGTCTCCAGCAGGATATGCAGGTCCTGGGCTGGTGTGGTTACACGTGGTCTGCGGTTGGAGGCCGGCTGGACGTACTGCCAAGTTCTCTAAAACGACGTTGGAGGCTGTTGTAGAACATTCAAGTCTCTGGCAACAGCTCTGGTGGACATTCCTGCAGTCAGCATGCCAATTACACACTCCCTCAAAATTTGAGACATCTGTGGCATTGTCCCATTTTAGTGTCCTTTTATTMTTCCCAGAACAAGGTGCACCTGTGTGATGATCATGCTGTTTAWTCAGCTTCTTGTTATGCCACACCTGTCAGGTGGATGGATTATCTTTGTAAWTGAGAAATGCTCACTAACAGGGATGTAAACAAATTTGTTGACAAAATTTYAGAGAAATCAGCTTTATGTGCGTATGGAAAATTTCCGGGATATTTTATTTCAGCTCATYAAACAGGYTGGGTATAATTTGTGTAACGTTCCAACAGGAATCTGTTCCAAAAACTTRGTAAAGTACAAGGTTGCCAACAAACAACGTACACAAAGTAGGTATCAACTCACCACGTAGCTTATTCTTAATGTTTGTCCATAGGCTACCAGAGTGAGGACAGACATTTTTCGGAATAAACGATGGGAGTGAAAAACTTAATGAAATAGCCCACTCCTTACCCTGTGTCTTATTATGCCACTATACAACTTTGTATGCGTTGTTTGTTGGCAACCTTGTTATTTTACAACGTTTTTGCAACAGATTCCTGTTGYAGYGTTACACAAATTATACCCACCCCATGAAACATGAGACCAACACTTTACATGTTGCGTTTTATATTTTTGTTCAGTATAGCTACAAAGTAGCCTATGCCTACCTGGCAGAARSATATGATTATTTGCACCAATCCAGTGGCCATTTGTTTAGCAAACTCTATCTCATGTGTGCTACAGAAACACCACTAACCAAACGAGCAGTGCTAGAATTAAAGGGTAACTACACTCAAATCTAAATTTCTTAGATTTTTCCTTGACCTCAAAAGTGGTCTGCTGATGTGATCTAAGCATTGTTGTGGACTTAGAACATCCAATTTTGTTGTTTTTCTATTAAAAAAGTGTGACAGATTGAAAATAACCTGAAAAGAATGGGGGAAATCAGAAACCTGTGAATTTCTGTCTCAGTTGAGTGTCCATTGATCTGTTTCAATAATATGCCTACATTTAGCCTACCAAGACCAATATGGAAGCAAAGATATCTGATCTTTTTAGGTTATTAAGAATGTATGTCACAATTTGTCATATCATTTTTTTCACATAGGGTGCCGTTCCTTCGCCGGGTTGGCCATTTGGGATATTTTAGCAAAATTAGAGTATACCTACTTCCCCAGGCAACACTGAACTTGAAGCTCCAACAGGCAGCCAGTTGTTATGGGGTTGTTACAGTTTATTAAAACGTCTTCTTGATTGACCAATAACATCTCTTTTCTCTCTCTTAGATTTCCCTCGTACATGTTTCTAGGAATTGGACAGGTAATATTCCTCAATTCAGGAATCTTGAGGTAGAAGTTGCACAACAGATATACCCTCAGATTACCTTCATATCATCATAACCAACAAACCAAATTGTTGATGGAAAAAATATCTGATTCAATGTCAGTAACGCAAAATTGCCATCTTCTCATAAATATCGAACCCTCTCTTGATTTCCCCCTTTTTCCAGATGGCCACTACAATCATCATTCTCTATGCTGCGAAAATTAACCAAACAGTTCACTTTCAAGACTTTGACAGAAGCATTTTCATCAAAGTAAGTGTTTTTATTAAGTGCAGTAAGTTTGTTATATTCTTGTTTCAATCCTATGRCTGTCCGTCACAGATGCATACAACAAAAGGTAAGATGTTCCAAGATGTATTTTTGCAGTTTGCCATCAATATAACATCTTGAATTCATTAATTAAATTAATTATTGCAATACAGATCTTCCCTCTACCTCTGCTGTATGTTGGAAACCACATAACAGGACTGGCGGGTACAAAGAAGTTAAGGTACAATGTAGTCTAAGAATGTATGTCACAATTTGTCATATCATTTTTTTCACATATGATTTCACACATGAGTGAAACTTAATGCATTAGTTTCAGATATCATCTCTATTACAGTATGCACAACTTAAACACCAACCTCTACTCATAGGGACTTAGACCAGTGTTGCCAAGCACTCTGACAAATGCATTTATAAAAAGCAGACAAATGTGATTGATCAATTTAATCCTTTACAGTTTACCCATGTTCACAGTCTTAAGGAAGTTCACCATATTGATGACAATGATCATGGAAGCAAGGATATTGAAGTTTGTGGCCATTTTTTCACATCTGTATATTTTATTGTCATCATAACTGCTAATTTCTTTTTTACAGTTCAGCTTTATAGTATTAACATGTGAATTTCAATATCCTCTCCAGAAAAAAAATCCCTAATCGTCTGATCTACAGTGTTTTGGCCATCGTTTTTGGAGCATTGGTGGCTGCAAGGTAAGTTGCAACTCAAATTTTCACCCTGTTAACAAATTCCTGTTGAATGAGCTACTCTTCTCTGCTTGATACTACTTCTGAAAAGATCAAAGGTACTTTGAAGGAAGTCTTCATTACCATTATGAATAAAATGTTCCCTTTATTTTCTCCCATAGCTCTGACTTGGCCTTTGATGCCGAGGGCTACACATTCATTCTGCTTAATGATGTCTTCACTGCTGCCAGTGGTGTGTACACCAAGAAGAAACTGGGAACTGAGGTAGGACACATTCTTGCCACATTGTAATAATAAGAGATAACACATTGATTTGAGCACGTAAACTTGTTTTATTTWATTTTTTCTAATAAAATCCCAGATTGGTCCTGGATACTTTTAAAAATACCAAGCACCTGATACTAGATTCTCTTTACAGGTAGATACTTCCAGTTTTCAGATGAAGATATTCTTAAACAGACACAGGAGACTGCATACATCTTTCTAAGGCAGGTTGGATGAATCCAGGCATCATGTATGTTTACATTCCAGCCATGTGAGGAAAGGTGAGGAGGTGAGGTATTGCTGACCTGAGCTCTACTGGTTGCATTGTGTTTGTGTAGGGTCTGAATTTGCATGATAATGACCTAATTATGGCCAGGTTAAGTGACGTTGATTCATTTGTTAGGACGCACACCGGTAAAGTAAACAGTGCAGTATGCCTAACATGGTGGATCATTTTACCTTTAKGCTCCAGCAACACTCTCCTCTTATAGTTGACAAGTTGAATAGCTAACTGTTTTGTGTAATACTGACTCACGTACAATTTCATTTTCTATTTTTTTTTAAAGGGTCTTGGAAAATATGGGATCTTATTTTACAATGCATTCATCATTTTCCTTCCAACTCTTTTGGCGAGTGCATTCACTGGGGATTTACACAAGGTAAACGCATTTCCCTTTTTCTCAGGATATACATTAATTTTAGGCACAGATCTATGATCAGCTAATCCCTGTCTGTCTGACCTTGCCTGTGTGTGTGGTTTTGTGTTGACAGGCCATTACATATGAACACTGGTTGAACACCCCCTTTGTTTCTTGCTTCCTTATGTCTTGCATCATGGGGTGAGTGTACACATTACTGGAAGAGAAACTGGCAGCATATCCCTTTCTCTATGGCTGTTAAGGGGCATTGTTCCACCTAAACTAGGCAGTTTAGTATGTTGATGTTCAACATTGTAAGAGCAATGAAGTGTAGACTGAATGAGGATATACTTCCTTACCAACCGGAGGCAGAGCAGAACACTGAGACACGCCCCACCTTAGCCTTGGCGTGGTCCCATTGGGCTCCATTGTTGCCGACACAACTTCCTCTAACAATTCTCAGGACATATCAAAACATTAAATAGACCCCCAGTAGAGGGTGGTGATGGCCTTATTAATAAGAAGATATTGTGCTTCTCTCTGTTTCAGGTTTGTGCTGATGTATTCAATAGTGCTGTGTAGCCACTACAACTCAGCACTCACCACCACAGTGGTGGGAGCAATTAAGGTAAGAAGAACAACTGGACCAGTAACATGTGGGTCAATATGTTTGTTCCTAACATTTGGGGTTATATTGACACAGCTGGTTTGGGGTCAGTGAGCACAAAAGGGGAAAAACGTGTTTTCAAATGCAACCCTGATGCGAATGCCTGTGGTGAATCGTATTCTGATCATTTCCTTCTCATGAGTCCACATACCCATGAATATCATGTCAAGTCAACTATATAGTGTATCAATTGTTTTCCTCAGAATGTTGCGGTGGCCTACATCGGTATGTTTTTAGGTGGAGATTACCTGTTTTCATGGACAAACTTCCTGGGCTTGAATATTTGGTAAGAATGGATGAATGTATTATATACACATTAGCACAAGAAACCTGTTGCTATGCCATTCTGTTTTAGGTTTTGCCAATATCCAACTCTATAGTTGTCTCTTCTCGTCAGTATATCAGGGGGACTTGTGTATTCCTACCTGACGTTCCACAGCAGCAGCAAACCATCCCAATGCAATGGAAGCAGAATCCAGAAAAACCAGGATCAGCTGAAGATTCCCAWTATGGAAGATTCCACAGACCGACTCCTTGTAAAATAAGTTATCTTTATTTAACCTTTTATTTTATCAGGGAGTCCCATTGGGACCAAGGCCTCTTTTTCAAGGGAGCTCTGTGTGAACACAATTTCTAAGTGAATACGCCTGCGATACAACTGGTCATGATGCCATAGTTTATTTMTCTGTACTGTCAGCACTCCCCTTTGTAACTGATCCATATTGGAGCAGACGTTCTTACWTTTTGTATGTTTTAATGTATCTTTATGAAAAATGATGATCATACTTTTGACAATGTTTATTATTTGTGTTGCAAGTTCAAATCTGTAATTTTAATTGTGTTGTCAAGACAAGTGTTGTTATACTATATATACAGTGGGGGGGGAAAGTATTTAGTCTTCCACCAATTGTGCAAGTTCTCCCACTTAAAGATGAGAGGCCTGTAATTTTCATCATAGGTACACTTCAACTATGACGGACAAAATGAGAAGAAAAAATCCAGAAAATCACATTGTAGGATTTTTAATGAATTTATTTGCAAATTATGGTGGAAAATAAGTATTTGGTCAATAACAAAAGTTTATCTCAATACTTTGTTATATACCCTTTGTTGGCAATGACAGAGGTCAAACGTTTTCTGTAAGTCTTCACAAGGTTTTCACACACTGTTGCTGGTATTTTGGCCCATTCCTCCATGCAGATCTCCTCTAGAGCAGTGATGTTTTGGGGCTGTTGCTGGGCAACACGGACTTTCAACTCCCTCCAAAGATTTTCTATGGGGTTGAGATCTGGAGACTGGCTAGGCCACTCCAGGACCTTGAAATGCTTCTTACGAAGCCACTCCTTCGTTGCCCGGGCGGTGTGTTTGGGATCATTGTCATGCTGAAAGACCCAGCCACGTTTCATCTTCAATGCCCTTGCCTGTCTCTTATACACATCTAGATGTGTATAAGAGAGGTCCCCCCGTGTGGTTCTGGGATTTTTGCTCACCGTTCTTGTGATCATTTTGACCCCACGGGGTGAGATCTTGCGTGGAGCCCCAAATCGAGGGAGATTATCAGTGGTCTTGTATGTCTTCCATTTGCTAATAATTGCTCCCTCAGTTGATTTCTTCAAACCAAGCTGCTTACCTATTGCAGATTCAGTCTTCCCAGCCTGGTGCACGTCTACAATTTTGTTTCTGGTGTCCTTTGACAGCTCTTTGGTCTTGGCCATAGTGGAGTTTGGAGTGTGACTGTTTGAGGTTGTGGACAGGTGTCTTTTATACTGATAACAAGTTCAAACAGGTGCCATTAATACAGGTAACGAGTGGAGGACAGAGGAGCCTCTTAAAGAAGAAGTTACAGGTCTGTGAGAGCCAGAAATCTTGCTTGTTTGTAGGTGACCAAATACTTATTTTCCACCATAATTTGCAAATAAATTCATTAAAAATCCTACAATGTGATTTTCTGGATTTTTTTTCTCATTTTGTCTGTCATAGTTGAAGTGTACCTATGATGAAAATTACAGGCCTCTCATCTTTTTAAGTGGGAGAACTTGCACAATTGGTGGCTGACTAAATACTTTTTTGCCCCACTGTACATACATAATAGTACATGTGTAAATAGCAATGGCCACTAGTGGTTACTAAGCAACTCTTAAACCAATGTGTGTACTGAGAGACATGCTGTATGTTCAAGGACAACTGAACTGCAGTGTAGTGATGATGAAGCTCTTACCAACCATTAACATAGCAATAAACTAGAAGGAATGAAACTGTCTCCTGGATCATTGATGGTGTTTATTTAGGACCAACAAGTACCAACAGTGTGGACTGCCTATAAAGAGAAACTGTTTCACAACAACAATGTTGTCTCTACAAAGCAAGTCAGAACATTTCATATCAAGGCCTAAAACGCACAATGCTATGGTCTGTTAACATGGTGGGAGGGAGAGTGAATTTCATAATTTAAACATTAACTCTTGTACTGTAGATTGTGTGCAGGAGATTTGTTTTCTCTTTTTCAAACAAACAAGTTATGGAATATATTAACTGCCAAAACTTAACTTTTTAACCAAATAATCAACAAAGTGTTCAAGATATATACACTACACTTGGGTTGTTTTGATTAACTAAATTCCAGTTGAACCTGTGCTCTATCAAAACAATGTATTGGACATGTCATCCCACTGGACACAGACGTCAATTCAACATCTAAACTCAAATAACGTCACAGATCTTCATTGTAAAGGGTTTAAACACTGTTTCCCATGCTTGTTCAATAAACCATAAACAATTAATGAACATGCYCCTGTGGAATGGTCGTTAAGACACTAACAGCTTACAGACGGTAGGCAATTAAGGTCACAGTTATGAAAAGTTTGGACAATAAAGAGGCCTTTCTACTGACTCTGAAAAACACCAAAAGAAAGATGCCCAGGGTCCCTGCTCATCTGCGTGAACGTGCCTTATGCATGCTGCAAGGAGGCATGAGGACTACTGATGTGGCCAGGACAATACATTTCAATGTCTGTACTGTGAGACGCCTAAGACAGCGCTACAGGGAGACAGGACAGACAGATGATCGTCCTCACAGTGGCAGACCACGTGTAACAACACCTGCACAGGATCGGTACATCTGAACATCACACCTGCGGGACAGGTACAGGATGGCAACAACAACTGCCCGAGTTACACCAGGAATGCACAATCCCTCCATCAGTGCTCAGACTGTCCGCAATAGGCTGAGAGGCTGGACTGAGGGCTTGTAGGCCTGTTGTAAGGTAGGTCCTCACCAGACATCACCGGCAACGTCACTCATGGGCACAAACCCATTGTCGCTGGACCACACAGGACTGTCAAAAAGTGCTCTTCACTGACAAGTCGCGGTTTTGTCTCACCAGGGGTGATGGTCGGATTTGCGTTTATTGTCGAAGGAATGAGCGTTACACCGAGGCCTGTACTCTGGAGCGGGATCGATTTGGAGGTGGAGGGTCACAGTATCATCGGACTGAGCTCGTTGTCATTGCAGTCAATCTCAATGCTGTGCGTTARAGGGAAGACATCTTCCTCCCTCATGTGGTAKCCTTCCTGCAGGCTCATCCTGACATGACCCTCCAGCATGACAACGCCACCAGCCATACTGCTCGTTCTGTGCATGATTTCCTGCAAGAAGGGAATGTCAGTGTTCTGCCATGGCCAGCGAAGAGCCCGGATCTCAATCCCATTGAGCACGTCTGGGATCAGACGGTGAGGGCTAGGGCCATTCCCCCGCAGAAATGTCCGGGAACTTGCAGGTGCCTTGGTGGAAGAGTGGGGTAACATCTCACAGCAAGAACAGGCAAATCTGGTGCAGTCCATGAGGAGGAGATGCACTGCAGTACTTAATGCAGCTGGTGGCCACACCAGATACTGACTGTTACTTTTGATTTTGACCCCCTTTGTTCAGGGACACATTATTCKATTTCTGTTAGTCACATGTCTGTTGAACTTGTTCAGTTTATGTCTCAGTTGTTGAATCTTGTTATGTTCATAGAAATATTTACACATGTTAAGTTTGCTGAAAATAAACGCAGTTGACAGTGAGAGGACATTTTTTTTGTTGTTGCTGAGTTTAGTTTTGATTTACATTTGATTGAGTTAACAAACATAATATCAACAAACATTTGAACCATGTTGTTTAGGTTAAAAGTTGGGTGAAAAAGACAAATATTCCCTAATGTCCTTTACATTAATGACTTTTTCCAAATTTAATCAGTTTTGCACGTTGATTCAACGTCATAACATAGTTTTTTTTATGCCTTGGAAACAACGTTGATTCAACCAGTATGTGCCCAGTGGGATACAACACTTAATCACATATGGCCAACAAAGGATCTGGGTGTTGCGGGAAGCACAAACCTAATGAAAACAACAAAAACATATATTTAAAAACAATTGGCAATTTACACAATGTTAAGAGATGTAGTGTTGCTAACAAATAATAAAACATTGCCAACGCCAAGCATTCATTACACCCTCCTTTATGTAGAAACATGTCCCATTTCTCTAGACTAGTCTAATAGTTGGAAACATGTTACATTGCAAGCTTAATCKATAAATGCAAAACTTAGTAGCAGATACTGTAGATACACGTGCTGCTGCAAAGGGGAGTACAATTCTAATGACCATAAGTTGACGTCGATAGATACTAAATAATTTTAGGGAGGCGATGATCAATATATTCTTCAATGGAACTATATGTCAGTACTTGGAGACAGCTTGTGATAGCAAATCGTTAACAAAAAGGACGAAAAAACATGATGAAATAAATACCTATGAAATGTTGATTATAGAGAAGACTTGTACGTACACCACCAATGGGGCTACAAGTCCGTATCTCCAATCAGCCAGCATCTTTTAATATAAAAGATGGCGACACTAATGACTTTACACAGTCCTCTTCCGTATGTCTGGCCATGTAATTTGGTTAGAGTGGAGAAGGCCAACGCCAGGCCTGCACAGCTATAGCATGGGCAGGCTTTTGTTCCAGCCCAGCTCTAACACACCTGACTCAACTAACTGTGGTCTAAATCCCCATGATAAGATGATCATCTAGATCAGGTTTGTTAAGAGCTGATATGGGGCTGCGTCTGCTCACTCTGCGGCTCTCCAGGACCAGAGTTGTCCCTCCCGGGTTATAGCTACAGTTCTGGGTGTGATACGTTTAATAGGTGAAGGGGTTGGAGCTTGAATTTTTGTGAAAGCTTGTGGCTAGCCACTACTGTAGATTAGGCTTGCAATGGGTTGCATCTTAATAGTCTCTACAGTGACTTCCTCCCCTCATCTACTCTCCTTCACCTGCACTGATGTGAAAGAACTAGACAGGTGGAAGCGAAATCCCCTGACAYGCTTCCACCACATTGCTTTTTCACCTATCGTGTCACAGTCCAGATCAGAGAATCAGGAGAGGAATCCACTTTCCAGTATTTATATACACTTAAACTGTCCTATGACTGACCGCACCCTGTATCACTCCATCCATCTGAGCTAAATCTACATAGACTTCCATTATATAAACATACTCACACAATATACTTTATCGTCAAAAGTAAAAGACATAACAAATAACTCGTTACCACCAAAGTGCAAACAAAACAAACTAAACATTAAAAGGTAATCTCCTCCAGTCTTTAGAAGGCAGAGGAAAGTGAAACGTTCTTCATATATTGACATCTACAACACAGGAGGCTGGTGAGGGGAGGCTCATAATAATGGCTGGAATGTAGAGAATGGAATGTTCCATTTATTGCATTCCAGCCATTATTATGAGCCCGTCCTCCCCAACTAAGGTGCCACCAGTCACCTGTGATCTACAATCTTAGCAGCCTAATAAGGATACAATTGGAAGCTGGATAAGGTGCTTTTAGCTTGTGCCTGCCCCACACTGCACATGGAGAAGAAGAACCCCAGATACTGATCTAAGTTCCGCTTAGAATTTCCCCCCATTAATGGTTAAGTATTTGGGGAGGGTAAGCTTATCCTAGATGTTTCCCTACAGACAACTTCTACCCAGAACACATTGAGCAGGGAGGCAGAAGGGGAGTGACTGGGGAGGGTTTCAACACTGGGATATGGGGAGGGTTTCAGGCAGACAGGTTATTAGCCAGCTCAATGAGCGCCAGGGCACCATGGAGACGCTCCCGTTGCTCTTGGAGACTCCGTTTGGCAGCCCCACCCCCGTTGCACTTCTCTTCCTCCATTGGCTCCTCCTCTTCCTCCTCATCTGATTGYAGAAACTCCCGGGGGTCCTGCTGCTCCTGGTCCTCCACCCCGCCCTTGCCCTGGTGTTTCCCCTTGGTGGGCACAGGGGCACGCTGCTCACGGGTCTGCCAGTACCTGCCACAACACAGAGAGTCAAAGGGGGATATGGTGAGAATTGGGGTGTGCAGAATAAGGTGAGATCCCTCAATTGCTTCACTTGTTTCACTATCCATCTGATCTGCCTGTCCACCTCCCTCCAGAGCCACTCACTTTGCCAGCCACTCTGCCACAGCCTTGTTGTCCACAGACTGGGCCTTGTCTGGTCCCTCCTTGGGGTCTTCTCTCTTCAAACGGGCATATGGGTGCTTTGGGCAGTGCCGGTTAGCATGGGTAAAGCGACTCCCGCAGGCTTGGTAGAGAACAATGATATCAGAGTTAGTGTCAATGCTTTTCTATATGGTGGATTCTGCACCCCTCCTATGAGAAAGGTCTAAAGGTACCACCTATATTTGGTAGCCCGTCATTGTAAAGTAGGCCGTTATTGTAAATAACAATTTGTTCTTAACTGACTTGTCTAGTTAAATAAAGGTTCAATAAATATCTAAAGGGCCTTAAAGTACAATCTCAAAAGTGAAGGTCTAGTTGTGTGCTCACCTTTCCCAGAGCAGACAAAGGGCTTCTCTCCGGTGTGAAGGCGCTGGTGGGTCTTTAGCTGGCCACTCTGGACAAAAGCCTTGCGACAGTCAGGGTAGTCACACGGGTAAGGCCTCTCCCCTGGGAAAGAACACAGAGAGAGTTATTAGTTTGTAATTGTTCTATTTTTCTAGCAGATGCCTATAAAAGTGTGTTGGTGTTGTAACACAGGGAACTGCATAGTGTCCTGGTAGTTTGGGTGTCAGTCTGTCAGGGGCCATCTGTGCTCTGCTTTCACCTGTGTGTTCTCTTGTGGGCCCGTAGAGACTTTTCTCACCTGTGTGTGTTCTCTTGTGGGCCTGTAGGGATTTCTCTCTAGGAAACACACGGTTGCAGATGTTACAGCGGATGCGGCTGGAGGAACTCTCCCCTTCGTTAATCAACTCACGGACAGTGTCAGCACGCGGGCGGCCACGCCGAATAGCGTCCTCTTTACTGTCCTGAAAACCAAGTGTAAACAAAGTGACCTACAGTTATATTAATAAATGCAGCTTTATTTATTTTCTGAATAGTGCATGTAGGCTTACAACTGCTTAGAATGCAGCATTATTCCATATCAATCTTTAAATAAATTGTATGGCCTATCATTATMCAAAACTAAAGTTAATGTGGTCATTGGTTAAGTAAAACTTACTAATGCATGGTGATATGTGACTGTTCAATTCTTGTCCAGTCCAATTTCAAATAATTGCTACATTATATTTTGTTCAATTAATGGTGCCGCAYGGTGCATGTATTAATTTATTCCAAGCACATCCGGAAACATTTTTGGCGGGCGACGCTACGTCACGTATGACAGCTGCCTGGGGTTTAAAATCCATCATGTCACACCGTGAGCGCGGGCGTTTTTTTAAATACACTTTTCCGAGTTTCCGTTTCACTCAAAATACGTTATTTTTGTTACAAGCACTCAAAGATACGGACTCTTAAAAAAAACTTGGACAGCTATTCAGATTGCGAATAGATTGCATCATTCAATGATGCAGTGTAAAGTTAACTTTTAGCTGGCCAGTGACCTAGCCATCCTCTGAATGTAACATGATCACTAAGATTCTAAAGTTGAAGCAATGTAACCGATAATCACATTATTCATTGCAAGAATATTTAACACAACAAATAATTGAAAGTTACATGCAAATAAATGCTAATGTTTCAGTTATTACGGCGTCATATCAGACWCATAATTCATGCAAGATCTAAAGAAGCCTACCGGATAGGATTATTCAACTTCAACACAACACTATTAGGTTAAACAACATGAAAAACAACCTCAAACTTATCCTACCTTCATCTGGTCAGGGGAGGCACCCATGTCCGCCTCGCTGGCGGTGTTGGTCCCGGTAGGGGAGGCAGCCCCATTTACGGAGCCCGGGCTCAGGCTCAGGCTCACATTATGGGCGTTCTCCCCCCACTTCCACGGGTACACCATGAACTCGCTGAATCCAGGGCTGGTCGGTATCAGAGATTCGTTCTTCCTGGGCTTCATCGGGGTGGTTTTGATCACAGACACCAGGACCCTCTTTGGAGAGTCGTTGCAAAAAATAACTTGAGGATGCTTGTTCTCGGCCATCGTTGAGATGAAAGACGAATGTGTCAAAAGCTGATCAAATCTCAAATTGTATCACAATGCTCAGGAATCACTTGCCATCTAAAGAAAAAAGCTATTTACCCAGCTTTGCTATCAAGTAACCTAACTTTTGCAAAAAGTTGGGTTAGGCAGCTATAAGACTGAAAGTGTCCCACAAAATTCAGCTATTCAATCAGGAATGAAAATAGGATTCATTTCCAAAGACGTAGAAAACCGTGCCACAATTCCTTATTAAAAAAATAGCACAAAAATTCATGAATTTACAAAAATTGTGTTCACACTGTAAATGTGGATACAATGTGTGCTCCTATTTCTGCAAGTATTTCCCGCGTTGCAAATCGCGCCTGGGCGGTTCATAAATCCTTTTACCACATGTATGGGAAATAACCTATTATAAGAGCCAAAGCATGAGGTAAACCCGAACGAGCGCAACACAGTAACCAATGGTCATCATCGGAACATTCAAAGTACGCTGATTGGTTTGTACTTTTTATCCAATGAGTTTTAAACGTTCTTGAGCGCGCCTTTACGTACTGACAGCAGATTGAACCAATGTTAATAACGCAAATGAATCCGCTACGTATATTGGACGAATCAACCAATGGTACTAAAGGGCGGATCATTTGACAGTAGACTGGGATTGGACCACTGTCGATCAAAAGCCTCTCCCGCGCATACAGCAGCCTATGTTAATATATTACGTTTTTGGGACGATTTAAAGGGAAAGGGTGAGTCAATGGCGCCAAAGTTACGTAATCAAACCGCCAGAGAGAGAAACGATACTGAAACAAAGGTTGCAGTCAGTCATTTAACATAAGCACTACAGTACAGTTGTTATTACTATATTATTACACTGGGCCTATATAATTAAAGTAATATTTTGTTTATCAGAGGAGTATACAGTTTGTCCTATGTAAGAAGAGTGGCATTGTAACATTTTAAAAATATAAAGAAAACCACTGAATACCTTTACCCTGGGTGCATATTGCACATTGCCTTGTCCTTATCTGTGGACATGTTTTGTGTAAGGGAGGAGTAAATAATTCTAGTTCAATAGGTAATGGACTCACCTCTGTGTGTGTGTGTGTGTGTGTGTGTGTGTGTGTGTGTGTGTGTGTGTGTGTGTGTGTGTGTGTGTGTGTTTTTTTTGTTTAACTATCCTTGTGGATACCAGAAGTCCTCACAAGGATAGTAAAACAAGGGACATTCGGACAAGTGGGGACATATTGCCAGTCACCATGAGGAATGCTATTTTAGGTTTAGGGGTAGGGTTAGAATTAAGGTTAGGGTTAGGAGTTAGGATTAGGACTGCGCTCTCCTATCCAGTATCTGATTCTGATACATGAAATGAGGGTCTGAGACAAGAACAGGGAGGGAAATGTTTAAGAGCGAKTGCCCCTGAAATCCAGCGAATCCCTTTGAAAACAGCCTATGTGGCATCAATATGAGAAAATTGATTACTTTAAAAGGTCAACTGCACTTCCCGATTTGGCCTATTTTTATATCAACGCTCATTAAAAAAATACCATGACAAAAAAAMACCATACTCATAAAAAAAATGTCATGACAGAAGGCAAACGAGAGTTGTCTTAAGGGTGTGGTTTGATGTGGGTGTTTCTTGGGTGTGTCCTTGTCATTCAATCACAACAAACATGTGCAGTAGTGAGTATAGCAAGGTAAGGTAAGCTAGCTTTGCTATGGAGAGAACAACATTTTTATGTTGAGGACTTCTCTCCTCCTGACTGACTCGTCATCTCAATATGGTCAGCTAATTCAGTTCTATGTGTAGGCTAAAGCCTGCGCTGACCTTGTGTTTAGCTGAGCTGACAGCAGCCTGCTAACCTAGCTTGGTGATAGCTGAAGCTGTCTATCAATTTAACTGATATTTCTGTCAAATCAGTTATGGCAAGACAGCAAGAGCCAGTGTCTGGAATGTTTTTCATAAGACACTCGTTCTACAACTTAGTTTCAATGGCCATCACCTCATGTAAATACATTTTATTGTGTAAACGATATCAATTACTGCAAGTTGAATGCCCGTGCACGGTCTTCAGTCAGCTCAGCTTTCCAACAACACAATATTCTATAACTGGCTAGTTTTGTCTCGTCTCGTCTCTCCTTATGTCCGCTGTTAGATCTTTCTTGGGAGACAAATCCCAGAACTAATATCCCTGCACAAACATCACCCAGCTTGAGTGTAGATACATCAACAAAAAGAACGATGGATTTGTTTGTCTTACAAAGACAAAACATTTTCTGCTGTAAATATCATATTGATGTGCTTATAACAACTGTATGCCTACACTTCACCTAACAAATCAAAATCAGTTGTGTGTAGAATACAACAAGTTTAATCAGAACTAGAATGGCATTTCTATTTATATCTTCTACTTGCCCAAATCTAAGGATTTGGCTGTCTAACACACTGACATGCACAGCTCTCTTGGGTGAGGTTCTGTCTTCAAGTCTCCAGTGGGTGATGAAGTCCCTTCCATCTATATAATATATTACAGGTTATAGTCAGGTGGCAGGAGGTGTGGAGTGTATGACATCCTGGATATGACAGAGTTTGCCTCATGGGTAAATAATTACAGGCAGATGTGTGATMCAGAAGGATGGCACTCTTCTTGCACAGAGTAGCCTACAGAGTAATATTAAAATAATTCAATTGCTGAACTTACTTTTACCACATTTTGTTACGTTATAGCCGTATTCTAAAATMGATTAAATCGTTTTTTTCCTCCTCATCAATCTACACACAATACCCCATAATGACAAAGCAAAAATCAGATTTAGTGTCAKGCCCTGACCATAGTTTGCTTTGTATGTTTCTATGTTTTGTTTGGTCAGGGTGTGATCTGAGTGGGCATTCTATGTTGTATGTCTAGTTTGTCTATTTCTATGTGTTTGGCCTGATATGGTTCTCAATCAGAGGCAGGTGTTTGTCGTTGTCTCTGATTGGGAGCTATATTTAGGTAGCCTGTTTTGTCATTGTGGGTTGTAGGTGATTGTCTATGTGTAGTGTTTTGTGTCAGCACTATTATTCGGTAGCTTCTTGTTTGTTATTTTTGTATAGTTAGTTCAGTGTTCTCTTTTCTAAATAAATTCAAGATGAACACTTACCATGCTGCATATTGGTCCTCCGATCCTTCCAACTACTCCTCCTCAGAAGAGGAGGAAGATTAACGTGACATTTAGATATTTTAGCAAATTTATTGAAAATAAAATTCTGAAATATCACATTTCATAACTATTCAGACCTTTTACTCAGTACTTTGTTGAAACACGTTTGGCAGCGATTACAGCCAGGATTTTCTTGGGTATGACGCTACAAGCTTGACACACCTGTATTTTGGGAGCTTSTCCCATTCTTCTCTGTAGATCCTCTCAAGCTCTGTCAGGTTGGATGGGAAGRGTTGCTGCACAGCTATTRTTTGGTCTCTCCAGAGATGTTCAAGTCCGGGCTCTGACTGGGCCAATCAAGGACATTCAGAGACTTGTTCTGAAGCCACTCCTGCATTTTCTTGGCTATGTGCTTAGGGTCGTTGTCCTGTTGGAAGGTGAACCTTCGCCACAGCCTGAGGTCCTGAGCGTTCTGGAGCAAGATTTCATCAAGGATCTCTCTGTACTTTGCCCCATTCATCTTCCCCTCAATCCTCAATAGTCTCCCAGTCCTTGCCACTGAAAACATCCCCACAGCATGATGCTGCCACCATGCTTCACCATAGGGATGAGGCCAGGTTTCCTCCGGACGTGACTCTTGGMATTTAGGCCAAAGAGTTCAATCTTGGTTTCAGAAGACCAGAGAATCTTGTTTCTCATTGTCTGAGAGTCTTTAGGTGCCATTTGGCATCTCCAAGCAGGCTATCATGTGCCTTTTACTAAAGAAGTGGCTTCCCTCTGGTCACTACCATAAAGGCCTGATTGATTGAGTGCTGCAGAGATGGTTGTTCTTCTAGAAGGTTCTCCCATCTCCACAGAGGAACTCTGGAGCTCTCTCAAAGTGACCATCAGGTTCTTGGTCACCTCCTTGACCAAGGCCCTTCTCCCGTGATTGCTCAGTTTGGCCGGGCAGCCAGCTCTAGGAAGTGTCTTGGTGGTTCCAAACTTCTTCCATTTAAGAATGATGGAGGCCACTGTGTTCTTGGGGACTTTCAATGCTGCATTTTTGAATCACATTGGTGGACATGTTATGATACCCACCTTTGCTCCTTCTGGTAGGTCCAGGCATCCGTTCATGACCAAGGGATCAGTCTGACAACCAACTGTGCACTTTGTTTAAAAAAAAATTGGATCAATGATTGTCATCATCCCTCAATTATAAACATAACTTGAGAAATAATGTAATCTCATTTGGAAGATAATTCTATGCTTCATAGATGTAGACTGACTGGCTACAGATTGGATTCAGGCCGGGTAACCAATTGTGATATGTTTTACTATGGTTGGTTTGGGTTTGTTMCTGCTAGTATGTACACTGTTGTAGTCATGAGTTAGCTATTACCACCATAGCTGCATACAGCATTTATTTGTGCCCTAGACATGGTTTGCTCCTCAGAGGCGAATGTGACTGTTTCGCAGGGGTGAAAGTAAGTTAATGCGGTCCGGGACGGCTTCCTGGCAAAATAAATAGAGGGGTACGCCGTACCGGTAAAACGCCTATCACAATAATTAACACAAAATGCCTAGAAAGCTATAGGCTACTACACCATTATTGAAAAATGAGCGAGTTGGCTTGAAACCGAGTGGTATACGCTCCAAATTGTGTTGTGGTTTGACATTTTGCCAAGGTGAAGATGAGTGGCCGAGACGAGACCGAGACATGCAGACAGCAGGGGAAGCATCAATTCAGACTACAATTGTAGGCCTGCTAATGACAATCGCAGAATAACAATACATGTTTAGGTGTTTTGTAACAGATGTCTCTTTCTATTCATCAAATGTCAGGTGCACAGCTCAGTTTGGATGCTAGAATTATTTTGTGAGTGGACAAACGTGGGCAGGTAGCCTACAGCAGCGCCATTTTGAAGTGATTGTTTGACAATCAGATTAAAACATCATGACTGGTTGTGTTTATGCCACTGTAAAAGCAAATACTATCACCTTTCATGTAAGACCCAAATACAGACTGTGTTGAAGTACAATGTTTATTACAGCAACAGGGGCAGGCAAACGGCAGGTCAAGGGTCGATAATCCAGAGTAGTGGTAAAGGCACAGGATTGCCGGCAGGGTCAGGGGCAGGTAGAGTGGTCAGGCAGGCGGGCTCAGAGTCAGGGCAGGCAAAGGTCAAAACTAGGAGAGCGAGAAAAAGAGCGACTGGGGAAAACCAGGAGCTGAGACAAAACGCTGGTTGACTTGACAAACAAGACGAACTGGCAACAGACAAACAGAGAACACAGATATATGTACTCAGGGCATAATGGGGAAGATGGGCGACACCTGGAAGAGGGTGGAGACAAGCACAAGGACAGGTGGAACAGATCAGGGCGTGACAAATACATGTTAAAAGTGATATGATAAACTTTTACTTGACCCACAGAGATCATATGAAATTAATTAAATTCCCATACCGGTAAGAAATTAAATCTACTTTCACCKATGCTGTTTRGTCTAAATGACACTAACTCATAGTGGCATGGAAATGCGATGGCATTGCTAAAGTTGGCAAATATTTAGTAGGAAACAAATACAAAAAAAATACAATAAAATACAAAAACACAGTCATGGGAAGCACAAATAAAATATCACAAATCAATCAGAAAACATTTATCTTCCTCCACAAATAAGTCCCCAGTCAATGCTTTTAATTGCCCAAACTGCCCCAGAACATCAACATGAAATGTATTTTGAATTTTGTTCCAGCAATAAGGTGCAT
This sequence comes from Salvelinus sp. IW2-2015, assembly GCF_002910315.2. Classification (NCBI taxonomy): domain Eukaryota; kingdom Metazoa; phylum Chordata; class Actinopteri; order Salmoniformes; family Salmonidae; genus Salvelinus; species Salvelinus sp. IW2-2015. The sequence continues at coordinate 33,238,552 of NC_036872.1, read as the reverse complement.
TAAAACTAAAAGCAGATTTACCTAGCTCGGTGGAAACCCTACGAACCTCAATAGTTAACCAATCCTGTGAACGGGTTAGGCAATTCAAGTTTCTATACTTCAACAGCAAAGTTAGATGAGACAGAAGTTTATGAAGTAGGGCCTTGTAAACAAAAAGGGAGTAATGTAGAGATCTACGGGTCTTTAGCGAAGTCCAGCCAACGTTTTGATACAGYATGCAGTGGTGAGTATCAAAACTGTCACCTGTAACAAAACAAAAGGCACTATGGTTGTTACGTCCGTCGTTGAATGAATGAGACCAAAGCGCAGCGTGGAAAGTGTTCATGATATTCAATACTGAAACACTGACAAAACAACAAAATATAAACGAACGTAAAGTTCTGCAGGGCTAGACAGCAACTGTGCAAAAACAAGATCCCACAAACTAGGGTGGAAAACAGGCTGCCTAAGTATGATTCCCAATCAGAGACAACGATAGACAGCTGCCTCTGATTGAGAACCATACCCGGCCAACAAAGAAATAGAAAACTAGAATGCCCACCCAAATCACACCCTGACCTAACCAAGTAATTAAAAGGCTCTCTAAGGTCAGGGCGTGACAATGGTAGATGGCATCCAAAGGTTTAATAGTAGTATCAGCTGCACTTTGATAAATAATATCACCACAATCAATTGTGGCCGGTAATATCAAAGTGTTTGCAATAGTGTGTGGTTTCATAGCGTATTGTGCCTAGCCATTCACTGTGGGAATGATTCAAGTGCAACGGTCAAATGTGGCCCTTAGAGATCATGGGAAAAGGCTGCATTTGACCGTTGCACTTGAATAATTGCACTTGAATAACCACACTCTATTGCAAAGACTTTGATATTACCGGCCGCAATTGATATGGTGAAAACAATGTGTGGGGAGGCAGAGACACAGAAACTCACATCAATACCTTTGTCAGATAACACTGTTGTCGTGTCTTTGGCTATGCCGGATTAAGTGATATGATATGCTATTCTATAAAATAATTTCTCTGTAATTAATATTACCTGATTAAGCTAATCAGGTAAATAGTTAACTAGAAAGTTGGGGCACCACGAAATAATGTTTATAGAGCGGTTATCTTCCGAATAAKCTCTTAAAGACCTAGTAATCTTATACATCAGATAGCAGGAAATATTTAATCGTCACCTTATTTAGTCTCATCTGAAAGTTGTAAATTCTTGGTTATCTTCATGAACACTGGCTAACAAGTTGAATCAGCAATACAAAATTTMGTTTATTTATTTACAAAATACCTAAATAATCACACAGAATTACATATACACAGAATGTATCATACATTGAGTACAAATTATGTCATAAAGGAAAACGTTCCTAGCGGACGGAACAGATATGACAGCTGGTTACACAAAGAAAGGGGGTTGGTTTGAGTGAAAGAGCGGGAAGACTGAGGAGCAAAAAGGTTTTGTGTCTCTATAGGGCCGTAGGCAGCTATGCTATCGTAAATACAGTATCTTTTGCATTCTAAATTACCGCCCATTTGAAAAAGGAAGATGCAATAAATATTTACTCTGAGCTGCGCTTCGTTCGGTTGGTCGTAGATGGGAGGCCGGGTTGTCCTTTGAAGAATGTCTGGTGGTAGAATGGATACTTGGTAGTACCGTCATCGTGTGGTAGAACAGTTACTCTGTCCGTCCTCTCCTAGCCCATGTCTACAGTTGCTGCGCTAACACAACGGTTAGGAGGTATCACTTCTTTAGTGAATAAGAGTTCAAAGTTCATACCAAGTTGCCATACTTTAAGCTCATGCTATATTCTGGCTGGTATAGTTGAAATTCATCCTTCCGGCGTGTAGGTCGTCACCTTCACATTGAAATTCGATGCTAATTTCATTAGGTTCTTGCTGAGGTTGGCTTAGTTCTGTAGGTGGTCTTTGTCTTTTCAACGTGGGGACCTCAAGTCCACACGTCCTTGGAACAGGAAGTTACATTTTCGTCAACGGGTTTATATAGTGGTGAAAGAAGGGAGTGTTTCATAGTTTACAACCAATGTCTGTTCACTTGGGCGGGGCCTCTGAGTGAGCAGAGTGGTGTTCTTCTGACAAACCGTTCTCTCATTAAGAAGCTAAAAATTATATTTCATCTTTTCACAAACAGTTTCATATTTAAACATTTAAATTGCACAACAATTCCATGTGAATCTGATAACTAGAATGTGTAGATTTTCCAAGATACAGTTTGTCGTCCTATCATCAGTAATCATGTCTCAGACGCCAACTGAACTGACATCATATTCATTAAGTCCCAACGCATATTTTCAACTGGTTGGATTACCGAAATATGGTTCCGTTTCCCATRTTTTGATGTCACCAGACTCTCTCTCAATGTTAACAAAGGCTTTACTAGAGTCACATCGGTAGAGTAGAGAGAGGAAAAAGGGGAAAGGTATTTATGGGGGTCATAAACCTCCCCCATCAGGCCAACATCATGACACTGTTGAACGAAGAATTTATGCTATTACTAGCAATCAAGAGGAAACTGACTGAACCAATCAGAAACTCCCCAGCTTATGCTCTCCAAATGGATGATAGCTGTGAGGGCCGAGATTACCATGCATTGACTTTTGTTTGCTAAACATGTTTAGAGATGCTATTCACGAGGACATATTGTTCTGTCTAACGATTCCAGAGCATCAGAAGGCACAGGGGATGTTCAGTGTTCTGCATGGCTAAAGAATTTACGAAAAACAGATTCCATGGGAGTGAATGGTGGGCTTTTGCACAGATGGGGCTCAATCTATGGTGGGACCGCGGGCAGGCCTCTGTACTTTAGTTATGAATGTGTCTCGATCTGCCATATGGATATATTGTATGATACACCGAGAGCAACTGGGGGCAAAAGAGCTGAGCACAGAACTCMGAGATACTGTATACTGCAGCAGGTAACTTAGTTTGTAAACAACATCAAACGACATCCACTGCTCGCACGCCTGTTCGCAAAACTGTGTGGAGATATGGGATCAGAGGACGACAATGTTCTATTTCACACCGAGGCTTGGTGGTTATCGTGGGGGAGTGTTGGAAAGATTGTTTGCATCGAGAGAGGAGCTGTCATTCACAATGGATGTAAAAAAAACAGACTTGGTTGACWTTCTGTGTCAAATAAAATAAAAAATGTCTCKTTGCCTATGTAACAGACATACCCTGGGTAACTGAACGAACTGAATGCGAGCATGCAGGGAAAATACACCAATATTCTACAGATGAATGACCGAATCAGTGGATTCAGAGGAAATCATTCTTATTGGAGAGAGAGTCTTTCAAAAGRGAACCATGCSCKCTTCCCTCGGCTGGGCATGTTTCTAACAGAAAACAGCATCAGTAAGTGAGTGAAGACTGCTCACCTCCAACGATTGGAAGAGCACTTTGGGACCTACTTCCCAATCCGTTTGACCATGATCCCGGCTCAGTTGACATGCCAGTATTTGTATTTATTACGGATCCCCATTAGTTGCTACCATGGCAGCAGCTGCTCTTCCTGCGGTCAAACAAAATTAAGGCAGTTATACAATTTTAAAAACATTACAATACATTCACAACAGATTTAACAACACATCAAGTGTGTGCCCTCAGGCCACTACTCTACTACCACATATCTACAACACAAAATATATGTGTACGTATGTGTATAGTGCGTATGTTATCGTGTGTGTGTATGCATGTGTCTGTGCCTGTGTTTGTGTCTCTTCACAGTCCCCGCTGTTCCATAAGGTGTATTTGTATCTGTTTTTTAAATCTAATTTTACTCCTTGCATGAGTTACTTGATATGGAATAGAGTTCCAAGTAGTCATGGCTCTATGTATTACTGTGCGCCTCCCATAGTCTGTTCGGGACTTGGGGAACCGTGAAGAGACCTCTGGTGGCATGTCTTGTGGGGTATGTATGGGTGCCAGTAGTTCAAACAGACAGCTCGGTGCATTCAACATGTCAATACCTCTCACAAATACAGTAGTGATGAATTCAATTAGAGGTCGACCGATTATGATTTTTCAACGCCGATACCGATTATTGGAGGACCAAAAAAAGCCGATACCGATTAATCGGACGATTTTTATATATATATATATTTGTAATAATGACAATTACAACAATACTGAATGAACAATGAACACTTTTATTTTAACTTAATATAATACATCAATAAAATCAATTTAGTCTCAAATAAATAATGAAACATGTTCAATTTGGTTTAAGTAATGCAAAAACAAAGTGTTGGAGAAGAAAGTAAAAGTGCAATATGTGCCATGTAAAAAAGCTAACGTTTAAGTTCCTTGCTCATAACATGAGAACATATGAAAGCTGGTGGTTCCTTTTAACATGAGTCTTCAATATTCCCAGGTAAGAAGTTTTAGGTTGTAGTTATTATATGACTATTTCTCTCTATACCATTTGTATTTCATATACCTTTGACTATTGGATGCTCTAATAGGTACTTTAGTATTGCCAGCATAATCTCTGGAGTTGATAGGCTTGAAGTCAAACAGCTCAATGCTTGAAGCATTGCGAAGAGCTGCTGGCAAAGGCAGGAAAGTGCTATTTTAATGAATGCTTACGAGCCTGTTGCTGCCTACCACCGCCCAGTCAGACTGCTCTATCAAATCATAGACTTAATTATAATACAATAACACACAGAAATACGAGCCTTAGGTCATTAATATGGTCAAATCCGGAAACTATCATTTCGAAAACAAAACGTTTATTCTTTCAGTGAAATACGGAACCGTTCCGTATTTTATSAAATGGGTGGCATCCATAAGTCTAAATATTGCTGTTACATTGCACAACCTTCAATGTTATGTCATAATTATGTAAAATTCTGGCAAATTAGTTCGCAACGAGCCAGGCAGCCCAAACTGTTGCATATACCCTGACTCTGCGTGCAATGAACGCAAGAGAAGTGACACAATTTCCCTAGTTAATATTGCCTGCTAACATGAATTTCTTTTAACTAAATATGCAGGTTTAAAAAAATATACTTCTGTGTATTGATTTTAAGAAAGGCATTGATGTTTATGGTTAGGTACATTCGTGCAACGATTGTGTTTTTTTTCGCAAATGCGCTTCTGTTAAATCATCCCCCGTTTGGCGAAGTTGGCTGTCTTTGTGAGGAAGAAATGGTCTTCACACAGTTCGCAACGAGCCAGGCCGTCCAAACTGCTGCATATACCCTGACTCTGTTGCACAGAACGCAAGAAAAGTGACACAATTTCCCTAGTTGAAAGAAATTCATGTTAGCAGGCAATATTAACTAAATTTGCAGGTTTAAAACMATATACTTGTGTATTGATTTTAAGAAAGGCGTTGATTTTTATGGTTAGGTACACATTGATGCAACGACAGTGCTTTTTTCGTGAATGTGCTTGTTAAATCACCCATTTGGCGAAGTAGGCTGTGATTCAATGATAAATTAACAGGCACCGCATCGATTATATGCAACGCAGGACAAGCTAGATAAACTAGTAATATCATCAACCATGTGTAGTTAACTAGTGATTATGTTAAGATTGATTGTTTTTTATAAGATACGTTTATTGCTAGCTAGCACCTTACCGTGGCTCCTTGCTGCACTCGCATAACAAGTAGTCAGCCTGCCACGCAGTCTCCTCGTGGAGTGCAATGTAATCGGCCATAATCGGTGTACAAAAATGCCGATTACCGATTGCTATGAAAACTTGAAATCGGCCCTAATTAATCGGCCATTCCGATTAATCAGTCGACCTATAAATTCAATCTCTCCTCCACTATGAGCCAGGAGAGATTGACATACATATTATTAATGTTAGCTCTCTGTGTACATCCAAGGGCCAGCTGTGCTCCCCTGTTCTGAGCCAATAACAATTTTCCTAAGTCCTCTTTGTGGCACCTGACCACACGACTGAACAGTAGTCCAGGTGCGACAAAACTAGGGCCTGTAGGACCTTCCTTGTTGATAGTGCTGTTAAGAAGTCAGAGCAGCGCTTTATTATGGACAGACTTCTCCCCATCTTAGCTGGTGTTGGATCAATATGTTTTGACCATGACAGTTTACAATCGAGGGTTACTCCAAACAGTTTAGTCACCTCAACTTGCTCAATTTCCACATTATTCAAAACAAGATTTTGTTGAGATTTAAGGTTTAGTGAATGATTTGTCCCAAATACAATGCTTTTAGTTTTTTAAATATTTAGGACTAACTTATTCCTTGCCACCCATTCTGAAACTAACTGCAGCTCTGTTAAGTGTTGTAGTCATTTCAGTCACTGTAGTAGCTGATGTGTATAGTGTTGAGTCATCCGCATACACAGACACACTGGCTTTACTCAAAGCCAGTGGCGTGTCGTTAGTAAGGATTGAAAAAAGTAAGGGGCCTAGACAGCTGCCCTGGGGAATTCCTGATTATACCTGGATTATGTTGGAGAGGCTTTCATTTAAGTGATAATGTTGTCAAAACCAGTCTTTGGAGGATATATTGGCACGGGTGTTGTTGGGCCCGAGACAAAGTCATTCTCCTTAAAAGCAAGTTCTATGTGCGCTATTTCTATGTTCCCGTACTTAAGTTGAGTTTTTGCATCTTTTACTTTCGGTTTTGTACACCAGCTTCAAACAGCTGAAAATACAATATTTTTGGTTATTGAAAAAATATTTTACAATGATTCTCTACACTATACTATATTGCTTGTTTTGTCACATAAACTGAACTTAGGCGAACTATTAGAATTTTAGCAACTAGTAAATGGTAGAGCGATTTCTGCATATTGTACCTTGTACAAGTAGTACATCCAAATAAAACAGGTCAAGTGAATCACATGTCGTGGTTTCTAAATACTCCAACAGTGAATGCATACTACTGTTCAAAAGTTTGGGGTCACTTAGAAATGTCCTTGTTTTTGAAAGAAAAGCAAWTTTTTTGTCCATTAAAATAACATCAAATTGATCAGAAATACAGTGTGTGTAACGCTCGTCGTCGGTGGAAGGAAGAGTGGACCAAAGCGCAGCGTGGAAAGTGTTCATGATATTTATTTACAAGAAACACTCAAACAAAAATAACAAATCCAAAAACGAAAGCGAACAGTTCCGGCAGGCAGAGACACTAAACAGAAAATAACACCCCACAAAACCCAAACGGAAAATTACAACTTATATATTATCCCCAATCAGAGACAACGATAGACAGCTGCCTCTGATTGGGAACCACACTGGCAAAACAACAAAGAAATAGAAAGCATAGATTTTCCCACCCGAGTCACACCCTGACCCAACCAAACATAGAGAATAAATAAGGATCGCTAAGGTCAGGGCGTGACAGTGTGGACATTGTTAATGTTGTAAATGACTATTGTAGCTGGAAACGGCTGATTTTGAATGGAATATCTACATAAGCGTACAYAGGCCCTTTATCCATAACCATCARTCCTGTGTTCCAATGGCACGTTCTGTTAGCTAATCCAAGTTTATCATTTTAAAAGGCAAATTGATCATTAGAAAACCATTTTGCAATTATGTTAGCAAAGCTGAAAACTGTTGTTCTGATTAAAGAAGAAATAACACTGGCCTTCTTTAGACTAGTTGAGTATCTGGAGCATCAGCATTTGTGGGTTCGATTACAGGCTCAAAATGACCAGAAACAAAGATCTTTCTTCTGAAACTCGTCAGTCTATTCTTGTTCTGAGAAATGAAGGCTATTTCGTGAGAGAAATTGCCAAGAAACTTAAGTTCTCATACAACGCTGGTTACTACTCCCTTCACAGATCAGCGCAACTGCCTCTTTATTGTCCAAACTTTTCATAACTGTGACCTTAATTGCCTACTGTCTGTAAGCTGTTAGTGTTTTAACAACCGTTCCACAGGTGCATGTTCATTAATTGTTTATGGTTCGTTGAACAAGCATGGGAAACAGTGTTTAAACCCTTTACAATGAAGATCTGTGAAGTTATTTGGATTTTTACTTATTATTTTTGAAAGGCAGGGTCCTGAAAAAGGGCTGAGTTTATGTGCTCTAATCCAGGGTTCCCCAAACTCTGTCCTGGGGCCTCCCTGGGTGCACATTTTTTTTCAGCTGCTTCAAATAATCAAAGCTTGATGATGAGTTGGTTATTTGAATTAGCTGTGTGGTCCTTGGGTAAAAACCAAAATGTTGCATCTGGGGGCCCAGGACCGACTTTGGGCAACACATTGACTATGACACTACTGTCATCAATATGTCCACTCCTATTTATAGTTTATCTCATCATCTTGATAAAACAACTTGTGTTATGTTGTGATCATGAGATAAATAATTCGTAATCTCGACATAATAATTATTTGATTGTTGTCCTCTCTGGGCTTTCTTGATAAATAGAGATGGTTGTAAAAAAGAAAACTTCTCCTTTAAGAGTCATGAATATTAAACATACATGGGCGAGGTCTCTTCTAGTTCCCCCACGTGAAACCATTTAAAACTTACGACCAAACTATATGCGTCTACTAGGTGTTTAGCAAGTTCATGTAAAATGCACGTTATACCTTAAACAACGTGTGGGTTGACTTCAGCAGTTTAACTATATTCGCTACTTTATGAGTACTGTGTGGTAGCTAAATTAGCAAGCTACATTTCCATGGCTTTGAAGTTGATTGGCGTTTCCGAAAATGCAGCAATGCTCCCGGACGACTACGGTTGTGTGGTGGCGAATCGTTTCTGTCAGCTTGTGGATGACGAGGCCGACCCGTTTGACTTTATAAAACAGGCCGAGGTACAAAAGGAGAAGAAAAAGAAAGCAAACCAAATGACAGTGAAGCCTAAAAAACCTGGACAGAGGGAGTCCCAGGGAGATAGGCGGGTCTCCGTTTTAGCCGACAGAGAAGACAACCTGCCAAGAAATGAAACAGGCAGGTGGCTAGTTTAGTAGGCTACCTAGCAAAGTTAACTAATGGCTGGCACTGCCTAATTGGCTAGCAAATAAATGCGCTTACGTCTTTTCTGTCAAAGTGAAATTGTGTGTAGTGCACATGGATTCATTTAATGAAATGGCTACTAYCTAGACACCAAAGAAAGTACTTGGTAAAGCCTGGTTCGGGAGTTCTTTCACGTCAGTGAAGAGGGAAAGGTGCCACTGCAGCAGACTAGAGATGCACCCTATGTGTAAAGTTACAACAGGAATCTGTTCCAAAAACTTCGTGAAGTACAAGGTTGCCGACAAACGCACACAAAGTAGCATGATCAATTCACCTAGCTAACTAGCTGCCGAATAGTCATCAACTCACCACGTAAGTTAGCTTATTCCTAATGTTTGGCCATAGTGAGGACAGACATTTTTTGGAATAAACGTGGTGAGTGAAAATTATGAAATGGCACACTCCTTACCCGGTATCTTATTCGGCCAATTTACAACTTTGTATGCGTTTGGCAACCTGGTTATTTACGAAMTTTTTTAAAACATTCCTGTTGGACCGTTCCACAAGTTATACCCACCCGTATGGTTGCATTGACGAGCATAGAGGGCGCTATGATTCTACCCTGAAAATAATTAATGCCACTGCGTAATTCTGGCAGTCAGGCGTGCCTAGTCCTATTTCTAAATGGTGTAAATCCAGTTTTCAGTTGATTTAGGTGCTTTCAGCACTGTGCTGATGCTGCAATGTCATTCAGAATGAGTGGCATAACAAATGGGTGATGTTTCAGTAGACTAGATATATTGGCATACAATGTTATTGTCCACTCAGAAATGCGTCTACAGTAAATTTGCCTTATCTCTAGATGATGCATGACAAATTTGACAATTCCATTTCAATCTCTGTTTTCAGGTACTAAGTGGTCTGCCCGAGGGGGAGGGGTCCAGAATGAGAGCAGAGGGGTGGTGGAGGCTGAGAGTGGCGCAAGGCGAGGTGTCCTTGGGGAACGCAGGACCAACCAAGAGGAACACCCACTGGATTACTCCATCCAGAAGTAGGTCCCCTTTCTGTGGAGATGAGAATGTTCCATTTGTCACTTGTTCCATCGCCTTCCTGGCGTGGGGCTATCCTATGAGCTTGGCCAAAGAAGCCTAAAATGTTTGACACTGCAAATGCCATGCTCAAATGAAATGTTATTTCATTACTTTGTCATTTAAAAAAAAAATGTTCTCATATGGCCATCATTAGGACCTTTAACTTTCTCCACTTATGTTCTCTCAGGCCAGCTCATTATGCTTATGGCCAAGTTCAAGGAGGAGGAGGCGGCTACAGAAACATGGATACTACCGGTAACTTCAACCTGAGAGGCAAGAGAGAATATGAACCCCACTGTGGAACGTGAGTGTTTATCAACGTTGCAAAGTAATGTCATTGTTTACCACATGGTAAATGTGAAGTTTTCTTGTCTTTCAGAGGCATCTCCCTTGAGGAGAAGAGAGGAGGACGTGGGCCCTGGAACAGGGGCTGTGTTCAAGACCCTATTTCCATGGGGTGAGTTTACTACCCGTTTGATTATTTTACATTATAAATCCTAGCGATGGATGGTTTAGCATGGTTACGATCTTATCTATAGTGATGTAGGGGTGATTGTGAAGCCTGATGCAGGAGGCATCCCACCTGAGGCCGGTCAACAGCCAGCAGCGATGGCGGGAGAGAATCAGTGAGTCACCGCACACAGGGGTGAATCCAACGCATGCCCTCCACCACAACTCAACTTTTGGGGGTGATAACAAAATCAATAGATACTGGGAAGATGCACAGTGCAACAGGTTTATTTGTTTTTAGCAGTTTTATTTATCCCTGCCATTCATCACAGCCTATCGGAGGGTGATGTGGTGGTCCAAGTTGCCATGGAGATGTCTCTGGATGAGTGGAAGGCCCTGCAGGAGCGGAGTCGCCCCAAGGCAGAGTTTAACCTCCGTAAGCTGGACTGCAAGGTGCCCTCCAAGGCCAGAGTAATACACAAGTCCAAACGCATTGAGGTGAGTGACCCCTTCAGATTAGAGCTGTGGAGCTTGACCTTTGGCAGGACCCATAAGCAATTTGGCATTTATTTGTGTTAAAGTTGTCATGTTTCTGTTGTCTACATTTGGCATTTCCTCTCCTAGAACTTGAAGGCGGAGTCTGTGGAGGAAGAGGACTGCCACTTCTCCAGTCTGCGCAGGTCTGCCAATGACATCACTTCCCACTTGGAGTTCAACTTTGGCAGCCTGCTGCGCCCCAGCCGAGGGGGGAAGGGACAAGGCAGGGGGATGACTGAAAGGGTAGGTCTTCTTTCCTTCTCTCCTTTTATTTTGAAGTGAATGCTGCTGGCAACGGTTTGACCATTTCCTGGTAAAAACATATTTTTATTAAATACAATGACGGATTATTTCTTTATGTAATTTGACCATTTTGTTAGGTGAGAACTTATTTCAGAAGCATAAGAAGAAAAAAACTATCCCACTTGTATTAATGTCCTGTTGTGCTTTTCTCCAGGCTTATGTCTTAGCCCCAAACCCAGAAGACCCTGATGACTTCCCTGCATTGGCTGTGGGGAGATAAATTATATGGTGATTAACCTAATACAATTTGGGAACTTATACATGGTGTGCCTTATTATTATATTTTTTTTTATATATATATGTTTTGAGATTAATTATATTACAAAGGATTCCCTGTTTACATTTGCCTCCTGGTGAAATGGGTTGCTCTCTAATCTAAGCACTGTTTGTTGCTATGCCAACACTGGTCTTGTGTACATTTGTTATTTCTCCTCCTGGCTTGTGTTCTGACTGAAGCAATGTTCAATAAGACCTGTGACAAATACTGATGGCTGGTGTCTTGTCTTACTCTGTTCCTCTTAAGGACACGGCAGCCCAACAGTAAGGTTGGCCTTGCACAGTGGGTGTCCTGCCCCAGACAGAATATTGGCAGTCCATTTTCTTATAATTTTCCAATAATACATTTAATAGCCACTGTTCAACACCCAGGTGTGATCTACTGCGAACGGCTGACTGTTCCTGTTGATCTGTCTTGTACTTTACACACTTGTGTCTTACCAGTTAGGGGTGTTCTGTGGTGACTATGATGTTCAGAACCTTCACAGCACACATGACCAATTCTCCCCTGTGATCAGCAACTATCTACACCTGTTCTCTGCTAGCACAATTAACTGTATAAGACTCAAGTACAAAGCTTGGAAAACAATGAAATGCACTAGTAAGGGGTGTCCAACAGTTCAGTTTGTAGAATAACAAAGACAATGGTGAGTACAAGTGGTGGGATTTTATTTTAAAACTGGTATACTCCATGTGCATGATAATCACGAATGAGGTGTCCCTTAAGGATTTATTTTTTTGTAATACTTATCTGATAGTATGGTTCACGAGTACAAAAATATTTACAAAGTACAAATCAAATGTTTTCAGTATATCAAATGTGACTTATTTACAGTTAAGTACAGCATCGCAACAAAAATACAGATGAGAAGCTTCACTGGGTAAAAGGGCATAGAAATGCAGACAAATCAGATATTCAGTGTGGCATTGTAGTTACATTTCTATATGCAACATTCAGAAAGATACCCCCTAGACTAGACAGCCTTCTTGAACAAGAAAAATGACTTGAGCTAGGCTTTTCACAACTTTATCTACAAAACACTAAGCAACTGGGCATGAAATTATCCTTGAAGGTTCAATCTGAGCGGTGCCTAGCTCTGAAGGACCTTTGTCAACAAGCAAATTAGACATGTTAGTCTGACAGTTCAGGATTGCTGTGGCAACTTTCAACGTAAACAAGCAGGCAACGCTTATGTACAGGTAACTTCAAAAATAAAGGAACCAAGTGTTTTATAGGGCCACCCAAACGGCGTCAATGTGCCTGGGCAGATATTCTACAAAAGTGGACCTGGTGACACACCCGCTATGCTCTGCTGAGACCCCTCATACATGACCCTAAGCATTATGGGATGTTAATTGCCTCTAACTCAGAAACCTGAGGCGTATACTACGTACCTGGTTTGAGGAGTTAGCTTCCAACTCAGGATAACCAGAAGTGGCTCATCTTTTAGCCAGGTACATTATGCTGCAATGAATGATTCAGAACTACCCTGCTCCGGGACAGGCTAACTTCATTAATACACGTTTAGGACCAATGAAATAGATTCTCTCCCTCTCGCAAACATTGTCATCACCTTTATATGAGGGATGACCGATTTTAAATATTGTATTAATCAAATGTTTATTAAAATACCTATCACATATTTAACGACAGGATGCATTTGAAAGTTCAAACAGTAAAACTTTTGTTTGACGTTATACAATTATTTTATCCATAGGAGTGGGGAAAAGGTTGTGTGCATTAAGTAATACAAGACAGACAGCACTTCTAATAGCCTATTTCACATTATAAACTGGGTTGTTAAAGCCCTGAATCCTGATTGGCTGAAAGCCGGGGTATATTTAAGCAATAAGGCCCGAGGTGGTGTGGTATATGGCCAGTATACCATGGGTAAGGGCTGTTCTTATGAGCAACGCGGAGTGCCTGAACACGGTCCTTAGCCATGGTATATTGGCCATATTTCACAAACCCAAGGTGACTTATTGCTATTATAAAACTGGTTTCCAACGTAATTAGAGCAGTAACATTTTTTTTTAAAGTTGTCATACCCGTGTGATACGGTCTAATATACCACGGCTGTCAGCCAAATCAGCATTCAGGGCTCGAACCACCCAGTATATAATAGACCGTATACCATGGGTATGACAAAACATTCATTTTTATTGCTCTAATTACATTGGTAACCAGTTTATAACAGCAATAAGGCACCTCGGGTTTGTGGTATATTGCAAATATACCACAGCTACAGTGGCGTGTATTCATGAATGCCAGGCTTCCCCAAATATTTGACCTCAAAAAAAGGATATAAAATAATTTCTTTCATCTGTGTTTTCATAATTTGATGCAAGCAAGCAAGCATTTGGCCTCCCTTGATAAATGTTTGTTATAAAGGCATTAGCACAACTGTGGGTTGTCCTGGTGCAGCAAAACAGCATGCACCTGAGCTCAATTGAGTCTCACAGCAAAGAGTCTGAATACTTATGTAATTATTGGTTTTATTTATTTGCAAAAATGGTTTTAAAAACCTGTTTTGCTTTGTCATTATGCGGTACTGTGTGTAGATTGATGAGAACAATAAATAATTTAATACATTTTTGAATAAGGCTGTAACGAAATGTGGATAAAGTCAAGGGGTCTTAATTCTTTCCGAATGCACTGTATCACGGTGGCGTATGAATGAATGGGTTAAAAGCAAACAACGCAATTATCACAACATAGGTTGTAATATGGCTTTTTTCCCCTGGCTTGGCTTCCTCAGTGAATTTACCTGCGCACGCTACTGCACGGCTAACACGGAACACAAACCGGCTGCGCGCGTGCATAAATGTATTTTGTCCTCCACACCAAACGCGATCACGACACACAGGTTAAAATATCAAAACAAACTCTGAACCAATTACATAAAATTTGGGGACAGGTCAAAAAGCATTAAACATTTATGTCAATTTAGCTAGCTAGCTTGCACTTGCTAGCTAATTTGTCCTATTTAGCTAGCTTGCTGTTGCTAGCTAATTTGTCCTGGGATATAAACATCGAGTTGTTATTTTACCTGAAATGCACAAGATCGTCTACTACGACAATTAATCCACACAAAACAGTCAACCAAATAGTTTCTAGTCATCTCTCCTCCTAGGCTTTTTTTAAACTTTATATTGCGATTGGCAACGTTCATAAATTAGGTGCATTACCGCCACTGACCTCGTTCGTCTTTTAATCACCCACGTGGGTATAACCAATGAGGAGATGGCACGTGGGTACCTGCTTCTATAAACCAATGAGGAGATGGTACGTGGGTACTTGCTTCTATAAACCAATGAGGAGATGGGAGAGGCAGGACTTGCAGCGCGATCTGCGTCACAAATAGAACTGACTTCTATTTTAGCCCATGGCAACGCAGACGCTCGTTGGCACGCGTGAGCAGTGTGGGTGCAATAATTGAATAATATAGATTTCTAAATTTATTTTGCAATGCTCGCGCACGCAGTCAGCCTGTGAGCTGGAATGTGAAGCAAACTGAAGCTAGCTGCCCCTTTGCTTTCAATATATTTTGAATCCCTCAGTTACTTAAGGTTTCCTTTATTTTGGCAGTTACATTTGAAATGGCACTATTCCCACTACTTATGGCCAGGACACTGAGACATCACATTTCCTCATCAACATCCCTTAAAATCAGCAATTGACTGGACTGGTTCAAGTAAAATAAACCCAGTCCCTCTTAAGAAATGAAAACAAAAATCTCAATTTGCAGGAGCTGCAGGTAGACTGTACTCCCTTAGAATTCCAGATCCTCAGGCTCAGCGCAGTAGAGGAGCTCTAGCTTTGGGTATGGAGTGACTGAAGGGACAGAAAGCACACAATCACACCCAGGAAGAGAGAAATGGGACATACAGATCATACACCTCAAAATGCTCAATAACACTACATTGGCTTCTATTCATTAGACCCTAGGGGTAAAAAAAATTGCCAGATTTTATTATGCATGCAGTCTGTCCCTTATAATAGTAATAAAGGACTAAATGAAAAGGAGAAGAGGTTGACTGGCGACATTTTGCACACTAACAATAGCATAGAACAGAGCAGTGAGACGAGGATAGAAAAAGGAAATAGATACCATAGTCTCGTAAAGCGCATTGATTGTAAAGAACATCGAGTTTTCCGTCCTCTGGACACAGTGCGTCTGTTAAGAGGGAAATTACAAAAAAGAAAACAAGGGAAAGGAAAGGGACATGTGATTCCCCTTGTAGAACAATGATTCATGTTAGCAGAATCCCAAACAGCCAATGACAGGTTGCCAGTGTCTGAAAGCAAGGAGACCATGTGAGCAGTAAAGTCCAGAGAAGCTATAGCCAGTCATACTTCTGGATCAGCCATTCTAATAGAACATGCAAGGAGCCATAGGGAGTGTGAAGCGCTGCAGAGTGTTCCAAGTGTTTGAGCTGGAGCGTTGAGAGCTTGAAAGTTTTTGGAAGATCATGTGAAATGCTCAGTTAAGCAGACCTTGGTATGTGGAGGACCAACAGAGTAGGAGAGAGTGAGGTTAAGCCCAGAGAAAGGGGTTGAGGAGAGGCTAGGTGGGCTTGCCTTCTGAGGGGCCTGCAGCATGTTTAGGTTCGGCAGGTTGCCTGTGCTGCCTGCGTTGGTGGCTGTGTCTCTATGGCAGCCACTGGACTCACAGCACACTGGCTCTCTGTCGCTGGCCACTACATGCATGCTGCCTAGAGACCTGGCTAGTCTGGAGCTGCACAGGGAGCTGGCGGAGAGGAGGGAACGGGTTATTGGAACCATGAATGGCTATGGCTGGGTCTGTCCAGTTTACTTTACACACGTGCCAACTCTTTTCTGTATGACTGAGTAAACAAAGAGTTGCAACACAAGCCATTTAATATGAATATACAGCTAGTAAATAGAATAGTGCCCGAGCCAAAACTTAAGTTACACACACCCAATATTAACTTTCACATAAATCATGCACTGCTGTCAATGAAAGTAGTAGTCTGAATTCTCTAGGACGGCTCATTGGGGACATTGCCACTAACCTGCCCCCCACACTGTTGGCAGGCAGCGAGGATCTGGTTCTCTTCCTATTGTCTGAGGCATCAGGCCCACTAGACTGCAGGAGAATCCTGAAGCAGACACACAACTCACACTTTAATGGTGAAGCTCAACGTCCTCAATGGGTGTGTGTGTGTGTGTGTAGAAAGTGAGTGTGTGAGACATTCAGGATGTGTTTAAGTACCTTAAAGACTGCGATGAGGACCTGGTGTGAATCTTGTTCTCTTCTTGTCTGTAAATAAACACAAACACAATATTTCAACACCAACAGCAAGTGAGGGGGAAAGACAGGAGGAGATTGAGACCACAGCTTGGAGATGCAAAGACTGAAGGTGGGAGGGAGAGAGCAAACAGGCAGCAACTACAGAATATTCCAGAATTCTAAGATCATTGATCCATGTACATTTAATTATTCTTGTAATGCAATGGAACCTTCGTTCATTAACCTAAGGCCCTGAGAGGTTCAAATTAGTTATCCCCAACTTTAAAAGTTTGACGCAAATGCGAGCGGAATGTGAGGCAATAAAAGCATTGTTGTTTCCTCAGGTTCTGGAGGTCTGAGAGGTCAAATATAAAGCTAGTTGATGTATTAGAGCACTTAATTATTAATTTGATAAATATCTCCTTTGATCAATTAATTGAAGTGCAACATTCAGTGTTGGGTGGAAGGGATTTACATTGGCGTTGCAGCGAAGGGAACCATTATTCCAAAACAGAGATTCAAGGAGTGAAATGTAAAGGCTATGGTTATTACTTGCCATACTTAAAGTTAAACTCAGGACAATCATTGTCAGCCAAGGAGGACACAGCGTTATAAATAACAGACCATCGAAATGTGATTCCTGCCCTCCTCATTTTCAAAAACATAAACTTCCTTTGCAGCCAGGGGGTGACAAACGTGTAGCCGGTTTAGAAGAAGTGTAAAGTGAGGTGAGGATGGGGGGCGGGAGACAGGGCCAGGCACATAAACTGGTGTGGAGGGGGTAAATAAAGGAAGGGATACACTTACAGCATTCTCAGTTAGACTCCGGAAGGGGGAAGGGTTTGGGGGACAGACTGGCAGGAGAGCTCAGTGAAATCCTAACCCGTCTATACAGAAATGCAGGATGGAAGAAGGGAAGCCATACACAATCCACCACAGGGCAAGGCTACACAGGGACGAGAGCAGCATGGCTACCAACCATCTAAGAGGGGGAAAACATCCAACAAACAGAACAGAAACAAAAACATGAGAGAGAAAGGAAGGATCGACAGAGAATCTCACTTTTTCTCCCCCCCACGGACTGGGTCAGGCATAGCCAACAGCAACGCCCCATCATGAGTGCTACACATCCACTAGCCTGGGTGACAGACCCTTTCTACTAAAGCCATCTGGTTGTCTTGCTTGACAAAGTAAGAAAGTGGTATTATTACATGCTGAAACTGTTAGGCACCCAGGCTACATATTCACTAGCAGAACCAGGCTAACAAGTAAAGCCTTTTCACATTACACCACAGCAGAAAGGGGTACCTGCAAGGATTTCACTAACTACTCAAGTCTCACCTAAGGTCTGGCATTGATTTTAGACAACTTATTTTCCACAGCATGCTAAAAGTGTTTCCCAAACGGTGGACTGGGACTTTGACCCTATGCAGTGATAATAGCACCTTTCAGAGTCCACCATCTTCTGTGTTTGCAGAGTTATAGGCCTAAGAGTGGTTTAAAAATGGGGAAACACGAAAGCTTGCTTCTAGTTTTCTGTAAGACTGACTTCAATCAAAGACACAATGCATATATAGGCCTAGTCACCTGAAGAAAATCTTCATGTGTGTGTGATATATATATATATATATACACATACATACATACATACATACATACATACACACACAAAGTTGAAGTCGGAAGTTTACATACACCTTAGCCAAATACATTTAAACTCAGTTTCACAATTTCTGACATTTAATCCTAGTAAAAATTCCCTGTCTTAGGTCAGTTAGGATCACCACTTATTTTAAGAATGTGAAATGTCAGAATAATAGTAGAGAGAATGATTTATTTCAGCTTTTATTTCTTTCATCACATTCCCAGTGGGTCAGAAGTTTACATACACTCAAATAGTTTTTGGTAGCATTGCCTTTACATTGTCTAACCTGGGTCAAACGTTCCGGGTAGCCTTCCACAAGCTTCCCACAATAAGTTGGGTGAATTTT
This sequence comes from Salvelinus sp. IW2-2015, assembly GCF_002910315.2. Taxonomy (NCBI): domain Eukaryota; kingdom Metazoa; phylum Chordata; class Actinopteri; order Salmoniformes; family Salmonidae; genus Salvelinus; species Salvelinus sp. IW2-2015. The sequence goes on along the minus strand of NC_036872.1, from coordinate 33,219,751 downwards.
GGCCCATTCCTCCTGACAGAGCTGGTGTAACCGAGTCAGGTTTGTAGGCCTCCTTTTTCAGTTCTGCCCACACATTTTCTATAGGATTGAGGTCAGGGTTTTGTGATGGCCACTCCAATATTTTGAATTTGTTCTCCTTAAGCCATTTTGCCACAGCTTTGGAAGTTGTCCATTTGGAAGACCCATTTGCGACCAAGCTTTAACTTCCTGACTGATGTTGCCTCAATATATCCATATAATTTTCCTTGCTCATGATACCATCTATTTTGTGAAGTGCACCAGTCTGTCCTGCAGCAAAGCACCCCCACAACATGATGCTGCCACTCCCGTGCTTCACAGTTGGGATGGTGTTCTTCAGCTTGCAAGCATCCCCCTTTTTCCTCCAAACATAACGATGGTCATTATGGCCAAACAGTTATATTTTTGTTTCATCAAACCAGAGGACATTTCTCCAAAAAGTACGATCTTTGTCCCCATGTGCAGTTGCAAACCGTGGTCTGGCTTTTTTAATGGCAGTTTTGGAGCAGTGGCTTCTTCCTTGCTGAGTGGCCTTTCAGGTTATGTCGATATAGGAGTCGTTTTACTGTGGATATAGATACTTTTGTACCCGTTTCCTCCAGCATCTTCACAAGGTCCTTTGCTGTTGTTCTGGGATTGATTTGCACTTTTCGCACCAAAGTACGTTCATCTCTAGGAGACAGAACGCGTCTCCTTCCCGAGCGGTATGACGGCTGCGTGGTCCCATGGCGTTTATACTTGCGTTCTATTGTTTGTACAGACGAATGTGGTACCTTCACGTGTTTGGAAATTGCTCCCAAGGATGAACCAGACTTGTGGAGGTCTATAAAAAAAATTCTGAGGTCTTGGCTGATTTCTCTTGATTATCCCATGATGCAAGCAAAGAGGCACTGAGTTTGAAGGTAGGCCTGGAAATACAGCCACACCTCCAGTTGACTCAAATTATGTAATTTAGCCTATCAGAAGCTTTTAAAGCCCTGACATAATTTTCTGGAATTTTCCAAGCTGTTTCAAGGCACAGTCAACTTAGTGTATGTAAACTTCTGACCCACTGGAATTGTGACAGAGTGAATTGTGAAATAATCTGTCTGTAAACACTTGTTGTAAAAATGACTTGTGCCATAAACAGAGTAGATGTCCTAACCGACATGCCAAAACTATAGTTTGTTATCAAGAAATGTGTGGAGTCATTGAAAAACAAGTTAACGACTCCAACCTAAGTGTATGTAAACTTCCGACTTCAACTGTATATAGGCCTAGTCAACTGAAGAAAAGCAGCATAATATATATATACACATATACAGTGGGGAGAACAAGTATTTGATACACTGCCAATTTTACAAAGCATGTAGAGGTCTGTAATTTTTATCATAGGTACACTTCAACTGCGAGAGACGGAATCTAAAACAAAAATCCAGAAGATCACATTGTATGATTTTTAAGTAATTAATTTGCATTTTATTGCATGACATAAGTATATGATACATCAGAAAAGCAGAACTRAATATTTGGTACAGAAACCTTTGTTTGCAATTACAGAGATCATACGTTTCCTGTAGTTCTTGACCAGGTTTGCACACACTGCAGCAGGGAATTTGGCCCACTCCTCCATACAGACCTTCTCCAGATCCTTCAGGTTTCGGGGCTGTTGCTGGGCAATACGGACTTTCAGCTCCCTCCAAAGATTTTCTATTGGGTTCAGGTCTGGAGACTGGCTAGGCCACTCCAGGACCTTGAGATGCTTTCTTACGGAGCCACCTTATTTGCCCTGGCTGTGTGTTTCGGGTCGTTGTCATGCTGGAAGACCCAGCCATGACCCATCTTCAATGCTCTTACTGAGGGAAGGAGGTTGTTGGCCAAGATCTCGCGATACATGGCCCATCATCCTCCCCTCAATACGGTGCAGTTGTCCTATCCCTTTGCAGAAAAGCATCCCCAAAGAATTATGTTTCCACCTCCATGCTTCAGGTTGGGATGGTGTTCTTGGGGTTGTACTCATCCTCAAACATGGCGAGTGGAGTTTAGACCAAAAAGCTCTTTTTTGTCTCGTCAGACCACAAGACCTTTCCCATTCCTCTCTGGATCATCCAGATGGTCATTGGAAACTTCAGATGGGCCTGGACATGCGCTGGCTTGAGCAGGGGACCTTGCGTGCGTGCAGATTTTAATCCATGACGGCGTAGTGTGTTACTAATGGTTTTCTTTGAGACTGTGGTCCCAGCTCTCTTCAGATATTGACCAGGTCCTGCCGTGTAGTTCTGGGCTGATCCCTCACCTTCCTCATGATCATTGATGCCCACGAGGTGAGATCTTGCATGGAGCCCCAGACCGAGGGTGAATGACCGTCATCTTGAACTTTTCATTTTCTAATATTGCACCAACAGTTGTTGCCTTCTCACCAAGCTGCTTGCCTATTGTCCTGTAGACTCCCAGCCTTGTGCAGGTCTACAACTTTTCCCTGATGTCCTTACACAGCTCTCTGGTCTTGGCCATTGTGGAGAGGTTGGAGTCTGTTTGATTGAGTGTGTGGACAGGTGTTTTTATACAGGTAACGAGTTCAAACAGGTGAGTATACAGGTATTGAGTGGAGAACAGGAGGGCTTCTTAAAGAAAAACAACAGGTCTGTGAGAGCCGGAATTCTTACTGGTTGGTAGGTGATCAATATTATGTCATGCAATAAAATGCAAGAATTATCTTAAAAATCATACAATGTGATTTTCTGGATTTTTGTTTTAGATTCCGTCTCTCACAGTTGAAGTGTAACTATGATATAAATTACAGACCTCTACATGCTTTGTAAGTAGGAAAACCAGCAAAATCGGCAGTGTATCAAATACTTGTTCTCCCCACTGTATATAGGCCTACACACCTGAGGAAAGGCTTCACAATGTGTGTGAATACAAAATCACCTAAAATATATATATATATATATATATATATAAAGTAATAAATAAGTAAAAAATGTATTTTAAAAACTTCCAAATGTTGTCCCACAGAGAACACCAAGGGCATGTCACAATCACGTGTAGGCTACTATCATAAGTCTGTAAAGGTGCCTGTGGCAGATAGTGGTCAATTAAGGATAGAAATTGAGACTTACTGGCAATAAGAGCAATATAATTCCAAAGACAAGAGTACAAGGGACAGAAGAAGTAGCCTATGGTGCTTGAACCTTTACTACCACAAGAGTCCGASGGATTCTTCCAAGATAGATGTGGGTTTGGTTCAATAGAGGACTTTTAAACAGGAGGAAGCAAGGCTTGAACAGTACACAGGCACTGACCCAGTCACAAACACAATGGAAAAATATACATTTGCTGCATTTTACATTCAACCCGGCCCAATACATATTACACACATACAATACAGAGGCCATGCATGTCAAAGGTTAAATCATGCTTTTAGTCGTGCATTTGTAAAAAAAAAAAAACAGATCACACGTGCCCACAGTCAATGTTGCATTGTGCATTTTAGTCCTTTTCACAGAGAGAGAAAAAAAGGTAGCTAGATTATGATTCAGTTTATTAGGAGGTTAAGGTTTGGCCTGCGATTCACAGCATATTGGTGTATCCATGATGGAGAAACTCACATTCTGTCTCACATRAACAGTACAAGAAGTCCTACAGTGGATTCTCACCCTTGCTAGCCTGTGCAGATCAAAGCAGCACGTGCCAGAACAGGTGACCAAAATCATRAATCACATTATGCATCCATCCACTGCCTACCTTATCGTACCGCGGTCACCCAAAAGCCACACATCCATTGGCATGGCACAATTTAGACAGGAAAATGAAGCTAGTCAGACAGGAAGTGACATGCACTTACCTCCATTATACAAAACCTCACTTCCTCTCTCTCTGTTTTTTCCCCCCCTCTGTCTCTCTGCTACATTTTAAAATGCAGACACTCCAGACAGCACTCTGGCCACACGATGCCTAAGAGGCTCCAGCAATGTACTACCGCCTGCCTGCCACGGGATAACAAAACCCACAGCCATAGGTGTACACAGTTGCCTACAAACTGTCCATGTTGGCACCAAATGTTCCACAACAACAACATTCTCATTTGGATTCTCATTGGATTTGCCAACATGGGACCCTTTAAAATAGCAAATCTGGCACCCATTAAAATAGTAAAGTATGCCTAGCCCACGTGGGCTAGGCATACTTCACTCGGCATACTTTGAATGACTACTTTCAGTCATTCAACATAGCTAGTATAATCAACAATCATTTTGTGTTAGGATCCTGAGTGGCAGCTATATGGTATGGTTCTGAGGCAGTGCAGTCAGTGGAAAATAAGCCATGATTACTAGACCAAATACATGGCACAAACAGAAAAATCTGACTGTTATTTTAAGGTAATTAAAGCTGTAAAACTAAGCTAAACTCCATTCAACCCAAAGCCTGTAGAAACCCATAGTAGATGGGTATAATGGGCAAGCTATCTTGAGGCAAAAATCAAATACTTGTCACCCAAGAAGGCATGGTGGGGCTTGAAATGACCTGAAAAAAGGAAACCCTACAACAATATCAAAGGATCTCAAGTCATAATCCAGATGAAACCTCAACTTCCTCTAAACATCAAAATGACTTGGATAAGCTGACTACACAGGCTGCTCCTATCCCCCCCCCCCCCGAAACAAGTCAGTGTGATGCATGGTGGGAGTTGTAGGCAGATCAGAGACTTACGATAGGGAACCTGTGGATGTTCTTGCCTGCCTCTTGCTCTTCAGGGCTCGCAGTTTATCACCCTGGGTGATGCCATTCCTCTCCTCATCGTCACTATACTGAGGAAGACAGAAGACGGAGACAAACATTCAAAGAATGTGTAAAAAAAGAAAAGGAGATGAATACATTTGCTTACCATTCCCTCCCTTCTTTACGTGAAGGTATATTACATTTCTGCATATCAAATAAAACCAGAAAGGATTTCCAAAATTCTCACCAGTTCTGCCTCTTCCTTTTTGGACCCCCTGCTTTTGTTGCTGCCGTTGATAGTGATGTCATCAACCCCCGACAGTATTCTGGTGACGGCCAGCTTGCCGTTCTCCTGCTCGTTCATCTTCTCCCGGAAAACATCTCCCTCCGACCACAGGCTGATCTGCTTACTGCAGCATCGTGAGAAAAACAGCAATCAAGATGTACATCTCCCTACAAACATATTGGTTACTGATCAACAATTGACACTCAACTCAATCAAAGAACTCCCAGAACTGAAACACTTGAGTTGAATTGAGTTAGTGCTGGGTTGGAACAAAAGCATGCCTGTGACTCCCCAGGACTAGAGCTGGTGACCACTGATCTATACAGTAAAATCCGTCACAACAARGGATTGAATCTAGATAAAAATCAGACACATACTCTTCCACAAAGTTTTGTTGTGGTCCGATGACTGATCCAGGCCGGCAGATCCTCATCCAGGCGATGGCCTCAGACGCAGTCAGACGGTAGTGCTTCATCATGTAACAGCCTATCAGAGTGCCTGTTCGACCCAGACCCGCTGAAAAATGTCGGCATTGGTTAAATACATAGTTATTGATCAGACTTTTGGTGCAAATCTTACCCATTGGTTTGGGACAGAGGCCTACACATTGTGTTGGGGATATGGCCTCCAGCCCTCCACTCCAGATGGTATAAAGGATAACATAATGAGGTCTTGTACCTTTGCAGTGAACAGCGATAGCTCCATCTGCGTTCTCACAGATGTTGAGGAACTTCCTGACGATGGAGTCATTTGGCGTGCTTCCGTCCACGAAGAAGAGGTCGTGGTGCTCGAAGCCCATGTCAGTGAAGCGCTTGGCATCGTACATCTTCTTGTTGAGACGGACGATGGCTGTGATGTTGTGTTTCCTGAAATAAGGAAAGTAGGCCTCGGGGGCATGGAGAGGGTAACCTGGAGAGAGAACAAGGGTTTTGTAGAAAGATGCAATTGAAAAAAAATACATACAAAAAAATGTGTACACCTGAAGTAACATTTGTGCACAGATGTGTAGCTGAAGTGTACACACAGTGTATACTTGTAAAATGAACAATTATTTGATTACGGTCTGTGACTGAAATATTGCATGTTATTCGATATCCACTTTGCAAGTATAGGCTACTACACAGTTTAAGGGAGGTCATTTCCCAGTCATTCTCAGTAGGGAAAATATCCCAATTTGGCAGCATGTCCTTACTTCTCAGATTGCAGAAAGCTAATGTGGAGGGTTTCACATACCGTTCTCTATTTTGCTTTTTGGATGAGGGCCACTAAACGCTAAGAACTTCCCAGGAATAATCCAGTTGAAATCTCCATTTTCTGCTCTCTGCAAAAAAGAGATGTGGACAGAATTATGAATCACTTATTGATGTTTGCTCAAGTTGCATTCTGAAGTATGATAATGAAAACGGACCTCATAATGCTCGTATTCCTCCACATCAAACTGGGAGAAATCAAGCCAGCCAAACTGCAGAGCCTGAAGAGAAAATGAATGGAAGTTAGATTTCCATGCTCCGAATAAAATAAGGCAATATTTCTTAAATGTCATAAATGTGCAGATGCAAATTAACTTGTTAGTCTAACATCAGACTGACTGAAGCAGTGTACCTTGTATATGGCGCGCAGGCAGTCTAGAATGTTCAGATTGTACATACAAGTTCCAAAAGAGGCATCTCTGTTTAAAACAAACCAGAAACAATCCAAATCAACTCCATCTTTTTAAAGCATTCATACCACATGTATAAGTAGAGATGCACGATATGTCGGTGAACATATCGGAATCGGACGATATTAGCTAAAAATTCCAACATCGGTATCGGCCAATGTCTAGTTTAACGCCCAGATGTGCAAAACCGATGTCAAAGCTGACGTGCATACCTATATAATGTACATACATGACGTAATGACGCCACGTAAAATTATGCGCTACACGTGCAACACAGCATTCCTAACCTAGCCCACAATGTCTGCTGCGTGGATCGAGCAGTCAAGCAGTCATTTGAAAGAGTAACACAATTTCAACGAGACAAACCATTAAAGCCAAGATAATGGAATTAATTGCCCTTGACAATCAACCATTCTCTGTCGTGGGTGATGTTGGCTTTCACCGACTGGTCGAACACCGGTACACACTACCAAGTGCTCTGTTTTTCAGATGTTGCCCTACCGGAGTTAACACAGTAATAGCGTCACTGCTATTAGCTTCACGACATACATACTATGGAACACCGTTTGGGTCTTTGCGTGTCAAAAAAGATATAGCAGCACTGTCAAAGCTGTACAAAAAAGTCTGCAAACAAGCAAACACCGGCCACGAACGATGTGTTTACAATACCTACCGCCTTGGTAATAAAGTATAATTTGTTTGACCGCAACCTCTGGGGTAGCTCGCACCAATACAACAAACCTGAAAACAATGACCAGTAGAACCTGCAGTCATTTTCATTTTTCTTAGCAATGATTTAGGAATCCTTGTGAGTAAGTATTAGCTAGGTTGCCACTTGTTGTTCACCTATTGAAATTGAACTTCAGTTCATTAAAATGAATAGCTAGCCAGCTACTTAACCCTGTTGCCCAAAGCTAATGTTATAAGCAGCCAGCTAGCTTCATCGGGCTAGTGAGGTTTGACCGCACCAGGCTATGTGTTGTGAAGCTAGCCACAATAAGTATTAGGCACAAGTGGAATTTGCGGTTTGCCTTCAAAATAAAAGTCTGTAATGCAAATGATTACAAATAGTAGAATTATGCCCTACTTTCATTTTGAAGGCTAACCGCAAAGTCCACAATTTCTATTTTTTTCACCTTTATTTAACCAGGTATGCCAGTTGAGAACAAGTTCTCATTTACAATTGCAACCTGGCCAAGATAAAGCAAAGCAGTGCAACACAAACAACACAGAGTTACATATGGAATAAACAAACGTATAGTCAATAACACAACAGAAAAAAAGTCTATATACAGTTTGTGCAAATGGCACGAGGAGGAAGGGCAATAAATAGGCCATAGTAGCAAAGTAATTACAATTTAGCAAATTTACACTGGAGTGATAGATGTGCAAGTAGAAATACTGGTGTGCAAAAGAGCAAAAAGGTAAATAAAAACAATATGGGGATGAGGTAGGTAGATTGGATGGGCTATTTACAGATGGGCTGTGTACAGCTGCAGCGATCGGTTAGCTGCTCAGATAGCTGATGTTTAAAGTTAGTGAGGGAGATATAAGTCTCCAACTTCAGCGATTTTTGCAATTCGTTCCAGTCATTGGCAGCAGAGAACTAGAAGGAAAGGCGGAKAAAGGAAGTGTTGGCTTTGGGGATGACCAGTGAGATATACCTGCTGGAGCGCGTGCTATGGGTGGGTGTTGTTATGGTGACCAGTGAGCTGAGATAAGGCGGAGCTTACCTAGCAAGGACTTATAGATGACCTGGAGCCAGTGGGTCTGGCGGCGATTATGTAGCGAGGGCCAGCAGACAAGAACATACAGGTCGCAGTGGTGGGTGGTATATGGGGCTTTGGTGACAAAACAGATGGCACTGTGATAGACTGCATCTTGTTTGCTGAGTAGAGTGTTGGAGGCTAATTTGTAAATGACGTCGCCGAAGTTGAGGATCGGTAGGATAGTCAGTTTTACGAAGGTATGTTTGGTGGCGTGAGTGAAGGAGGTTTTGTTGCAAAATAGGAAGCCGATTCTAGATGTAATTTTGGATTGGATTAGCCACTATTGTGGCTCATCCTTACTGTGGCTAGCTTCACATAGATGGGTCCGAACACCATTAATCAAATAAGAACTGTCTTATAAATTAGGGTTATTTTAGATGACACCTAGCTATATAGTTAGCTGGCTAACTATATAGCTACTGAAACAGATTGTCGTTTTGCTATGTTTTTGGGGAAGAACATTGTTTGCATTCATAAGCAAGCTAGCTTTTTTTTTTTTAATGACCAGCACTGTAAGTGTGCGAGACAACTTTACCAGCATATGTATCGATGAATCGTTGTGACATATGAAATACGAGTGATAGTGTAATCAATGTGTAATAACTACATAAAAAATGTATGAACCCGTTAAATTATTATGTGACGTGCAGTTATAGTCAGGTCCTGATTGGTCAACAAGCTTATTTGACACGTCAAAGACGTAGAAACACGTCAAAGACATAGAAATCCTGGTTGAAAATGAAACGACTGAACAAATGAACAACGAAACAGCACAGCAAGTAAGTGAAAGAAATTGGTTTTGATTATGTTTTACTGGTAATGGGGACATACGTAAATGCCAACAAAATAACTTTTTGGTCAGTGTGGTGTGTGTAACCTTTATTTAACTAGGCAAGTCAGTTAAGAACAAACTCTTATTAACAATGACGGCCTACCCCAGCCAAACCCGGACAACGCTGGGCCAATTGCGCGCCGCCCTATGGGACTCCCAATCACGGCCGCATGTGATACCGCCTGGATTCGACCCAGTGACTGTAGTGATGCCTCTTGCACTGAGATGCAGTGCCTTAAACCGCTGGTCCATGTGTGTTTTTTAATTGTTTAACTTTACTAGAATGCTTAAAAGGCCAATAAAAATGTTAAATATCGGTTATCGGTATCGTTTCTTTTGGCAAGGAAAATATTGGATATCGGCCAAAAAAGTAATATCGGTGCATCACTATTTATAAGGTATAAATACATTCCAATTACAGCTCCAGACAGCATGATAAAAACTTAATGACATTGATCAATTGTCATAGACTACTTTCTAACATGTGCGCTTGAGAAGTTCCTCACTCTGAAGTTCTCCTTCAGTGTGTGTGTGTGTGTACCTGAAGGACAGGTAGGTAGAGTTCCTGGACACCAGTAGACTGTAGGCTTCCTCTGGCGTCTTCTGCAAATGCATCACCTTCAAACAAAAATGGAGAAACTACTAATGGATAGCAACATTTTAAATGAAGATACACAAGCACTTTTAGTGCACGGCAACATGTAATCCATCATGACTCAGGGCTATCAATGGGTATGACTTCTCTGCTGAGTGAGAAATACTTACTGCATATGAACCAATAAGATAGGCAGCATTGGCTTGTTTCTTATTATCTCCACAGGTATAGAAGACTATCTTCTTCTTTGCTAGTGTGAATGACTGCTCCAGATGTGGTGAAACGACAACAAAATAACACTGTTAGCCAGGTTTACAATTCTGCACATCATTACACACATCACTACTTGGCCTGGACATCTCTGAAATCTGAAATCAATGCCTTACAAATCACTCCCTGTTCTAAAACCCTGCCAACATTCTCTTCAGAATATACAAARATTACCCCTTCTCTGACTAGTGTGACATAACTTCTATTTGGTTAGGCTGAGAACTTGACTATTAACTGTCAGTTCTCTGTCAGCGTGTTTGTTGAGGTTGAGTTTCTTTACCTTGAGCTTTTTAGTGAGTTTGCAACAAAAGCGATAGAACATGGCCAGGTTGAGCGGGCCAAAGTCTGCATAGAAGCTGGGAGAGAGAGAGAACACAAGGCACAGGCAGGTTAGGTTGACTGTTAAAGCCAAGTTTCATTAGAGACTATTCAGAAAAGTCCAACGTTGAGAATGTTGCAGATTTTTTTGTTGTTGCATGATCACCTATTCTCTGTGACTTATCTACATTATATATTCATATGTGAGTGTTCTGTAATGTTGCGCCAGTCTTTAACTGTCCAATAGATTTAATCAATTAATCCACTACCCAAAATGAAGCCCCAGATGAAGACCTATGGGTGGAGACATTTATTGTGACAATAACCATATTTCAGAGCCTGTTTCACTATGTGAACTTCACTCTTAGCTGATGAACATTCATACACCACTCCTGCTATCAGTGTTCTAAACTTTTTATAGTGTTTTATTATAGCTCATAAAAACAATACCGTATGCCTACTATTAGTGGGACCAAGATAAGATACAATTAAAATTGACAACATGAACTCCCTTTCATGATTGAGAAATAAATATATTTTATTTTTATGTAAACTTTTCATCAGGGAGCCATACTGAGACCAAGGTCTCTTTTATAGATGACCTCCGAATTACAGAAAATACACACATCAAAATATTAATACATAATGCATCTGCAATGGCTTATAAAACTGACTGAGCAGATATCAAAACAATATACTAGTGAATTGCAAATGGCACAGTATTTTGGATATGGTCTACAAACATCCTGTAATATAAAGTACCCACTTCTCATATGACAGCTCTTCGTCTATGCAGAAGAAATGTCTGTCAGCTGTGCTTTTAATCTTCTGCTGCAGTATGGCGAAATACAGTTGATCTTGAGAAGAAAAAAWATATATACAACAAGAAAGGTGGTTTTAAAAGCTTTGCTTGGCATATGGACAGTCAAACAAACATACAACGTAGCTACAACTGAATGTMTGTTAATTGGGACAATGTATGGACAAAACAAATGGTACACATCCTACACGTCGCACGTGTCAGTTTGAATTTGAATTTCCCCCGGAAATGCCTCGACGGACTAAAGTCAACAATCTGCAGGTTTTGTTTGCTTTCAGAACAGCACTTACCTTTGACGATTTCAATACTTTTACTTGTGACATTGTCCTCGGTCATTCTGATAGCGACTTGAGCCAACAATAAGTTAACAAATCAAGTTTAACGGCAATTGCTTGCAGTCTTTACTTTATAGACGCACCTAAATAATAACTTAAACGTCTGTCATAGGCACAGACCAGCACAATAACATACACACTCAGTAGGTTAAACAAAATCTATTTTCTATATCCCGTGAAATTAAAACGCTCCACTGAAGCGAACTGCATGTGGTATAGACTACCACTCAAAAACCATAGAAAATTTGAGATAAAAAAAAAATTGCCTAGCATAATGCTTTGCTGGGCAAGGGCTATAAATGTGTCTGCCGTCCGTCTCAGTTAACGAAATCTCTCAAGATATACTGATATGACAAATAAAKCGTGAACTGGCTTAGCGATGAAAAATAACTGCCCGCATAGGAGAGGTGCTACGTACTCTGCTCAAACCGAGTTTTGAAGGAAACTCATAAGCGCCACCCTCTGCAACAATGTAACGCTCTCGCGTAACGTTATTGGTTCAAGGAAACTGTGAACGCTACACAGTTGCATGGTTGGCAGGCCAATCATCCTACATTCTAGCTTGAGGATTTTTAAAGTTCACTTGAGATTCTAATTGGAACGCTGCCCAAGCCGTTGCTTGGAGATTAGTTTCGCTTGGCCAATATAAATATATTTCCTACTTTGACGGAACACTTGTGAGGGATGGGTACGTTAGATCAAGCGATGTGTTGAATTCATTGCAAAAAAAATTCTTACCAAGCTATAACAAAACAATAATGTTTGGTTGGTTCTACAGGACTGTAGCTTATCACGCAGGAGGTAGCCCGACAAATAGCCTACAATTGACGTATTGTTACTGTGTGCAAGAAACTCAATGAAAAATAACAAGTGAGACAACTTCATTTAGTGCTGCTCGGTTTATAAAAACAGCCTAATTATCAGCCTTTTGATTCAGATTTATTTTAGCCTATGCTCATTTCGAGGTCATAAAGGATTCTGCATTCTCTGATGCTCATGGTCAATATAGAAATAGGCCTAGACGAAAATGAATAAATTGGGGTATATGTGATCTGACTGCAGCATTGGTCACTGCATTTACGCAGCAGCATAAAAATGCATCCAAATGTAAATCAGGAATAGTCACAAGAGGATCAGTAAAATATAACCTGCATCATAGAAACTCTAAATGAGTTGTTTTTCATTCAGGCTGTCATGTCTGACATGCCATCAAAAGGCGGACAACGTAGTGTCCCAACGATAATATGTAGTCAATACTGTACTTCAATGCGTTAGCGATTAGGAACCGATGGTGTCGCCATTTTAGGTCAAAACAGCTGCAGGAAAATCAATTGTAGGTCTAATAGTCAGCCACATCTTATTATCTGCATTCAGACACCGCAAGGCCAGGTAGCCTATTGTATTTGCACAAAGCTTGCTCTAAACAGAGTAAGTAGCCTACGATGGGATCCATTCCCCCAGTCTCTTACCTGATATTATACTAATGTAAATATCTGACTTTGGCTCCGCCTCCTCTCTCTGAGCTGCAAAACGCTTTTTCCTTGACTCGGGTCGCCTCTTTTCGCTTTTGCGCTTCATTCTCGCTTTTAAGCATGCACTGCCAGCATCTCCAAATCACGCAATAAGATCTTCTGTCTGCAGTGGGGTTGTCCTAGTTTTCGGTGCTTTATTTGATGCTCTCTTTTGCTCTTTAGCTACGGTGTCATCTGAAACGCAGTTGTTCGTTCTCCCCTCAGTTTTTCCTCTGGTGACGTCTGTGAACGGGCCAGTTTCTAAGCCCCACTTCTGTGACGTAAGAGGTTGCCAGCCCCTCACTAGTCACTAGTGCTACACTATGAAGTTGGGCTACTATTTAAAAAAAAACACACATAAAGGTTGGCATAGCCTAAATAGAATAGGCTGATACGTTATTACAATGTAATAACAATCTTTTTTTGAGAAGGTTATTTAATGGGGTTTTAGAGAATGATGTAGAATGAATGTGTAGAGGACTTGATGTCTGATGGGGTGATATGTAGCCTAAGCCTATTGGTGAGCCATTGAATTATGACAATTATGACCAAGATGCAGCAGTGAAAAAGAAAGTATTTTTTTATGTACATGATTATAATCAGACAATTAAGCATGCATCTCCAACACGGTGTCAAGCCTGGGTGGCTGACTGTTTTTTGTATTCAAAACCAAAAATGTACTATTGACATGAGATTAATGTTTTTCATCATGGCACAAAAACAAAGCAGGATACACAAGTGGGCTACACAACAATGATCTTTGGCTTATCACTGAGGTCCAGTGTGTGTTGTACTCCGGACAGCTGTAGCAACCAGTTGATGGGCATGTGGTCCAGCCGGTTCATATCAAAATGGGCAAAATGGACCTCAGAGCCTGGGCAGAATGACAGATTTGCACACTAATAGACAGAGCAGTATATTCACAACATATTCCATATTGGATACTGACCCAACTCAATTTTAGACAAATGTAAAAATTAAAAGGGATATACCACTGTGCATAAAACCTATAGAATAGCCCAAGATGTGAATCACATGCACTACAGTAGGCTATTTGTAAGCTATAGCTAATACTATCAACAACACTGTAATAGCACAATGCAGTTACCTGGGCCAACGATTATGGCTCCACCCTGCTGTCGAGGATCTCCCTGGAAGTCAAATATAGGGCTGGTCATGGCCCTCCACATGCTCTTCATATGGCCCACCAGCATACCTGACTTCACATGAGGGCTAGGTTTGGCTAGACAGACAGAAAATGTTTTATGTTTAATTTTATTACAGCTTTTATGTAGAGTAGACTATTGCTATTTCAGGAATACAACAAAAGACAGAATGAATGTCTCACCTGATTCCACAAACATCTCTCCTCTCCTCATCCCCAGTCTTTTGTATATGCATCTCTCTGGGTCGACGTATATGTCATGAGGGTAGCCAGTCAGTGAGCAGAACGACTACATCACACAGAGAAAACACACGTCAGACACTGCAGAACGACTACATCACACAGAGAAAACACWCGTCAGACACTGCACAACAACACAACAAACAAGAGCGTACAAGTATTATTGACATTGACATAATTGCAGAATGATACATTGAATATGACTACCTCAATATGATGATGAGATGATTGTCCTATAACAACCAGTCTGAGACCAGCTTCCTGCATTGAATATATGAAAACATTCATCAAGTTAGACATAACAAGTTATAGCCTATATTGTAGGCTATGACACATTTGTCACTAAAATCAACGTTTATTGGTTACGTTCACAGATGTTATCGCGTGTGCAGCGAAATTATTGTTTTTCTAGCTCCAACAGTGCAGTAATAGGCCTAATACCTAGCAATAAAAAAACAATACGCACATAATCCAAAAAGTAAAAAGAAAGAAATTAAGAAATATCAGAACGTGAAATGTCAGAGTAGGGAATAGTGGGTAAACATTATTAAAGTATCTAGATGAAAATTATACTTTATCTAATACTGCAAATGGTTTTCAATAAAGACAGTTATAGACTGAAGAAAGTAGCAACTGGAAACGTTTCCCTATTTGAAAACGTCAAAGAGAAAAATAACACTTCACCACTCACCTTTAGAACTTCCGCTGGTATTCTGCTCAAATCATCCACATATTCTTTGCAGGTGTGGCACAAGAAATTCTGTCGAAATACAGAGTTTCTTTAGGAATTTGAAGCGTGTCTGCTGTTATTCGTTCTAATAGTCTCCCCCTCTTTGAACAGTGAACATCTGTGCATGTCGTGTCCTCATAATCTGTCTAGTCTGACTGCGCTGAACAGCACGCTAGCTAGGCTACTTTGTTGCCTGCGCAGCGCTGCCAGAAGCATGTCGTTGCTTTTACAACTATTAGATCAAWATATAAGGTTTAGAAACCTAGCCCCAACGCCATAAATTATTCTGAGTGTAGGCTATGTAGGATAGTCTAAATGTTTTGTAAAGTGAATATACCGTAAAGTAGCCAAATATTTCCTACCCGAACAAAAATAACGACTGATTTCCTGTCTTGGTAAAACTCTTTGAAGAGAGTTGAGACTCCATGTCGGTCATAAATCAAACAGTCCTCTACATCCTCAAGACGAACATTTACGGGTGGTCTCTTGATCTCTCGATGATCCTTCGTTATTTGTTGCGTTATAGGTGGATCTGTCGCCATCGCAGCATTTCATGGTAGTTTAATTTTTCCAAGGCCGTCTGCCCATGCTATTTTGGGACTTGCCGTCGAAGCGTTATCTGGCTTCAGGTCAGGAGTAGGCTACTGAACACTATTCACGCCCATTTTCGTGTGCAGTCTTGCCTCGAATGTCTCTTATTTGCCCATAGGCTAGACTTTCACCACACACGTTCATTCTATAGCCCACTTTTAAAAAAACAGGCATATGGACCAATTTGGGCAACCTCAAAGGCTAGAYGAATAGGCCTACCTGTGTCTGTGTGTGTGTAATTTCTAGCATATAGAAGGAGAGAAAACTGCTATGATGGGGGTTTCATCCTATGACCATGTGTGCAAAGTCTAGGGGAGATTCTCATTTGGGCTCGTCTGGCTCACACCAGCAGCTCTCGAAGTGGGTCGCGTCAGACATACTACATTTGGGCACATTTTATTAATTTGTATTAAACTTGTCAAACTGTACAAACATATAAGGAAGTTTAATTATACATTCAAAATGCATTGGTTAAGTTAGCAAAGAACATAACCAAGAACACAGGTTTAAGAAAATAAATATATATATATATATATATTACAAATGTCACAGGGGTCTTATACTGTATACTGTACATACAATTATATATATCATATCAGCTTGTATGTATCAAAYGCAGCACTGAGTTTCAGGGCAWGTTTGTTTTTAACAAATCTTAATGATTGCACAAAATATAAAGCTCTCTTATCAATAATAAGATAGTCTTCAAATATCTACATTTGTATATACAGAATTTGGCTAATACTATGACATTATTGACTATGAAATGTAAATAATTTACATCTTAGAATAAATTAAATTTGACATCATTGTCTGTGAAATTGGCAATATTCATATTCTTTGAAAATAACTCCACCCAGAAACAGGTGATATGATCGATCACAGCAAAATAAAATATGTTCAGTAGTTTTAATGTCATTCCCACAAAATGTACAGCCATTACGCTCTACATTGAATTTCAATCTTTAAAATTAATTTGATGAACAAATATGTCGAATTTTAAAATGGTTCTCTTTGGCCATCAGTGGTATAGGACAAATATGTTGTTCTTATTTTCTTGCTTACAGATGCATCAAACATTTGACAGATATAATTCCTTTTGAATTAACTGTTCTAGGAATAATTATTTGGAAATAACTTGTCTGACATGTTTGTTACACTTCTTATCCCCTAAACAACAGGCATTATGTACACRGAACAAAAATATAAATGCAAGATGAAGCAATTTCAAAGATTTTACTGAGTTACAGTTTTTTTTAAGGAAATCAGTCAATTTAAATATAAAACACTAAGACCTAATCTATGGATTTCACATGACTAGGAATACAGATATGCATCTGTTATTCACAGATACCTTAAAAAAAGGTACGGGCGTGGATCAGAAAACCAGTCAGGATCTGGTGGGACCACCATTTGCCTCATGCAGAGCGWCATCTCATTTGCATAGAGTTGATCAGGCTGTTGATTGTGGCCTGTGGAATATTGTCTCACTCCTCTTCAATGGCTGTGCAAAGTTGCTGTATATTGGTGGAGCTGGAACACGCTGTCGTACAAGTCAATCCAGAGCATCCCAAACATGCTCAAAGGGTGACATGTCTGGTGAGTATGCAGGCCATGGTAGAACTGGGCCATTTTCAGCTTCCAGGAATTGTGTACAGATCCTTGCGACATGGGGTCGTGTATTATCATGTTGAAACATGAGGTGATGGTCGGGGAGGAATGGGTCTTCCTTTCCTGTGGCGGTCTTCATGAGAGCCAGTTTCATCATAGCGCTTGATGGTTTTTGTGACTGCACTTGAAGAAACTTTAAAAGTTCTTAATGTTCCGTATTGACTGACCTTCATGTCTTAAAGTAATGATGGACTGTCGTTTCTCTTTGCTTATTTGAGCTGTTCTTGCCATAATATGGACTTGGTATTTTACCAAATAGGAAAAATCTGAGTACGGCGAAAGTGTTTTCTTATTGAGAAAAACAAAATGTTGATATTTTACCTGAATTATTGCCAATTGCAGATTATTGTGTCCTAAAACGTAAACGCTCTACTTGTCTGCACGAGCGGATTATGATAGCGCCAATTGGAGGGGGGAGCACCGCGTGAACTGGTGAGCAACAATACAATGTGGAAGCAATGCACCCTCCCTCATCTAGCATAGATGTTGCTAGGGATCTTCAGCACAGTTGATCTAGACCTAGCCACTGTTTTACTACCACTGTAGCTATTACTATCCACCGAGGTAAAGACAGCTTCGGGTTGGATATTCAACGGATATTCGCGCTTTCAAACCTCAATAGCTTTCAAACCACTTGAGCCACAGACTCCAAAGAAGTGTCATGATGTTGGAAAAATTGCGCACAACATTGCACAGGTATTATTTTCACGATTTGGACAATAATTCGCATTCCAAAGCTAATAAACATGTGGAAATGTGAGCAGCATTTTGTATTCCAAGTTGAATTAGTTAGGGAGTGTAAACAAAGTACAAACTTTTTTACATTCAAATTTCAATAGCTCCTTGGTCATGTAGCCTACTGACTTCAAACAAGGTTCAGAATGTTCACTGACTACCCTTCTATATTGCACACCCTTTAGTTTGTCAATTTTCATCTCACAAGATTTTACATACATTTTTCAAAATGTAGAATTTCAATAGCTCCTTGGTAATGTGACCTAGTGACTTCAAACAAGGTTCAGAATGTCCACCGAGTGGGCCTACATATTGCACACCCTTTAGTTTGTCAATTTTCATCTCACACGTTTTTAAATGAAATTTTCAAAATGTAAAATTTAAATAGCTCCTTGGTCATGTGACCTAGTGACTTCAAACAAGGTTCAGAATGTCCACTGACTACCTTCATATCGCACACTCTGATGTTTGTCTACTTTCATCTCATGCTATTAGACTTAAATCTGTAAGCTTTGCAGGTCTTAATTTTACATGGGTGTTATTATTTTTCTTTTTTAAGTCAACAAATGTTCCATCCTCGCAATAACTATCTTTCACATGGACACTAAAAAGATCCGCAAATGGCTGTATGTGGTATGGATCAAGAACAGGAGAGGTGTTCAAACAGAGGTGCTTAAAGGAACTTCTTATGGCTGGGGGCAGTATTGAGTAGCTTGGATGAATAAGGTGCCCAAAGTAAATTGCCTGCTACTCAGGCCCAGAAGCTAAGATATGCATATTATTAGAACTCATATAGCAGGCAAAAACCTGAGAAAAAATTTGCCTATCCAATATACAGTGTCTATGGGGTCATATTGCACTTCCTAAAGCTTCCACTAGATGTCAACAGTCTTTAGAACCTTGTTTGATGCTTCTACTGTGAGGGATGAGGGAATGAGAGCTGATTGAGTCAGGGGTCTGGCAGAGTGCCACGAGCTCACTCAGGCGCGCCCCCATGAGAGTAGCTGCGTTCCTTTTCATTTCTAAAGACAAAGGAATTCTCCAGTTGAAAATCATTGAAGTTTATGTTAAAAACATCCTAAAGATTGATTCTATACATCGTTTGACATGTTTCTACAAAAACTGTAATGGAAATTTTTTACTTTCGTCTTGCCTGCGCGTCAGAATTTGGATTTTTGAACTAAAACGTGCAAATAAAAAGGAGGTATTTGGACATAAATTATGGACTTTATCGAACAAAAAAACATTTATGTGGAACTGGAATTCCTAGGAGTGCCTTCTGATGAAGATCATCAAAGGTAAGTGAATATTTATAATGCTATTTCTGACTTCTGTTGACTCCACAACATGGCGGGTACCTGTATGGCTGTTTTTGTGTCTGAGCGCCGTACTCAGATTATTGCATGGTGTGCTTTTTCGTAAAGTTTAAAAAAAATCTGACACAGCGGTTGCATTAAGAGACAATTTATCTAAAGTTCCATGTAAAACACTTGTATCTTTTATCAATGTTTATTATGAGTATTTCTGTAAATTGAGTGGGCTCTCTGCAAAATCACCCAGATGTTTTGGAGGCAAAACATTACTGAACATAACACGCCAATGTAAACTAGATTTTTGATATTAAATATGAACTTTATCGAACAAAACATACATGATTGTGTAACATGAAGTCCTATGAGTGTCATCTGATGAAGATAATCAAAGGTTAGTGATTCATTTTATCTCTATTTCTGCTTTTTGTGACTCCTCTCTTTGGCTGAAAATGCGGTGTTTTTCTGACTAACATAATCAGATGGTTGCTTCATCGTAAAGCCTTTTTGAAATCGGACACTGTGGTGGGGTTAACAACAAGTGTATCTTTAAAATGGTGTAAAATACTTGTATGTTTGAGGAATTTTAATTATGAGATTTCTGTTGTTTGAATTTGGCGCCCTGCACTTTCACAGGCTGTTGTCAAGTCGATCCGGGATCTCAGCCGTAAGAAGATAACCTMATAATGACTTGATATTTGAGTGCATTCACAACAAGCCACCTGCAGACAACTTACAAAATGCAAAAGTGCATTTGAGGGTTCGTTTGTCTGATGAAAATACTTATTTGATGCATGGTCTACTATTTCTAACTGGGAAAATAAACTCCTATGTCTTTTGTGAGTAAAATCCTTTTTCCAAAATTGATTTAGGTACATTTGTGTGAAGAGGTATGAGGGTTGTGATATGGGTCATTTAATAGTAAAATCATTTAAGGGATCAATACATTTCTATATTGCTTCCCCAGTATCTGCATGAACCATTAGGCCCAGTGTTTTTGGTTGACCCTGCTGGACAGAAAGAGAAGGAGGAATCGGAACACACTGCATTCAAATTCAGGTCTTAGTTATTCCATTGTACTGGATCTAATACATATTAGCATTTTACATACATTCAGTAGTGTACTACTTTTTTATGACATACTGTGAAAAACTATTTTGGAATCTGGCTCTGTCGCTTTCAGACATGCGCAGAGCAGACTTGAACGACAGGGGTTCTCTGTAAAGAGAGTAATCCAAAAGGCACAGACACACCCCTTAACTTTCAATTGGCACCGTTGACCTGTATGTATTCTCTCTTGATTGGCTCTGTGGTGCACAGTCTGGCGGTCTGACTAAAGTGCCAGAGGTATGGGGAGAGACATCCTCCTTTGTATTTATGGGAACAAATATTTCCTAACACTTTGGATCCTATTCTTGGACAGTTAGAAGACACAATGCATCAATGCATTTTTTTTTACTGTCCATGAGTAACCTCAACCTTGTGGGTCTATGGGTGTTTGGGCCAATAAAGTGCCAACTCAATTCTACCACTGACTAGTCTCTCATGCTCCTATGAACGGGGACACAGGGCAATAGTTTTTAATCTAAACCAGCCCTTTTTACTTGAGTACACTAACCCCTAATTGGGGCTCTATTCTTGACACATAGTAGCAGTTTACCAGATAAGAAGTCAAGAAGTTCAAAAAGTAGATTGTTGTAAGGGTGTATTACATCCTGTGCGGGCCACATTGTCATATCCATTCTGGATTCTGAGTGGTAAAATCATAGCCGAAAAATGGCTCTATGTATGTGTATACATTTTCTGCCAAGACAGAACTGCCAAAGGGGGTGGAGTTGCAATCTACTGCAGAGACAGCGTGCAGAGTTCTGTCATACTATACAGGTCTGGGCCCAAACAGTTCGAGCCTCTACTTTTAAAAAGTCCATCTTTCCAGAACTAAGTCTCTCACTGTTATCGCTTGTTACCAACCCCCCCTCAGCCCCCAGCTGCGCCCTGGACATCATATGTGAATTAATTGCCCCCCATTTATCTTCAGAGTTTGTACTGTTAGGTGACCTAAACTGGGATATGCTTAACACCCCGACCGTCCTACAATCTAAGCTAGATGCCCTCATCTCCAATTATATGGCCATCCGTCCCCCATCGTCACTCTGGCACCCTCTGTATCATCCTGACCAACCTGTCCTCTAAATACACCCTCTGCTGTCTTCGCAGGATCTCAGCAATCACTGCCTGCGTCCGTAATGGGTCCGCGGTCAAAGAACCACCCTCCATCAGTCAATGCTCCCTAAAACTTCATGCGCAGCAGGCCTTTCTATCGCCCTGGCCGGGTATCCTGGAAGATATTGACCTTATTCCGTCGTAGGAAGCCTGGTTTTTTAGTGCTTTCCCCATCTTAATAAGCATCCCCATTCAAAAAATGTAGACCAAGAACGATTAGCCCTTGGTTCACTCCAGACCTGACTGCCCTTGACCACGCCAACATCCTGTGGCGTACTGCATTAGCATCGAATAGCCCCCGCGTATGCACACTTCTTGGGTTGGACCAACTACTACAGCGCAGTTAGGAAGCAAAGGCTAGCTTTTCAAAAGAATTTGCACTCTGTAGCCCACACTCAAAGTTTTTGGACACTGTAAAGTCCATGGCGAATAGACCACCTCTCTCCAGCTGCCCACTGCACTGAGGCTAGGAAACACTGTCACCACTGATATCTACGATTTAGGAATTTCATCCCTTTTTCTACGGTTGGCTTGCTTTCCACTGGCTACCCCTACCCGGGCAACAGCTCTGCACACCCCCAGCAACTTTCCAAGCCTCCTCCATTTCTCCTTCACCCAAATCCAGATAGCTGATGTTCTGAAGAGCTGCAAAACCTGGACCCTACAAATCAGCTGGGCTACGCAATTGGACCCTCTCTCATTTCGCCGCAATTGTTGCAACCCCTATTACTAGCCTGTTCAACCGCTCTTTCGTATCGTCTGAGATCCCCAAAGATTGGAAAGCTGCCGCGGTCATCCCCCTCTTCAAAGGGGGAGACACTCTAGACCCAAACTGTTACAGGCCTATATCTATCCTACCCTGCCTTTCTAAGGTCTTCGAAAGCCAAGTTAACAAACAGATCACCGACCATTTTGAATCCCACTGTACCTTCTCCGCTATGCAATCTGGTTTCCGAGCTGGTCATGGGTGCACCTCAGCCACGCTCAAGGTCCTAAACGATATCATAATCGCCATTGACAAAAGATAATACTGTGCAGCCGTATCCATCGACCTGGCCAAGGCTTTCGACTCTGTCAATCACCGCATTCTTATCGGCAGACTCAACAACCTTGGTTTCTCAAATGACTGCCTCGTCTGGTTCACCAACTACTTCTCAGATAGAATTCAGTGTGTCAAATGGGAGGGCCTGTTGTCCGGACCTCTGCCAGTCTCTATGGGGGTGCCACAGGGTTCAATTCTTGGGCCGACTCTTTTCTCTGTATACATCAATGATGTCGCTCTTGCGGCTGGTGATTCTCTGATCCACCTCTACGCAGATGACACCATTCTGTATACTTCTGGCCCTTCTTTGGACACTGTGTTAACTAACCCCCAGATGAGCTTCAATGCCATACAACTCTCCTTCCGTGGCCTCCAACTGCTCTTAAATGCAAGTAAAACTAAATGCATGCTCTTCAACCGATCGCTGCCCGCATAGGCCCACCCACCTAGCATCACTACTCTGGACGGTTCTGACTTAGAATATGTGAACAACTACAAATACCTAGGTGTCTGGTTAGAATGTAAACTCTCCTTCCAGACTCATATTAAGCATCTCCAATCCAAAATTAAATCTAGAATCGGCTTCCTATTTCGCAACAAAGCATCCTTCACTCATGCTGCCAAACATACCCTCGTAAAACTGACTATCCTACCGATCCTTGACTTTGGCGATGTCATTTACAAAATTGCCTCCAACACTCTACTCAGCAAATTGGATGCAGTCTATCAGAGGGCCATCCGTTTCATCACCAAAGCCCCATATACTACCCACCACTGCGACCTGTATGCTCTCGTTGGCTGGCCCTCGCTCCATATTCGTCGCCAAACCCACTGGCTCCAGGTCATCTATAAGTCCTTGCTAGGTAAAGCCCCGCCTTATCTCAGCTCACTGGTCACCATAGCAGCACTCACCTGTAGCACGCGCTCCAGCAGGTATATTTCACTGGTCACACCCAAAGCCAATTCCTCTTTGGCCGCCTTTCCTTCCAGTTCTCTGCTGCCAATGACTGGAACGAATTGCAAAAATCACTGAAGCTGGAGACTCATATCTCCCTCACTAACTTTAACCTCTATATGGTATGTGGGACGGTAGTGTCTCACCTCGTCAACAGCCAGTGAAAAAACAGAAATCCCATAATTTAAATTCCTCAAACATACATGTATTTTACACCATTTTAAAGACACACTTGTTGTAAATCCAGCCACAGTGTCCGATTTCAAAAAGGCTTTACGACGAAAGCAAACCAAACGATTATGTTAGGTCAGAGCCAAGTCACAGAAAAACACAGCCATTTTTCCAGCCYAAGAGAGGAGTCACAAAAAGCAGAAATATAGATAAAATGAATCACTAACCTTTGATGATCTTCATCAYATGACACTCATAGGACTTCATGTTACACAATACATCTATGTTTTGTTCGGTAAAGTTCATATTTATATCCAAACATCTGAGTTTACATTGGCGCGTTATGTTCAGTAGTTCCAAAACATCCGGTGATTTTGCAGAGTTGCAGAGAGCCACATCAATTTACAGAAATACTCATAATAAACATTGATAAAAGATACAAGTGTTTTACATGGAACTTTAGATAAATTTCTCCTTAATGCAACCGCTGTGTCAGATTTCAAAAAAACTTTACGTAAAAAGCAAACCATGCAATAATCTGAGTACGGCGCTCAGACGACAAATCAACCCAAAGAGATATCCGCCATGTTGGAGTCAACAGAAGTCAGAAATAGCATTATAAATATTCACTTACCTTTGATGATCTTCATCAGAATGCACTCCCAGGAATCCCAGTTCCACAATAAATGTTTGTTTTGTTCGATAATGTCCATCATTTATGTCCAAATTCCTCCTTGTTGTTCGCGCGTTCAGTACACAATCTAAACTCACGACGCGCGGGCAGGTCCAGGCAAAAGTTCAGACGAAAAGTCATATTACAGTCCATAGAAACATGTCAAACAAAGTATAGAATCAATCTTTATGATCTTTTTAACATAAATCTTCAATAATGTTCCAACCAGAGAATTCCTTTGTCTTCAGAAATGCAATGGAACTCAAGCTATATCTCACATGAACGTGCATGGTCAGCGCATGGTCAGCTCATGGCAGACCTTACTCAATCCCCTCTCATTCGCCCCCACTCCACAGTAGAAGCACCAAACAAGGTTCTAAAGACTGTTGACATCTAGTGGAAGCTTTATGAAGTGCAACATGACCCCATTTCCACTGTATCTTGGATAAGCAAAGAGTTGAAAAACTAAAAACCTTGTTCTCAACTGGTAAAGTATTATGTTCAACAACTGACATTTTCAGATATTATTTTGACTAACACACTTTGGTGCCTACAATTCATTCTCTATTCTCATAGAAGAACAAGGAGCTATTGAAATTTTACATTTAGAAAAATTCATGTAAAATCATGTGGGATGAAAATAGACAAACTAAAGCGTGTGCAATGTGTATGGCCACTGAGTGGACATTCTGAACCTTGTTTGAAGTCACTAGGTCACATGACCAAGGAGATTTTGAAATTTTACATTTTGAAAAATTCATGTAAAATCATGTGAGATGAAAATTGACAAACTAATGGGTGTGCAATGTGTGTCTATGCCATCGGGTTAGCTACAACCAGTTTTGAAAGTGTTAGGAGTAATTGTTAAAGAGCTATTGAAATTAGAACATTTTGATTTGTCACTATGTTGACGGTCCCTAACTGCTGTTAGTGGACGTAAGGAAAACTACAGGCGAATATCCGTCGAATATCCAACCTGAAACTGACTTTACCTCGGTCTACTATCCGTCAATCTTACCATGTAGCCTATTGCTGGATAGTTGCAGCTTTATAAGTTATTTTCTTCAAGCGATACTGTAGCTTTCACGCTAGTCTTCTATTTTAAAAACCTATGTTTACATGGGAATTAGCTAGGCAGGATAGGCAGGCACAGTGTAATAATACATTGTTACACAAAAGCATAAATCTTAAACCTGCTTGCAGCATGTCAATGATACTTGAAAACTCACAATGGATATAACTGAGTAAGGTATGTCGAACTGCGCTATATATACTGATTCAAGGCTGAGGGAAGGGATTGCTTATTCTGATGAATTTGTTTACAAATCTAGGGCGCTACGATGTAATATCTGCTCTCGCGAAAGTTGTATTTACAATGTAGCTAGTGAACCAATAGTTGCAGAAATCATCTATAGAAGGTAACTCACTCACTGTCGATTGGGCAGTATCATCAATGTAAGAACAGTTGATATGTATTCAACACTTGCTGTCTGCCAATGTAGGCAACCTTATGAATTATGCAAATACCATATTTACAATGTGCAGGGATACTGGAGTGATGGAAGTAGACATGTATAGGGATAAGGAGACTAGGCAACAGGATATAAGATAAACAGAGTAGCAGCAGCTTGTATGTGTGTGGGTGTGTGTAGAGTCAGTATATATGTATGTGCATATTATGTGTGAGTGAGCAGATGATGGCGGTGCTATAGCCATACCAGGCAGTGATGCAGCCAGTCAAGATGCTCTCAATGCTGTATAACTGTATAACRTTTTGTGGATTTGAGGGSCCATGCTAAACTTTTTCAACCTCCTGAGGGGGAAGAGGTGCTGTCCGCCGCCTTCATGACTGTGCTTGTGTGTTTGGACCATTTTAAGTCTTTAGTGATTTGGACACCGAGGAACTCTAAGCTCTCAATCTGCTCCACTGCAGCCCCGAGACCAGACTAGCTAACAAGCACTGCATTTCCAATTCTTGGAGTGGAGGAAGCGGGGCGTGCGTTCACCTCSGATGAGGAAGCAGCCTCCGATTATTTGGCCCGGATAACCCCCGGAGCGAGGGGGCCTTAGCACAGGTCTGAGCGACCAGTGCGCCCCTCCATAAAAACATTCATCTGACGTTGGTGCCTCCAAGTTTAGTTGCGGCCAAACGGGGTGCTCTGTCAGTCATTGCCGGAGCCCTCTGTGTCCATAAGGGGTCGTAAGGGACCAGACTATACAGTCTCATGGAGGCACAATTTAGGCTGGACGCTTGTTCATGATTAATGTCCCCTCTGTTACCCCATGTTCCACGGTGTTCAAGGGGTATATCAATCTCTTTAGGGTGAGAGTAATAAATTGGGCGATTCACTTTATGTCCACAAGGGGGCACTCCTTCCTCCCCCATAGGTGGCTCATTACTGGGATTCATTGCGAATTCCTGCCTGTAGCTCACTAATCCCAATGAGGTGCTTAGTGATAAAGGTTATGGGTTATACAGGCGATCGGTTTCATTCCTGGGAATTAGATTCAATGTCGAWTCGCCCCTGTCACCAGAGAAGGGGTCCATTTTTCATTTGTCTGCCCCTTTTCCAGCTGTGGACCTAGGATCAATTGAGACACTCAAGTTTTTAAAATCCRGTATCTCTTGACACATGAAAATAGTCATGGCTTCAAAACCTTCAAGCTGCATACTGGACCCTATTTCCAACTAAACTACCTAAAGAGCTACTTCCTGTGCATGGCTCTCCTATATTTGCAAAGGGTCGTAAACTTTCCGGTAAATTTCTGTAATTTCTTCGGAAATTTTCCATGGGAAGTTAAGCCCGGGAATTTGGGGAATTTCGCTTAAATTCATCAACAAAAGTTAGCTTATAACAGTGAACCTTTGTGAACCTTTTTTTTTGTGGGATACATAAGGCAATTCTAGGTCTTGTGGTATATTTTGGTTAAACTATCCCCAATTCAATGGAATTGCAACCCTCTTCATGCACAGTGCATTTTTCCATCACACATGCTATTGAGCCCACACTTCCATCACATGTACAGCTGATTCTCAAGATCTTGCACACTAATGAGATGCTATTGAGCCCATACTACTACAGTACACTGCCTGAGCCAAGGACTACATGCTTTCTGGTAAGTTTTGATTACAATACTGGGTGGGGTGAATATATTTTATGAAATACATGATTTTTTGTTAACTAGTAAATTATAGCCTACAGCAAAATGTGTTTTAAATCATTTCTTAGTTGTTAACAATTTTTGCTAGTTAGTTTTTGCTACCGTGTGGATTTTAGCTTGCTTGAGCCTGCTAACTGAGGAGTGTTAATTCACCTGTTTCCATACATGTTTCATTTGAAACCATTTATCTTACAAAGGAGTTGTTTATTCTAACTTCTTAACTATTTATCTGTACATGGAATTGTATTATTATTATTATTATTATTATTATAAAATAAAATAAATCTTTACAGGAAAATGCCATATGATGTGTGGAGACATTTCACTGCAGCAAATGTAGAAGGAAAAGCTGTGTACATTTGCAAATACTGTGCCAAATCATATGTGAAGAATGCAACAAAGAACAAAGATGCAGAATCATCTGGCCAAGTGCATAAAGTTCCCTCAGCGCTCACTACAAGCAACCTCTGACAAAAGTCCCTCTACTTCCATTTGAGGTGAAAATGATGAATCGGACACCTTATCGATAGCAACAGCTCATGGTCCTCCTGGAATCAGAATTTGTTTTGACTCAATGGAGGAACATAGTCAGAGAAATGCTGATGAATGTATTGCTCGAGCTGTGTATGCAACTGGTTCACCTCTGATGCTCACAGGCAATGTGTATTGGAAGAGATTTCTGAATGTTCTTCGCCCAGRATACACCSCTCCAACCAGACATGCTTTTTCTACTCATTTGCTGGATGCAGAGTTCAACAGAGTTCAAGTGAAGGTCAAGCAAATCATAGAGAAATCAGACTGTATTGCAATCATCTCTGATGGGTGGTCAAATGTTCATGGGCAAGGAATAATTAACCACGTCATCTCCATCCCTCAACCAATATTCTACAATAGCACAGACACAAGGGACAACAGACACACCAGTCTCTACATTGCAGATGAGCTGAAGGCAGTCATCAATTATCTTGGACCACAGAAGGTATTTGCACTGGTGACAGACAATGCTGRGAACATGAAGGCTGCTTGGTCTAAAGTGGAGGAGTCCTACCKTCGCATAACATCCATTGGCTGTGCTGCTCATGCATTGAATCTGCTCCTCAAGGACATCATGGCACTGAAAACAATGGATACACTCTACAAGAGAACCAAGGAAATGGTTAGGTATGTGAAGGGTCATCAAGTTATAGCAGCAACCTACCTCATGAGGTAAAGTGAGAAGAATAAGAGCACCACATTGAAGCTGCCCAGCAACACCCGTTGGGGTGGTGTTGTCATGTTTGACAGTCTCCTGGAGGGGAAAGAGTCTTTCCAAGAAATGGCCACATCACAGTCTGCRGATATGGACAGCCCATCAAGAGGATCCTCCTGGATGATGTATTTTGGGAGAGCGTGGTAAGCATCCTGAAACTCCAGAAACCTGTAGCAGTAGACATTGTACCGATTGAGGGAGACAATGCCATCCTGTCTGATGTTCAGACTCTGCTTGCAGTAAGAGAAGAAATCTGTACTGCCCTGCCCACTTCACTGTTCCTCCAAGCAGAGGAAACTGCAGTTCTGAAATACATTCAAAAAGCGTGAAGACTTCTGCCTGAAGCCCATACACGCCGCAGCGTACATGTTGGACCCCAAGTATGCTGGCAAGAGCATCTTGTCTGGTGCAGAGATCAACAAGGCCTATGGCGTCATCACTACCGTGTCTCGCCACCTTGTCCTGGATGAGGGCAAGGTTCTAGGCAGTCTGGCAAAGTACACTTCCAAGCAGGGGCTTTGGGATGGAGATGCAATATGGCAGTCGTGCCAACATGTCTCATCAGCCACCTGGTGGAAGGGACTTTGTGGATCTGAGGCTCTTTCCCCTGTTGCCTCCATCCTCCAAATCCCAACACCAACATCAGCCACCTCAGAGCCAACTGGTCCTTGTTTGAGGGAACACACACCAAAACACGCAACTGGCTGACCAATACAAGGGTTGAAAAATTGGTGGCCATCCGGGCATATTTGAGGCTTTTTGAGSCTGACAACGAGCCATCCTCAACAAGGTTGGAAAGTGACAGTGAAGATGAGGCCTCAGAGTCTGATGTTCAAGAGGTGGACATTGAGGATGTCCAGGGAGAAGACATGGAAGCCTGAGAGGAAGACAACCAAAGCTTGAGTTTCTAGACTATCATTTTACAGATGTATGTTGAAAAGGTTTTTGGGAGATGCGATGGATCATTGGGGATCATTCAATATCTTTCTTTTGTTGTTCAAGGAAATCATCCCATGTGAAGAGTCAACTCATTTAATTGAAGTTAAATTTGTAACCAAATTGTTTTTTTTCTATTAATTTGCAATTATCTCTACTTATGATAAGGTAAAAGGTTTATGTTTTTGTCTCCATATGATATGGTAAATATATCCAATACAAAAACCATCTACATTTAAATGGTATGACAAATTAATTTGCATATATTTCCATTAATTCCCATATATTCCCGTTAATTCCTATGGAAAGTTTCCACCTCTGAATATTCTCCAAAATGTGCAACCCTAGTTTAACATGATAAATGGCTCCCTATCCACCAGATGTGTACCAAACTCATTAAAAGTGGCAGTAATAAAGCTACTCTTGAAAAAGCTAAACCATGACCCGGAAAATGTTTTAAAAAACTATCGGCCTATATCGAATCTCCCATTCCTCTCCAACATTTTTGAAAAACCTGTTGCACAGCAGAAGACAAATAATGTATACATACCGCTTCAGTCTGGTTTTAGACCCCATCATAGCACTGAGACTGCACTCGTGAAGGTGGTAAATTACCTTTTAATGGCGTCAGACCAAGGCTCTGAATTTGTGCTCGTGCTCCTAGACCTTGGTGCTGCTTTTGACACCATCGATCACAACGTTCTTTTGGAGAGATTGGAAATTGGTCTACATGGACACGTTCTTGTCTGGTTTAGATCTTATCTGTCAGAAAGATATCAGTTCCTCTCTTGATGGTTTGTCCTCTGACAAATCAATTGTAATTTTCGGCATTCCTCAAGGTTCTGTTTTAGGACCGCTATTGGTTTCACTATATATTCTACCTCTTGGTGATGTCATTCAGAAWWWWWWTTCMACTTTTACTGTTATGCGGATGACACACAGCTGTGCATTTCACTGAAACATGGTGAAGCCCCAAAATTGCTCACCCTGGAAGTGTTTCAGACATAAGGAAGTGGATAGCGGCACATTTTTTACTTTTAAACTCGGACAAAACAGAGATGCTAGTTCTAGGTCCCAAGAAACAAAGAGATCTGCTGTTGGATCTGACAATTTATCTTGATGGTTGTACGGTCGTCTCAAATAAAACTGTGAAGGACTTCGGCATTACTCTGGACCCCGATCTCTCTTCTGACCAACATATCAATAATATTTCAAGGACAACTTTTTTCCAAATTCGTAACATTTAAAAAATCAGAAGAATTTCCAAAAAATGATGCAGAAAATGTATCCTTTTTTTCTTTCTAGGTTAGACAACTGCAATGCTCTACTCTCCGGCTACCCGGTAAAGCACTAAATAAACTTCAGTTAGTGCTAAACACGGCWGCTAAAATCTTGACTAGAACCCCAAAATGTTATCATATTACTGCAGTAATAGCCTCTCTACACTGGCCTGTTAGGTTAGGGGTGATMTCAAGGTTTTACTGCTAACCTACAAAGCATTACATGGGCTTGCTCCTACCTATCTCTCCAATACCTGCATGTACGCTACGGTCACAAGACACTGGCTTCCTTATTGTCCCTAGAATTTGTAAGCAAACAGCTGGAGGCAGGGCTTTGTCCTATATAGCTCAATTTCTATGGAATGGTCTGCCTATCCATGTGAAAGACGCAGACTCGGTCTCAASCTTTAAGTCATTACTGAAGACTCATCTCTTCAGTAGGTTCTATGATTGAYTGTAGTCTGGCCCAGGYGTGCGAAGGTGAACGGCAAGGCACTGGAGCAACAAACCACCCTTGCTGTCTCTGCCTGGCCGGCTCCCCTCTCTCCACTGGGATTACCTGCCTCTGATTCTATTACGSGGGCTGAGTCACTGGCTTACTCGTGCTCTTCAATGCCGTCCCTCGGAGGGGTGCGTCACTTGAGTGTGTTGAGTCACAAACGTGATCTTCCTGTCCGGTTTTGCGCCCCATTGGGCTTGTGCGGTGGAGGAGATCTTCGTGGGCTATACTCAGCCTTGTCTCAGGGTAGTAAGTTAGTGGTCTGTTGATATCCCTCCAGTGGTGTGGGGGCTGTGCTTTGGCAAAGTGGGTGGGGTTATATCCTGACTGGTTGGCCCTGTCCAGGGGTATCGTCAGACGGGGCCACAGTGTCCCCTGACTTCATCCCCCAGTCTCAGCCTCCAGTATCTATGCTGCAATAGTCTATGTGCTGGGGGCTAGGGTCACTGGTATATCTGGTGTAATTCTCCTGTCTTATCTGGTGTCCTGTGTGAATTTAAGTATGCTCCCTGTAATTGTCTCTCTCTCCCTCTCTACGTCTCCATCCCCTCCCAGAGGACCAGAGCCCTAGGAACATGCCTCAGGACTATCTGGCCTGATGACTCCTGGCTGTTCCCTGTTCACCTGGTCGTGCTGCTGCTCCAGTTTCAACTGTTCTGCCTGTGYCCATGGAACTCTGACCTGTTCACCGGACGTGCAACCTTGTCCCGGACTCTCTCTCTCTATRGCACCTGCTGTCTCGACCTCTGAATGCTCGGCTATGAAAAGCCAACTYACATTTACTCCTGAGGTACTGACCTGTTGCACCCTCTACAACCACTGTGATTGTTATATGACCCTACTGGTCATCTTTGAACATTTGAACATCTTGAAGAACAATCGTGCCTTAATGGCCGTGTACTCTTACAATCTCCACCCGGCACAGCCAGAAGAGGACTGGCCACCCCTCAGAGCCTGGTTCCTCTCTAGGTTTCTTCCTAGGTTCCTGGCTTCTAGGGAGTTTTTCCTAGCCATCGTGCTTCTACATCTGCATTGCTTGCTGTTTGAGGTTTTAGGCTGGGTTTCTGTATAGCACTTTGTGACATCTGCTAATGTTAAAAGGGTTTTATAAATACATTTGATTGATTGTTGCAAGGTGCTGTGGCACCGGTACCTATGTCTTTTGGGTATGATAACCTTCATGATAGACCCTTTCCATGGGTCTTTTTTGTTAGGCAAACCTTGGTGCATAAACACACTTGTGTCAAAACAAAGTTCCACAGTGTCAAGTGTCGCTTCTCCARATTCAGACACGTGGTGAAATGGGAAAAAGAACCAATCTCCCCCAGTCCATAACYTAGCGTCACACATCTTCAGATGGCACTTGACTGGAGGCTCGCTGTCTGCTCCAACCAATGGCACACATGCGCACTGTTTCTTTGGATCATGCGAACAGTGAATTTGGGGTACAGGCTACAGTTTGTTGCGCTTTCCCCCACACTTCTGCTGTGTCCTCACGTCGACTGTTAACAAGGTCTCAGTGCTCATTTTGAGAGAAGGAATATCCTCCTGTCTCCAGACGTGGCCAATCCGAGTGGTGTCTATGTCGGATCCAGAACGGCTGGTACAGCCGGTATTTCCTGGTTCCGAGAAGGGGTCAGGACTTGGACACCCCGTTCTAGATTTATGTGTCCTCAGCAAGCACGTCCGAGTCTATGAATTCAGAATGCTCACAAGCCACCGGCTATTACATTCGACGGGCTGGGGGCAAGCAGTGTTACACYCATACATTCTGGTRTCCCATACTCAGTCTCTAGGCTTCATAGGAAATAGAAAAAGAGCTGCCTGACTCCATCTCAGCGCATTCCGTTTCTGGGTCTCGAGTTAGACTCACTAGAATCACACTTGTCTATCCCCGTAGATGGTGTTCCGGCTCTGAATAGCCCAATTTCATCTGGGTCACATTTCGAAGGCAGACATTTTGGTTTAGCAACCTTCGTAACAGTCTTTGGTAACACCTTTATAGTGTTTATACCTGTGTGGCGCTGCAGTCTTAATTAGKAATTAGTAACAACATTTGTGGTAATATGTTGTTCCAGTTTAATTAGGCTAATGGAGTCTTGTCGACCCCTGTTTAGCTGTGTTAGATCTCTTCCACACAAGACATATCTATCATCTGTACAGTTTAATATAAAGTGTCGTGTTAAATTCTGTAAATTTATGCCCTTCTCTCTTTCCCTACCCAGAGTCTCATCTATATGGGCCATCTTCTCTCGAAAAATGGTTACCGCCTGAAGAAGAGTATGTGCAAGCTGCACCACAAGAAGAAGAGGAGGAACTGCTTCCTCCAGGGGCTGTGCATGCTCTGCTTTATCGTCCACAACAACAGCGGGGGCCTCGACGACGACCAGTTCGAGAACGGCGTCAACGGTGGCTTCGGAATTGGAGGACGTTGTCATAGTAACACAAGTGGTACCGTAAGCGGAGGAATCGGAAATGTTGGATTTGGAGCGGCAGCCGCTCGAAGCTCGCCGGGCGATACGCTGCTCTCACTTCCCCTGAGGACTGTGCCAAGTTCCTGCTGTCGCCACGGGAACTAGCTATCTGGGAGGGCCAGGGGAGGAGTCTYCTGTCGGCTGTGCCGGCTAAGCTGATCCCACCACCAGCGCTGTTCCAAAGTGCAGGCGTTCCAGTGCTAGCTGTAGCTGTGCCCATGTCTGTAGCTAGTAGTGACAGTGACTATGCTGAGATGGTGAGAAACTACAAAGGGTTTATTTATAGTACTGCTGAATTAGTTAATTGTTTAATTATGTAATTGATTGGCCAGAGTATCCATTGACTTTATGTCCCAGGTTTAAATCAGTCCCTGATTAGAGATGAAGGATGAAAATCACCAGGCACTGTCTGAACAGTTTGCTCCAGTACCATAATACGTCCTGGTGTCGCTTCTAATATCATCTGTCTAATCCCTCTTCATGTGGTTCTCGGTGYTCTGTGTCTGATCCTTCTTTCTCTCCTAGGTGTGTAAGAYGAAGTGTGCGGAGGTGCGGATGTGCTTTCTGTAAGCAGCCGCGATGTGCCTTCCCCGTCCCTGAGGGAGGGCTGGAGAACGGAGGATGAGGTGGGGATGSCTCCTCTAACCCTGGGACTGGCCACTGCCAACTCCACTTCTGTCCCCTGCCCTCCTCCTCCTCGACTKCCGAGGGCTGCTCTGGGATGGCTCTCGATTGCGATTCGCTTCCCCCGGGTTCTGACTCCTCAACCTTCTGCCCGCATGATTGTGACGACTACCAGGGAAGGGGCTGCGACATGATTGACACATCCAGCGTCAACCGCCTCCCCTCCTCCATGCTGCTCAAAGTAGGATGTTACCATTAGGGTGCAGTTTCTTTTTGGAGGKCTGATTTAGATGCTTTCAAAATCCTTTTAGTCTAACAACACAATTGAAATGGGTTGGATGTGGGTGGATGCACAATCTGTAAATGTTATTGTGTGTTGTGTTCATCTCAGCTGTTCTCCCACCTGTCGGTGAAGMAYCGCTGTCTGTGTGCCTCGCTGGTCTGTAAGTACTGGCGGGGACCTCTGCTTTCACTTCCAGTTCTGGAAGCAAATCGTTCTCAGTGGCCTACAACGAGTAGGATATTTGAGAACATTTAATTTTTAAGAGAATGTTTGTAAACCTCTTTTCTTKTTTTGTAATGTTCATGTATTTTATAAAAAGTTTATTATTTGAATATAAGGACCACTTTCTCATCAAACCTTGAGCCATAATATCTCTCTCTCTCWCCCTCAGGTAAATGATGCCCTCCTGGTGAAGATAGCATCTCGGAGGCAGAATGTGACGGAGTTGACCATCTCAGACTGTTGTGGCGTGCAGGACCACGGTGTGTGTTCCTTGGCAACCCACTGCTCCGGCCTTCAGAYGTACACTGTAAACAGCTGAGTGWCCTGTCTCTCAGCACCCTGGCCTCAAACTGCCCTCTGCTGGCCAAGGTCCATGTGGGCAACCAGGACAAACTGATGGACGAAGCACTCAAAGGTTCTCTCTCTCTCTCCTCCCTTCTCCTCCCCCTTATTTCCTCTCTCTCGCTCCCCACTCAATCGATCAACCAAGTTTTGCAACAAGTGTTACTAACAAGTGTTAATTTCCCTCTTTTTCTCTTCCTCCTCCCCTCCCTCTCTCGTGGCACTAGATGGGACGGTTCAGAGCTGAAGGATATCCACCTGGGCCAGTGCTACAGTATAACTGATGAGGGGATGGTTTCTCTGGCCAAGGGATGTCCCAAGCTGCAGAGAATCTACATGCAGGAGAACAAAATGGTGAGTTKCCTACCCAGAACTTAGTCTGCAGAACTTGGCAGACCAACGCCCTGTCTCTGTAATGGTAGGGGAAACGTTGCCTTCACGTTTTAATTTTAACCCATGAAAGGGGCAGGGAAATGTTCTGGAAGGTCCCAAAGGCTACTAGAGAACCGTTGAGTGGTGTCTCCGTGACGTGTAATGTGTAACAGCTTCATTTGGGATGTGTGTTTACTGTGTGTGGGTTGGTGGGGTATTTTTGCTGTTGGTATCTGTTTCAAATGAAATGCAAATCCCAAACTCAAAACWAAATCTGTTGAAAACATGCAAAGAGGCACAGGCAAAGGGAGAGCACTGTGTGCGTTTTGGATGACATGTACAGTCGTGGCCAAAWGTTTTGAGAATGACACAAATATTAATTTCCACAAAGTTTGCTGCTTCAGTGTCTTTAGATATTTTTGTCAGATGTTACTATGGAATACTGAAGTATAATTACAAGCATTTCATAAGTGTCAAAGGCTTTTATTGACAATTACATGAAGTTGATGCAAAGAGTCAATATTTACAGTGTTGACCCTTCTTTTTCAAGACCTCTGCAATCCGCCCTGGCATGCTGTCAATTAACTTCTGGGCCACATCCTGACTGATCGCGGCCCATTCTTGCATAATCAATGCTTGGAGTTTGTCAGAATCTGTGGGTTTTTGTTTGTCCACCTGCCTCTTGAGGATTGACCACAAGTTCTCAATGGGATTAAGGTCTTGGGAGTTTCCTGGTCATGGACCCAAAATATCGATGTTTTGTTCCCCGAGCCACTTAGTTATGCTTTTGCGTTATGGCAAGGTGCTCCATCATGCTGGAAAAGGCGTTGTTCGTCACCAGACTGTTCCTGGTTGGTTGGGAGAAGTTGCTCTCGGAGGATGTGTTGCTACCATTCTTTATTCATGGCTGTGTTCTTAGGCAAAATTGTGAGTGAGCCCACTCTCTTGGCTGAGAAGCAACCCCAGGATGCTTTTACTGTTGGCATGACACAGGACTGATGGTAGCGCTCACCTTGTCTTCTCCGGACAAGCTTTTTTCCAAATGCCCCAAACAATCGGAAAGTGGATTCATCAGAGAAAATGACTTTACCCCAGTCCTCAGCAGTCCAATCCCTGAACATTTTTGCAGAATATCAGTCTGTCCCTGATGTTTTTCCTGGAGAGAAGTGGCTACTTTGCTGCCCTTCTTGACACCAGGCCATCCTCCAAAAGTCTTCYCCTCACTGTGRGTGCAGATGCACTCACACCTGCCTGCTGCCATTCCTGAGCAAGCTCTGTACTGGTGGTTCCCCGATCCCGCAGCTGAATCAACTTTAGGAGACGGTCCTGGCGCTTGCTGMACTTTCTTGGGCGCCCTGAAGCCTTCTTAACAACAATTGAACCGCTCTCCTTGAAGTTCTTGATGATCCGATATGAATGGTTGATTTAGGTGCAATCTTACTGGCAGCAATATCCTTGCCTATGAAGCCCTTTTTATGCAATGATGACAGCACGTGTTTCCTTGCAGGTAACCATGGGTGACAGAGGAAGAACAATAATTCCAAGCACCACCCTCCTTTTGAAGCTTCCAGTCTGTTATTAGAACTCAATCAGCATGACAGAGTGATCTCCAGCCTTGTCCTCGTCAACACTCACACCTGTGTTAACGAGAGAATCACTGACATGATGTCAGCTGGTCCTTTTGTGTCAGGGCTGAAATGCAGTGGAAATGTTTTTTGGGGATTCAGTTTGCATTTGCATGGCAAAGAGGGACTTTGCAATTAATTGCAATTCATCTGATCACTCTTCATAACATTCTGGAGTATATGCAAATTGCCATCATACAAACTGAGGCAGCAGACTTTGTGAAAATTCTAAAAGAATTCTCATTCTCAAAACTTTTGGCCACGACTGTATGTGTGTATGATTGTTGCTGTGTGTTTGGGCTGGTGGTTTCAGGGTGTTTTGGGGACAGTCCCTGTTAGAGTGCAGTGTGATGACAGGGGGTGGGGGGTCTGCATAAACACAACAAGTAAAGATGAATATTCAACACCCTGGGGTTGTGTGCCAGGCTAGCTGACAATGCAGGCTTTATAATGAATACCCCCCGGATCCACTGTTGTGATTTTACATTCATCTCCTAACACACACACACACACACACACACACACACACACACACACACCACACACACACACACACACACACACACACACACACACACACACACACACACACACAACACACACACACACACACACCACACACACACACACACACACACACTGTCTGTGATCTCTGAGCTAGCTTCCTGTGTTAGCTGGTTGTGGTGGAGTCTTGGTCACTTTCATTAGACACCATTACTCTGCAAGTGTCAAGGTTGTGTTCCTGTTCTGCAGGGGATTTGGACATCCTGACTTCCTGAATCTCTGTCCCCAAAAGCTTGTTGAACATTTTAAGTTTAAGTCCACTTCTTTCCCAAACTAGGCTATCAAAGAGACTAGGAAGGACTGGAACACTTGAGGACTGTTGATTGTAGAGCCTCCTCAGTTGTACATGTTGTCTCTGCACTCGGCAGTAATGCACTCAGTTCCCAGTGTAATTTCTGAACGATCCCTGACAGTGTCTCTCCTCCACCACTGGAAGTCACTGTTCCTCCACTACTGAACGCGGACCGTCAACAGGTCTTACACTATGAGAGGCTTGATACATGGGTCAGATAATATTTATTTCATTTTAACTAAGCCACAGTGGCCGGCTAGAATCCTCTACATTTGGAAGTTCCATGAATAGCTTTCCTGGATATGTACTGTATGWATTGAGATGTGCAATTGACTTCTGTTTCCAAGTCTATCTAGGCCTTGCAGCATTGCATCATAATCCTCATTATTCTCTAACCTAATGCATTTGTCTTCCTTTRCTCTAAATATTCTCTCTCCTCTCAGGTTGATTATGCTCTTGATTAATTAGTTCCACTTAAAGTTGTTCAACAATTTCTCAGTTTGTTAAATCCTCACTCATCACCATAATAGTTATGAAAATAGGGATTATAGTGAGGTGAGAGATTAATTTCGGCGCTAATAATATTTGTAATGTTGCGGGATCAATTTCAGACAGTCATTTTTCAGACATTAGACTGCTGGAAAGTTTTCTGGCTTCCTCTTTATATTGTGCCAGAGAGAAATGGGTTGTGAATATTTTTAGTAGTTGTTATGTCTAGCTGCACTCATTGTGTTGGCCTGATATTGTCATTAATTTGGCCTGCTATTAAGAAGGCCAGGGAAACTTCCCTCTCTCCTCTCCGTAGAAGACTCATTATCTCACTGGGGTTTCTCTCCCCAACTGTTTTGAGAAATCACATTTAATAGCTCGATATCTTTTCTAATGAGAAATGTAGGACCAGATTAAAGCATTGATTTCACCTCGTTAAAAAGGAAAGTGGGCAAGGTGAATTATTTACAGTTGTCTTGTAGGTCTCGGGACAAGTGTCCTTATCTCTGGATTAGAGTTAGGCTGCTGGTTTTTATGTTGTCTCCTGTGTTTAGCTAGAAAACTGGATTCAAGTATTTCCATTTGCAGACATTTAGTGCGGGCTGAGGATAAATATATTGACTAGCGTGTCCTATATGCCCTAAGGAATCTAGCCTATAAAATGTTTTGAGCAGAGAATTTAGTTGGCTATGAGTTAGGGATGGGAATTTTACATTTTTTGACTGTTCGAGTACTTGCATGTAATGGTTATGATAAATGAAATTACTCCCCAAAAATTCAGCAATTTTTTTTAACACAAGGCCTGCGCTGGGGAAAAAATGTGTGCTGATTATATCCATATGCCAACAGTGTGCAACAATGCCTAATTTATCATAACCATTACAGATAACGAATCCTAATTGCTAAATTGCCCCATATATATTCGGTGAATAAAAAAACAAGTGCCATTTTAAGAGTCATTAATTCAAAGCGTAATATTAACTGGTTATATTATATTGTGGAACACAATCTACTAAAAGGCAGTAACCTCAGCAGTGGCGCTTGCTTGTAGAAGCCTATGGCTCTGCAGTGGCGTTTGCTTGTAGAAGCCTATGGCTCTGCAGTGGCGTTTGCTTGTAGAAGCCTAGGCTGTGCAGTGGTGCTTGCTTGTAGAAGCCTATGGCTCTGCAGTGGCGTTTGCTTGTAGAAGCCTATGGCTGTGCAGTGGCGCTTGCTTGTAGAAGCCTATGGCTGTGCAGTCGCGCTTGCTTGTAGAAGCCTATGGCTCTGCAGTGGCGTTTGCTTGTAGAAGCCTATGGCTGTGCAGTGGCGTTTGCTTGTAGAAGCCTATGGCTCTGCAGAGGCACAGCCTTGTTTTGGTCATTTAGCAGACTGCTGTTATTTGCCGAGCCCTTATCACAGTCAAGACACACCTATTTTATAGTAAAAAGAAAAGAACTGTGATATAAAATAGAACAGAAAAGTGCAAAGTGGTGAGCCTATGTTTAGGGGAGTTACTAGACTAACCAATTCTAAATTACACTTGCAGTTTGCAAAGTAGGGTCGTCATTAGTTACCACGGCCACAAAGTCATAAACCCCACCTATTTCTACAATTGATCTTCTTCAAATCTGAATTTAAACCTAACCCTTAACCCTAACCTTAACCACACTGCTAACCTTATGCATAACCCTAACCTTAGCTTGTGTATAAAGGGATATCGGCTGCGCTGATAGATGACGTGAGATACATTTGACATCTCTCGGTCCCTCCCTCTCTCCCTCCCTCTCTCTCTCGCTCTGTCTCTCTCTCGCTCCCTCTGTCTCTCTCTCGCTCCCTCTGTCTGTCTCCCGTTCCCTCTGTCTCTCTCTCTCTGTGTCTCACTCCCTCTCGCTCCCTCTCTCTCTCGCTCTCGCTCTCTCTCACGCCTCCCTTTCCCCATCTCTTTTCTTGCCTCCACTCTCTTCTCCCAAATGTAATGTAACAGGATCCTGTTTCTCTTTTTCAATCAATGAGGAATGGAGATGATCCCTCACTCGCTCTGTTCCTCCTCCTCCCCTCTTTCTGGCTTTCTTCTAATTGAATAATTAAAAAGCTGGAGGATGTTTCTGTGCGGTCTCTCTCCTCTCTCGTTCTCTCGCTCTCGCTCTCTCTTTCTCCTTTCTCAATCTT
The DNA here is from genome assembly GCF_002910315.2 of Salvelinus sp. IW2-2015. Classification (NCBI taxonomy): domain Eukaryota; kingdom Metazoa; phylum Chordata; class Actinopteri; order Salmoniformes; family Salmonidae; genus Salvelinus; species Salvelinus sp. IW2-2015. Next base: position 33,178,566 of record NC_036872.1, on the reverse strand, counting down.
TCTCTCTCTGTCTTCTCGCTCTATCTCTCTATCATACTCTGCTGGTGGTTTATCTCCTCTGTGGCTCAAGGCTTCCTGCTCTCATCAGAACATGCAGTGTCTAGTCTGGAAGTGTTTAACTTTAATATTTTTATGAAGGGAGTCTGCTACAATAAGCTGGTAAAGCAGACAGTTTCTGTATCTAGCTAGCCTATTCTATGGGTGTGGTAAGAAGGACTATTCTTCAGTGTGTATGAACATGGGTTAGAAGTTGAGGAATAATGACTTGTGGCCTGTGCGACTAGCCTAGAGTATCTTCTGTCTCCCACCTTCCGTTTCCCTGTCAGATCTCAACTGGTTAGCCAGGTCCCACCTTCGGTTTCCCTGTCAGATCTCCACTGGTTAGCCAGCTCCCACCTTCGGTTTCCCTGTCAGATCTCCACTGGTTAGCCAGCTCCCACCTTCCGCTTCCCTGTCAGATCTCAACTGGTTAGCCAGACAGTTTCTGTATCTAGCTAGCCTATTCTATGGGTGTGGTAAGAAGGACTATTCTTCAGTGTGTATGAACATGGGTTAGAAGTTGAGGAATAATGACTTGTGGCCTGTGCGACTAGCCTAGAGTATCTTCTGTCTCCCACCTTCCGTTTCCCTGTCAGATCTCAACTGGTTAGCCAGGCCCACCTCGGTTCCCTGTCAGATCTCCACTGGTTAGCCAGCCCCACCTTCGGTTTCCCTGTCAGATCTCCACTGGTTAGCCAGCTCCCCACCTTCCGCTTCCTGTCAGATCTCAACTGGTGCCAGGTCCCACCTTCGGTTTCCCTGTCAGATCTCAACTGGTTAGCCAGCTCCCACCTTCGGTTTCCCTGTCAGATCTCAACTGGTTAGCCAGCTCCACCTTCCGTTTCCCTGTCAGATCTCAACTGGTAAGCCAGCTCCCACCTTCCGTTTCCCTGTCAGATCTCAACTGGTTAGCCAGTCCCACCTTCCGTTTCCCTGTCAGATCTCCACTGGTTAGCCAGCTCCACCTTCCGTTTCCCTGTCAGATCTCAACTGGTTAGCCAGCTCCCACCTTCCGTTTCCCTGTCAGATCTCAACTGGTTAGCCAGCTCCCACCTTCCGTTTCCCTGTCAGATCTCAACTGGCTAGCCACTCACCTTCCGTTTCCCGTCAGATCTCAACTGGTTTAGCCAGCTCCCACCTTCCGTTTCCCTGTCAGATCTCAACTGGTAGCCAGCTCTCACCTTCCGTTCCCTGTCAGATCCAACTGGTAGCCAGTTCCACCTTCGCTTTCTGTCAGATCTCCACTGGTTAGCCAGCTCCCACCTTCCGTTTCCCTGTCAGATCTCCAACTGGTTAGCCAGCTCCCACCTTCCTTTCCCTGTCAGATCTCCACTGGAGCCAGCTCCCACCTTCCGTTTCCCTGTCAGATCTCAACTGTTAGCCAGCTCCCACCTTCCGTTCCCTGTCAGATCTCAACTGGTTAGCCAGCTCCACCTTCCGTTCCCTGTCAGATCTCAACTTTGGCAGCCACTCTCACCTTCCGTTTCCCTGTTCAATCTCAACTGGTTAGCCAGCTCCCACCTTCCGTGTTCCCTGTCAGATCTCAACTGGCTAGCCAGCTCCACCTTCCGTTTCCCGGTCAGATCTCAACTGTTAGACCAGTTCCACCTTCGCTTCCCTGTCAGTCTCCACTGTAGCCAGCTCCCACTTCCGTTCCCTGTCAGATCTCAACTGGTTAGCCAGCTCCCACCTTCCGTTCCCTGTCAGATCTCCACTGGTTAGCCAGCTCCCACCTTCCGCTTTCCCTGTCAGATCTCAACTGTTAGCCAGCTCCCACTTTCCGTTCCCTGTCAGATCTCAACTGACTAGCCAGCTCTCACCG
>NC_036872.1:33172558-33176680 GCF_002910315.2 Salvelinus sp. IW2-2015 | reverse complement strand
GTCCCACCTTTCTGTTTCCCTGTCAGATCTCAAATGGTTGCCAGCTCCACCTTCGGTCCCTGTCAGATCTCCACTGGTAGCCAGCTCCCACCTTCCGTTTCCCTGTCAGATCTCAACTCGTAGCCAGTCCCCACCTTCCTTCCTGTCAGATCCACATGGTTAGCCAGCTCCCACTTCGTTTCCCTGTCAGATCTCCACTGGTTAGCCAGCTCCCACCTTCCGTTTCCCTGTCAGATCTCAACTGGTTAGCCAGCTCCCACCTTCCGTTTCCCTGTCAGATCTCAACTGGTTAGCCCGCTCCCACCTTCCGTTTTCTCAGATCTCAACTGGCTAGCCAGCTCTCACCTTCCGTCCTTCTGTCAGAATCTCAACTTCCTATGTTAGCCAGTTCCCACCTTCGTTTCCCTGTCAGATCTCCACTGGTTAGCCAGCTCCCACCTTCCGTTTCCCTGTCAGATCTCCACTGGTTAGCCAGCTCCCACCTTCCGTTTCCCGTCAGATCTCAACTGGTTAGCCAGCTCCCACCTTCCGCTTCCCTGTCAGATCTCAACTGGATTAGCCAGCTCCCACCTTCCGTTCCCTGTCAGACTCACCACCTTCCGTTTCCCTGTCAGATCTCAACTGGCTAGCCAGCTCTCACCTTCCGTTTCCCTGTCAGATCTCAACTGGTTAGCCAGCTCCCACCTTCCACTTCCCTGTCAGATCTCAACTGGTTAGCCAGCTCCCACCTTCCGCTTCCCTGTCAGATCTCAACTGGTTAGCCAGCTCCCACCTTCCGCTTCCCTGTCAGATCTCAACTGGTTAGCCAGAGCTCGCTGGCTGTGGGTGTTGGCCAAAGGAGTCTGAACAGACTCAGAGAACAGCTATTTTTGGGCTCCAGTGATTTCTGAGTTCCTCAGGTGAAGCTCTGATGTTTGGGTCTCTATCTCTATTTCTCTCACTATTTCTCTCTCTCTTTCCTGCACCCACACACTCTTTTTCTCTGACGGCTCTCTGTGTCCACACAGAACAAGGTGAACTGGCTTAACGTTTCTCTCTGTTATGCTGCGCGTGGGAAGAAGGAAAGAGAACTTAAAAAAAGAAAGTKGGTTTTTAAAAAGATGTTGGGATCACCTGTAAAGAATAAAAGTCTGTTTGTGTTCTGCTATTTGACTTGTTCATAGTTAGACTCTGTCAGAGTTGTAGCGATTTGTTGTTGTCTGTTTTCAGACCTTGTTTTGAGTTCTTGTTGATTTGCCATATTCTGTTCTCTCTCTGTCTGCCTCAGAGGATAAAGACTTACAGAATACCAAACTCCTCCTCATCATCATATTAATGTGTCCTAGGAGAGAGACGGCCTGGAAGTTGAGCTGAGAGTTTTATAAATGCAATACAGACAAGGCCTATCATCTCAACAGATCACACCCATTCTTCTGCGTGAATAATTCTATTCCATTAGGCCCTTAAATTAAACACGAGTATATCGCAATTTTAGGAACATTTTGCAACATAGGCACTTTTCTCTCTCTCTTTTAATTTCCCGCCCGCCTCTCCTTTTGGAATCAAAGCACATTTGTTTTAATTTTCCATTGAGGTGATAGAATATGAACTGTCTGACTTGCTTCTGGTAACATGTGTCTGTCTGTCTAATACACATATACACACACACACACACACACACACACACACACACACACCCACCACCACAACACACACACACACACACACACACACACACACGGTTCTGATTAAACACCGTTTTAATTAGCTTAAATGTGTGTAAGTGTAAATGGATTTGGAGATGACCTACAATAGATTACCATGTGCCCTCAATTTAGATCTAATTAGTCGCAAATGTGAATTTTCCTCTCCTTTTTCCCTGAGACCTGTCCATCTTGGCTAATCCTCCCAGCTTGTCAGAGGGTGGAGTATGACAGCTATATGTGTGAATAGACCTCAGAACACGGACCTCAGAACACGGACCTCAGAACACGGACCTCAGAACGCTCTGGTTGATGAGGTGTCATATTGAATAGCGTCTGTTTAGCCATTGGTCAGTCACAGATACCTCATCTCCCTCCCTGATAGGCTGACAGCTTGTGAACATTACAGTGTAGTTAAAACCAGAGAAGTGGTCCAATGCGGTGAGTGATCTGTGTATTTTTTGCTACATCAGATTTAACTGGCCAGAACAAAGGCAGAACAGGGGAACAGGTAATGAATATTCTTACTTCCAGGATATCTATTCTGACACAACACCCAACTGGTTAGTTTAAACACAGGGAGACACATGGGAAAGGCTGGACAAAATGTACACTCTCTTGGAAAACTTGTCCCAGGAAGTATTTTGGAATGATTAGAGATAAGTAGGACCGACCGACCGGCGGACTGGAGGAACGCTCTCCACAGCCAGCTTTCTTCCCTCCCAGAGAAAACATCCCAGTGACAGTCTCCTGTCTGTGTGACATGGACGATGTGTCTACTTTGGCTGAAACATGTTGTTGGGATGACGTGACATTACTCGCTACTGGACATGAAGGATTACAAAGGACAGGAACTGACTCACTCTCTCTCTGTGTCTTTGTCTCTCTCTCACCCCTCATTTTCTCTCTCTCCCCCATGTTATCGCTCTCTCACTCTCTCTGTGTCTCTGTCTCTCTCTCACCCCTAATTTTCTCTCTCTCCCCCATGTTATCTCTCTCTCACTCTCTCTGTGTCTCTGTCTCTCTCACCCCCTCATTTTCTCCCCCCATGTTATCACTCACTGTGTATTTGTCTCCTCTGTCTCTCTCTCTCACCCACTCATTTTCTCTCTTCCCCATGTTCTCTCTCACTCTCTCTGTGTCTCTCTGCCTCTCTCTCTCTCTCTCTCTCTGCCTCTCTCTCTCTCTGCCCCCTTCCCTTCTCTGTGGTTGTCTATCGTTGAGGTAACCACCAGTTAGATCTGCTGTGTTTCTGAGCTGACGGGAAGCTGGTCCCTGTAATGATGACCATCTCTATCTCCCAACACAGGGGAGCAGGCTATTGGATGCCCCCCCCCCACTCCCCAGGTGATCCAGTTGAAAATTGGCACTATTTTCCCCGTTTCCCTCACCTCCCAGACTCCTCCTTTCCCTCACCTCCCAGACTCCTCCTTTCCCTCACCTCCCAGACTCTCCTTTTCCCTCACCTCCCAGACTCCCACATCCCTTCTTTTCTGCCCTTGCTCCCCTTTTCCTTCTTACACTCTTTCATATACCTTACACTTCTCCCTGTCTCTCATTCACCTCAAATTATTACCCCCTCTCACTCTGTTAGGTCTTCTTCCCCCTCTCTCTCACCTCTTCCTCTCTCTCCCTCCTGTTTCTCTCCTGTTCTTTATTTTCCTCTCTCTCTTCCCTCTGTGTGTTTGTGTACTATCATTTCCTCTCTCTCCTGTAGTCTTTGAAGTCTAGCTATCGATCCGTCAGAAAACCAGTGAAAGCTGTTTCATGTGGTTAGGAGTGAGGACCCTCTGTTGGGGGTCATCCAGTTGATCATCTCTCAGGTTCACAAGTCATCAGGTCTATTAATGAGAGCGGCTGTGTTTCCTCTGATGGCCTGGCTGGCGGACTGTACCTATACACACTGCTATCAATATGGAGGAAGAAGAGAGGAAAGAAGAAAATAGAGAGACGAGAGCGATGAGTTTTGTAAATGTCACGACTGGCCTCTAGATATGAGTGTCTGTGAAGTGAACTGTCCATTTGAGCTGTTCTGGGGATTACACGGTGACAGTCCATGTCGGACAAAGAGACTGGTTGGAAGAAATGACTGTGGTTTAAAAAAGGTTCCTCTGGCGACAGGAAATAATTTGTGTAAGTGAGAGGTTGTTCAGATTAAGGCTTGGTGTTTTTGTTATATAGCTGGTAGGGATGGACATTTTGATGGACAGTTTCTTCTGTACGCCCTGGCCTTAGTATTCTTTGTTTTCTTTATTATTTTAGTTAGGTCAGGGTGTGACATGGGGAATGTTTGGTTTTATCGGTTTTGGGTGGTTATATGGTAAAGGGGGTGTGGGTGTAGTGTATGGGTTTGTGTTGATGTATGTGTCTAGCTGTGTCTATGTTGGTGTAGTTGTCTAGGAGAGTCTATGGTGCCTGAATGGGTTCCCAATTAGAGACA
>NC_036872.1:33143975-33166468 GCF_002910315.2 Salvelinus sp. IW2-2015 | reverse complement strand
GCTGGTAGGGATGGACATTTTGATGGACAGTTTCACTATTCGAATATTATAATATTTTGCTGCACTTCCCATCCTCGTCTACAACTCCATTCCACACGGTGTCAGAGGAAGGCCCTAAAAATTGTCAAAGACTCCAGCCACCCAAGTCAGTCTGTTCTCTCTGCTACCGCACGGCAAGCGGTACCAGAGCGCCAGGTCTGGGACCAAAAGGCTCCTGAACAGCTTCTACTCCAAAGCCATTAGATTGCTAAACATTTAATTAAGCGGCTACCTGGACTTTATGCTTTTCACCCCCTACCTACAAGTACATATTACCTCAATTAATCACCTAACCAAACCTACAAGTACATATTACCTCAATCAATCACCCCAACTATCTCATTCCCCAGTCCACTGACTCGGTACCGGTACTCCTTGAATATTTTTTATTTATTCATTTTATTTTACCTTTATTTATACAGGTTTTTTCTCATTGAGATAATATCTCTTTTCCAAGAGAGACCTGGTCCAATAGCAGCAGGGAGAACAACGTTTCAGACAAAACAACTTACATACACTAACACAACATTAAACAAAACTATAAACACACATACAGTACAACAATGACATATTACATTAAAAACACAAACGTCTTGACTAAAAACAGCTGTCCTAAAAACAATTACACTCTTCTATGATATATACATCGATCAAGTGTTTAAACTCCACCAACGAAACTAGATCATCACATTTTAAAATGTTCAGGAGAGAATTCCAGGACCACGGTGCTAAGTAACTAAACTATTTCTACCATGACCTGTTCTAATTTTTGGTACTGTTAGAAGCAAATCAGAATGGGACTGTAATTTATATTTATTTACTGACCTGACTAAAAAATAACAGAGATAAAATGGCATTTTACCCAATATGGCCTTAAATCAGTGTATACCAGTGTTTAAGCCTACGCAAGGTCAATGACGACCAGCCAATAGCACTGTAGAGATCACAATGATGTGTTAGAGGTTTCTGATTTGTAATGAACCTGAGGGCTGCATGATACACTGAATCAAGTGCTTTCAGGGTAGTGGCTGAGGGCTCCATGATACACTGAATCAAGTGCTCTCAGGGTAGTGGTTGAGGCCTGCATATATATAACATCACTAAAATCTAAAACCGACAGTAATGTACATCGTACCAGCTCCTTCCTGGCCTCAAAAGAAAAACAAGCCTTATGCCYGTAATAAAATCCTATTTTCAGCTTGAGCTTCCTTATCAAGTTCTCTACATGCACAGTGAAGTTCAGCTTATCATCAACCCACACACCCAAATATTTGTACACTTTAACTTGATCTATAGTATGTCCAGCCAATGTAGCAATGACATGATTTGTAACATGCCTGGCATTTGAAAATACCATGCATTTTGTTTTACCCGAATTTATAATCAGCTTTAAATCATAAAGATTCTGTTGTATGATGTTAAATGCTCTTTGGGCATTTTCAAAAGCTAAAGATAAACTACTACCACTTCAATAAAGAACAGTATAATCTGCATAAAAATTTACATCCGCTGTTTCAATAAGATCCCCAATGTTGTTGATATACAAKATGAACAACAGTGGGCCCAAAATAGAACCTTGCGGAACACCTGAGCACACCTCTATGGACTCATATTTACAACCATCCGCCATTACACATTGTGTACGATTTGATAGGTAATTTATAAACCAATCTAAAGCATGACCAGTAATTCCACAACATTTTAACCTTTGCACTAACACAGCATGGTCCACGGTGTCAAAAGCCTTCGACAAATCAATAAAAACCGAATCAAATCAAATCAAAATTTTAGTCACATACACATGGTTAGCAGATGTTAATGCGAGTGTAGCGAAATGCTTGTGCTTCTAGTTCCGACAATGCATAATAACCAACAAGTACTAACCTAACAATTCCACAACTACTACCTTACACACACACACAAGTGTAAAGGATAAAGAATATGTACATAAAGATATATGAATGAGTGGTGGTACAGAACGGCATGGCAGATGCAGTAGATGTATAGAGTACGGTATATACATATGAGATGAGTACTGTAGGGTATGTAAACTAAAGTGGCATAGTTTAAAGTGGCTAGTGATACAGTATATACATAAAGATGGCAAGATGCAGTAGATGATATAGAGTACAGTATATACATATGAGATGGTAATGTAGGGTATGTAAACATTATATTAAGTGGCATTGTTTAAAGTGGCTAGTGGTACATTTTTACATAATTTCCATCAATTCCCATTTTTAAAGTGGCTGGAGTTGAGTCAGTATGTTGGCAGCGGCCGCTAAATGTTAGTGGTGGCTGTTTAACAGTCTGATGGCCTTGAGATAGAAGCTGTTTTTCAGTCTCTCGGTCCCTGCTTTGATGCACCTGTACTGACCTCGCCTTCTGGATGATAGCGGGGTGAACAGGCAGTGGCTTGGGTGGTTGTTGCCTTGATGATCTTTATGGCTTCCTGTGACATCGGGTGTGTAGGTGTCCTGGGAGGCAGGTAGTTTGCCCCTGGTGATGCGTTCTGCAGACCTCACTACCCTCTGGAGAGCCTTACGGTTGTGGGCGGAGCAGTTGCCTACCAGGCGGTGATACAGCCCGACAGGATGCTCTCGATTGTGCATCTGTAGAAGTTTGTGAGTGCTTTTGGTGACAAGCCAATTTCTTCAGCCTCTAATTGGAAGAGGCGCTGCTGCGCCTTCTTCACAACGCTGTCTGTGTGGGTGGACCAATTCAGTTTGTCCGTGATGTGTACACCGAGGAACTTAAAACTTTCCACCTTCTCCACTACTGACCCGTCGATGTGGATAGGGGGTGCTCCCTCTGCTGTTTCCTGAAGTCCACAATCATCTCCTTTGTTTTGTTGACGTTGAGTGTGAGGTTATTTTCCTGACACCACACTCCGAGGGCCCTCACCTCCTCCCTGTAGGCCGTCTCGTCGTTGTTGGTAATCAAGCCTACCACTGTAGTGTCATCCGCAAACTTGATGATTGAGTTGGAGGCGTGCATGGCCACGCAGTCGTGGGTGAACAGGGAGTACAGGAGAGGCTCAGAACGCACCCTTGGGGCCCCAGTGTTGAGGATCAGCGGGGTGGAGATGTGTTTACCTACCCTCACCACCTGGGGCGGCCCGTCAGGAAGTCCAGGACCCAGTTGCACAGGGCGGGGTCGAGACCCAGGGTCTCGAGCTTGATGACGAGTTTGGAGGGTACTATGGTGTTAAATGCTGAGCTGTAATCGATGAACAGCATTCTCACATGGGTATTCCTCTTGTCCAGATGGGTTAGGCAGTGTGCAGTGTGGTTGCGATTGCGTCGTCTGTGGACCTATTGGGTCGGTAAGCAAATTGGAGTGGGTCTAGGGTGGCCGGTAGGGTGGAGGTGATATGGTCCTTAGCTAGTCTCTCAAAGCACTTCATGATGACGGAAGTGAGTGCTACGGGGCGGTAGTCGTTTAGCTCAGTTACCTTAGCTTTCTTGGGAACAGGAACAATGGTGGCCTCTTGAAGCATGTGGAACAGCAGACTGGATAAGGATTGATTGAATATGTCCGTAAATACACCAGCCAGCTGGTCTGCGCATGCTCTGAGGACGCGGCTGGGAATGCCGTCTGGCCTGCAGCCTTGCGAGGGTTAACACGTTTAAATGTTTTACTCACCTCGGCTGCAGTGAAGGAGAAGCCCGCAGGTTTTGGTAGGGGGCCGTGTCAGTGGCACTGTATTGTCCTCAAAGCGGGCAAAAAAAGTTGTTAGCCTGTCTGGGAGCAAGACATCCTGGTCCGCGACGGGCTGGTTTTCTTTTGTAATCCGTGATTGACTGTAGACCCTGCCAACATACCTCTTGTGTCTGAGCTGTTGAATTGCGACTCGATTTTGTCTCTGTACTGGGACTTAGCCTGTTGATTGCCTTGCGGAGAGAATAGCTACACTGTTTGTATTCGTCATGCTTCGCGTCACCTTGCCCTGGTTAAAAGCAGTGGTTCGCGCTTTCAGTTTCACGCGAATGCTGCCGTCAATCCACGGTTCTGGTTTGGGAATGTTTTTATCGTTGCTGTGGTACGACATCGTCAATGCACTTCCTAATGAACTCGCTCACCGAATCAGCATATTCGTCAATATTGTTGTTGGACGCGATGCGGAACATATTCCAATCCCGCGTGATCGAAGCAGTCTTGAAGCTGGATTTCAGATTGGTCGGACCAGCGTTGAACAGACCTGAAGCGCGGAGCTTGTTGTTTGAGTTTCTGTTTGTAGGCTGGAATCAACAAAATGGAGTCGTGGTCAGCTTTTCCGAAAGGGGGCGGGGGGGGCCTTATATGCGTCGCGGAAATTAGTATACAATGATCTAGGGTTTTCCAGCCCTGGTAGCACAATCGATATGCTGATAGAATTTAGGGAGTTTTGTTTTTAGATTAGCCTTGTTAAAATCCCAGCTACGATGAATGCAGCCTCAGGTGTTGTGGTTTCCAGTTTACAAAGAGTCAGATAAAGTTCGTTCAGGGCCATCGATGTGTCTGCTTGGGGGAATAAATATACGGCTGTGATTATGATTGAAGAGAATTCCCTTGTAGATAATGGCGGACATTTGATTGTGAGGAGTTCTAGATCCAGTGAACAGAATGACTTGAGTTCCTGTGTGTTGTTATGATGATCACACCACTTCTCGTTAATCATAAGCATACCCCCGCCCCTCTTCTTACCGGAAAGATGTTTGTTTCTGTCGGCGCGATGCATGAAGAAACCAGCTGGCTGCACCGACTCCGTTAGCGTCCCTTGAGTTAGCCATGTTTCCGTGAAGCAGAGCACGTTGCAATCCCTGATGTCTCTCTGGAATGCTACCCGTGCTCGGATTTCATCAACCTTATTGTCAAGAGACTGGACATTGGCGAGTAGTATGCTAGGGAGTGGAGCGCGATGTGCCCGTCTCCGAAGCCTGACCACGAGACCGCCTCGTTTGCCCCTTTTTCGGCGTCGCACAGGGTCGCCGGCTGGGATCAGATCCATTGTATTGGGTGGAAGGCAAAACACTGGATCTGTTCGGGAAAGTCATATTCCTGGTAGGAACGATGATGAGTTGACGTTAATCAGATTCAGTAGTTCCTCCCGACTGTATGTAATGAAACCTAAGATTACTGGGGGTACCGATGTAAGAAATAACACATAAAAAAACAAAAAACTGCATATTTTCCAAGGAACGCGAAGCGAGGCGGCCATCTCTTTTCGGCGCCGGAAGACAGACACACAATGTAACTTCTTATCAAGAGCATGTCATTTAAAACCTTCAATGTTGCTGAAACAGTGCTGTGGCCAGACCTAAAACCTGATTGCATTCCATTTAAGATGTTGTTTTCTTGGAAGTAGGCCTTTAGCTGCCTACTAACTAAGGACTCCAGTACCTTTGACAGTACAGACAATTTTGATATGGGTCGCTAGTTGTCAAGTAGCGAGGGATCTCCACCTTTCAGGAGAGGCAGTACAAAAGCAGATTTCCATATCTTGGGGATTTCCTTAACATCAAGCGTGAGGTTAAAAATACATGTTAAGGGGGATCAATGATGTCTGCAGCTAGGTGTAGGAGGTGGGAGTCTAGTTCATCAGGGCCAGAGGATTTTTAAAATCAATTTCTTTCAGGGCTTTACACACTTCTGAAACAGAGAAGGATGAAAAGGAAAACCTGGTGAAAGAGTGCACAGGGGTGTCAGGTAAATTTATAGGGGGCTCAATTATACCTTTGACATTTTCAAATAAAATGCCTGCATCTAAAAATTGCTGGTTCAAGGCTTTCAGAATGGAGGTTCTCTCAGTTACAATCTGTGTGTCGACCAACAATTGTTTAGGAAGCTGTGTATCTTTTCTGCACTCCAAACCTTTCCCTATTTGCCAAAATTTGGATTTGAATTTTGTGAAGTAGATTTCAGGTAGTGGTCTGCTTTCAATTTACGGATCATAGCCACACCCATATTTCGAAGACATTTAAAAGCCATCCAATCYTCTGCCAAACCAGTCCCTCTTGCTTTAGCCCACATAGCCTGTATATAGCCTCGTTATTATTATTTTATAGTGTTACTATTTTATTTTTATTTTCATACTTTTTAACTGCATTGTTGGGAAAGGGCACGTAATTAAGCATTTAACGGTGAAGTCTACACTTGTTGTATTCGGCGCATTTGACAAATAACATTTGATTTGATTCAAATGAAACAACATCCTACCTGTTGGTTGCTCATTGTAACCTTTTTCTTCTCATTTAGTCAACTTAGTTCCATCATTTTAATTCCATTTTGCATTGATTTAGAAATTTCCCACTTCACTTGCTACACATGTAGCCTCTGACTGTAGCGCAGCTGTGATTAGACAATAACAACAAGCTACATGTGTGAAATGGGTGTGTAGGCTATGGGACTCACTCATAAAAACTCTTAAAACTGTTGTTTTATTAAAATGTCTAATGTAATGGTCTATCCCGGTAGGCTATGTAGAAATGTCACAAATAATTGTATTTAATTTTAGACAAAAGCCTTTTCAAAAAATGAATACTCTGCCAAGTAATCGAATACTAACGTCTGTTCGGATATTCTAATGACCGTGCCCATCCCTAATAGCTGGTAGCCTCTTTCTAAACATACTCATAGTCTAYGTAACTGGGAGCACAATGAAAGGCAGCGAGTTGGAAGAGTTTGTCCAGACGTTACAGTGTCTGTGGCAGAGGCTGTTGTATTATACCTTGACCTGCAGAGGATGCTCTAAGACTGGTTTTCAACAGGAGAGCAGCAGTGGATATCAGTGTAGCTTCGGCAACTACAGAGTTAAAAGAAATATATTAAGAATGGAAACATGCCTAAAAGATGCAAGCATTTGGGCTTATGTTAACCATTTGGCTTTTCAGCAGCACAAAGTGGAACCGAAGCACATTTTTCAACACCAGCAATAGGGACAGTGGATAATCTCAACCCTGAGAATGAACATATTGTTGGCTATTGTATCACTGGTAGTTGCAACATAGCCTCTTAAAGGGATTGTTTGGGATTTTGGCAACTTGTGGATACTATTTTTATGTCTCTGTGTCCAGTTTAAATGAATTTTAAGGTAGTTTTGCGAGCCAARGCTAACTAGCTTAGCACAAAGATTGGAAGTCTTTGGGTACATTCTAAATCCTGAACCTTTAAATCTTTGTATAACTAAAACACATTTTCATCCAGAACTACGATCAACATAAATGCGTGATTTAAAGGAAAGTTAGTTACATCCAACCATTTCATTTTAGGATGAAGATTTAGGATGGAAGAACGATCCACTAGCCCCGGCCCGTTAGCTTTTTCTGAATGCTGTGTCCCCTGCTTGCCCAGTGTAGTAGTGAATACCGTACAGCACCCTGTCTCACCTATTGCTACWCTTTTGACCCTATGATCACTCGGCTACACAGCTGATGCCCCCTGGACTGCTTTAATAACACGGTACCTCATTTTGTTTACCTGTCGGCCCCAGCCTCGAACTCAGGTTCTTCTGTATGTATCTAACTGACCCGCTCTGCCCTTTCTTCGCCATTTACCAGTTGTTGTCTTAGCTCCCCTGATCAACACCTGTGATTGCTGTATGCCTCTCTCTAATGTCAATATGCCTTGTCTACTGCTGTCTTGGCTAGTTTTTACTGCTTATTTCACTGTAGAGCCCTCAGTCCCGCTCAAATTGCCTTAGATAGCTCTGTCATCCCACCCAACATACATGCGTAGACCTCACCTACGTTAATTGATGCCTCCAGAGACGAAACCTCTCTCATCATCACACAACGCATAGGTTTACCTCCACTGTACTCACATCCTACCATACCATTGTCTGTACATTATGCCTTGAATCTATTCTACCACACCCAGAAATCTGCTCCTTTTATTCTCTGTCCCCAACGCACTAGACCAGTTCTTATAGCCTTTAACCGTACCCTTATCCTACTCCTCCTCTGTTCCTCTGGTGATGTAGAGGTTAACCCAGGCCCTGTAGCCCCCAGTTCCACTCCTATTCCCCAGGCACTATCATTTGTTGACTTCTGTAACCGTAATAGCCTTGGTTTCATGCATGTTAAGTTKGTTTTTTTCACTGCTTTAGCACACTCCGCCAACCCTGATGTCCTAGCCATGTCTGAATCCTGGCTTAGGAAGGCCACCAAAAATTCAGAAATTTCCATCCCCAACTATAACATTTTCCGCCAAGATAGAACTGCCAAAGGGGGTGGAGTTGCAATCTACTGCAGAAACAGCGTGCAGCGTTCTGTCATACTATCCAGGTCTGTACCCAAACAGTTCAGCTTCTACTTTTAGAAATCCACCTTTCCAGAAATAAGTCCCTCACTATTGCCGCTTGTTACAGACCCCCTTCAGCCCCCAGCTGCACCCTGGACACTATATGTGAGTTAATTGCCCCCCATTTATCTTCAGAGTTTGTACTGTTAGGTGACCTYAAGCTAGATGACCTCAATCTCACCCAAATTATCATGGAACCTACCAGGTACAACCCCAAATCCGTAAACTCGGGCACCCTCATAGATATCATCCTGACCAACCTGTCCTCTAAATACACCTCTGCTGTCTTCAAGCAGGATCTCAGTGATCACTGCCTCATTGCCTGCGTCCATAATGGGTCCGCGGTCAAACAACCACCCCTCATCACAGTCAAATGCTCCCTAAAACACTTCAGCGAGCAGGCCTTTCTAATCGACCTGGCCCAGGTATCCTGGAAAGATATTGACCTCATTCCGTCAGTAGAGGATGCCTGGTTATTCTTTAAAAGTGCTTTCCTCACCATCTTAAATAAGCATGCCCCATTAAAAACATTTTATAAACAGGATCAGATATAGCCCTTGGTTAACTCCAGACCTGACTGCCCTTGACCAGCACAAAAACATCCTGTGGCGTTCTGCATTAGCATCGAACAGCACCCGTGATATGCAACTTTTCAGGGAAGTTTTAGGAACCAATATACACAGGCAGTTAGGAAAGCAAAGGCGAGCTTTTTCAAACAGAAATTTGCATCCTGTAGCACAAACTTCAAAAGGTTCTGGGTCACTGTAAAGTCCATGGAGAATAAGAGCACCTCCATCCCAGCTGCCCACTGCACTGAGGCTAGGAAACACTGTCACCACCGATAAATCTACGATAATCGAGAATTTCAATAAGCATTTTTCTACGGCTGGCCATGCTTTCCACCTGGCTACCCCTACCCCGGGCAATAGCTCTGCACCCCCCACAGCAACTTGGACCCCTACAAATCAGCTGGGCTAGACAATCTGGACCCTCGCTTTCTAAAATGATTCGCCACAATTGTTGCAACCCCTGTTAGTAGCCTGTTCAACCTCTCTTTCGTATCGTCTGAGATCCCCAAAGATTGGAAAGCTGCCGCGGTCATCCCCCTCTTCAAAGGGGGAGACATTCTAGACCCAAACTGTTACAGACCTATATCTATCTTACCCTGCCTTTCTAAGGTCTTCGAAAGCCAAGTCAACAAACAGATTACTGACCACTTCGAATCCCACCGTACCTTCTCTGCTATGCTTTCCGAGCAGGTCATGGGTGCACCTCAGCCACGCTCAAGGTCCTAAACGATAACATAACCGCCATCGACAAAAGACAATACTGTGCACCCGAATTTATCTACCTGGCCAAGGCTTTCGACTCTGTCAATCACTGCATTCTTATCGGCAGACTCAACAGCCTTGGTTTCTCAATGACTGCCTCGCCTGGTTCACCAACTACTTCTCTGATAGAGTTCAGTGTGTCAAATCGGAAGGCCTGTTGTCCGGACCTCTGGCAGTCTCTATGGGGGTGCCACAGGGTTCAATTCTCTGGCCGACTCTTTTCTCTGTATACATCAATGATGTCGCTCTTGCGGCTGGTGATTCTCTGATCCACCTCTACGCAGATGACACCATTCTGTATACTTCTGGCCCTTCTTTGGACACTGTGTTAACTAACCTCCAGACAAGCTTCAATGCCATACAACTCTCCTTCCGTGGCCTCCAACTGCTCTTAAATGCAAGTAAAACTAAATGCAGATCGCTGCCCGCACCTGCCCGCCCACCTAGCATCACTACTCTGGACGGTTCTGACTTAGAATATGTGGACAACTACAAATACCTAGGTGTCTGGTTAGACTGTAAACTCTCCTTCCAGACTCATATTAAGGTCTTCATCTTCTGCACATCTATCACTCCAGTGTTTATTTGCTAAATTGTAATTATTTCGCCACTACGGCCTATTTATTGCCTTACCTCCCTAATCTTACTTCATTTGCACACACTGTATAACTCTGTGTTGTTGTTTGTGTCGCACTGCTTTGCTTTATCTTGATCAGGTCGCAGTTGTAAATGAGAACTTGTTCTCAACTGGCTTACCTGGTTAAATAAAGGTGAAAAAAWATATATATTTTGGCTTAGTTACAGCTGTTATGTGTCTTTGCTTGGTAGTTCCGAGTCATTCAGTGCCTCCTGTCTGTCCACTGGCAGACACAGAGTCACAGAGTAACCCTTTCCCCTATCCCCCTCACCCACGTATTCCCCCTATGATGGGTTTTCCTTTTGTTTTAGAAGTGCAGCTTTCAGAACCTATTGCGGGATTTGGGAGCTCCCTTTGCCTGACAGTGAGATGGAAGTCGTTAGTGTCCTGGCTCTGGCTCTGGCTCTGGGATGTGATAGTCAGTGATAAATAGCTCTGGGTAAACTGGATTCTGTAGGGTCATGGGAGAGGGGGAAAGAGAGAGGTAAAGGGAATGAAAGACTACTCTCCTCACTCCGTCTTTCCTGTCTCCTTTCTCTCTTCTGTTCTTATCTCTCGCTGTCTCTGTCTCTCTGTCTCTCTGTTGGTSTAATCACTGGCTTCATTACTAATGATGGATGTGAGGCAGAGGTGTGTGTCTGTCTGAGTGAGTGTGTTGTCTTCCTCCTCTTCCTCCCCTTCCTCTTTCCTGTCTCCACCCTCTCTAACAGTGAAAGTGGAACACCCCCCTCTCCTAATGTGTTTGGTCCTGTGCTGGCACCTGGTAGTGGTTCGATCTGGGCTGTAATGAATGTGTTTAATAAGCTCTGTGGGTCGATGGGCTTAATGAAGGTGTGACAGACGACGGGCCAGGAGAACGCTAACACCTTAACGAGATGCTAATGAGCCAGAGGGGTTAACGAGGTCACAGTAATCAGTATCTCTCTCTCTGTCTGTTTGTCTGTCTGTTCTTGTTCTCTTTCTGTTTCTCTTGGTCGCTCTGTCTCTCTGTCTGTTTGTGTTTCTTTCTCAATGACATTTCTCTCACTCACTCTCTTACTCTTTCTCTCTTTCGGTCTCTCTTTCGTTCTCTCGTGTTCTCTCGTTCTCTGTCTGTCAATTTAAGAAATGCTTTGTTGTCATGAATGGGTGGTTGCCAAAGCAATACATATGAAGTATTACGTACATTTACCATATGCTTGATTAATAGTAATAATAATAATAATAATATATCAACAAAAACAACTATACAAGGAAAATAATACACCATAAAGTAAACAAAAAAAAAAAATGGAGAAATTAAATCTACAAGGGCTCATGTGCATGACATGGTGGGAGCTACAGTCTCTCTAATATCATGACAGGCCAGAACACAAGCTGCAGTAAGATCTACTGTCTAATATCATGACAGGTCAGGACGTCATCTGCAGTAATGTCTATATCATGACAGGCCAGAACACAAGCTGCAGTAAGATTCACTGGTCTAATATCATGGGACGTCATCTGCAGTAATGTCTACTTTCTCTCTAATATCATGACAGGCCAGAACACAAGCTGCAGTAAGATCTACTGTCTAATATCATGACAGGCCAGAACACAAGCTGCAGTAAGATCTACTGTCTAATATCATGACAGGTCAGGACATCATCTGCAGTAAGATCTACTGTCTAATATCATGACAGGTCAGGACGTCATCTGCAGTAAGATCTACTGTCTGTCTAATATCATGACAGGTCAGGACGTCATCTGCAGTAAGATCTACTGTCTGTCTAATATCATGACAGGCCAGGACATCATCTGCAGTAAGATCTACTGTCTGTCTAATATCATGACAGGTCAGGACGTCATCTGCAGTAAGATCTACTGTCTAATATCATGACAGGCCAGGACGTCATCTGCAGTAAGATCTACTGTCTCTACGTTTTCTAACAAAATGCATATTTTCTCCCCAACAGGCAGTTCAAGAAATCCTGCAATTCTTTCTTTAAATTTCAGGAGATAAATACACTACATGACCAAAGGTATGTGGACCCCTGCTTGTTGAACATCTCATTGCAAAATCATGGGCATTAATATGGTTGTTCCCCCCTTTGCTGCTGTAACAGCCTCTACTCTTCTGGGCTTTTCTGGGCTTTCTGGGCTTTCCACTAGATGTTGGAACATTGCTGCAGGGACTTGCTTCCATTCAGCCTTGAGCATTAGTGAGCACAGGTACTGATGTTGGGCGATTAGGCCTGGCTCGCAGTCGGCGTTCTAATTCATCCCAAAGGTGTTGATGGGGTTGAGGTCAGGGCTCTGTGCAGGCCAGTCAAGTTCTTCCACACCGATCGTGGCAAACCATGTTGAAACAGGAAAGGGCCTTTCCCAAACTGTTGCCAGTTTGATTCATTACGCCAGAGAACGTGTTTCCACTGCTCCAGAGTCCAATGGCAGCGAGGTTCACACCACTCCAGCCAACGCTTGGCATTGCGCATGGTGYTCTTAGGCGTGTGTGCGTTTGCTCGGCCATGGGAACCCATTGCATGAAGCTCKCACGAACAGTTATTGTGCTGACGTTGCTTCCAGAGGTAGTTTGGAACTTGGTAGTGAGTGTTGCAACCGAGGACAGACTATTTTTACATGCTACGCGCTTCAGCACTCAGCGGTCCCATTCTGTGAGCTTGTGTGGTCTACCCTAGACCTTTCCACTTCACAATAACAGCACTTACAGTTGACCGGGGAAGCTCTAGCATTGCAGAAATTTGACAACCTGACTTGTTGGAAAGGTGGCATCCTATGACGGTGCCACGTTGAAAGTCAGTAAGGCCATTCTACTGCCAATGTTTGTCTATGGGGATTGCATGGCTGTGTGCTTGATTTTATACACCTTTCAGCAATGGGTGTGGCTGAAATGGCCGAATCCACTAATTTGAAGGTGTGGCCACATAGTTTTGTATGTGTAGTATACCTTCATGCCATATGGAATCAAAAGCTTTTTGAAAGTCTATAAAACAGGCAAATATGTTTCCTTTGAGTTTGGTGGACGTGTTTTTGGCCCAAGGTGTGGAGGGTAAATATGTGATCTTTTGTTAGGTGTTTTAGGGAGAAATCCAATTAGACTTTTACTTAAAATGTTGTGTTRACTTAAAAAGGCCTGAATTCTGGCATTCATTATGCTATAGAAAACCTTACCTAAGTTACTACTAACAGAGATGCCTCTATAATTTTTGGGCTTTTTACTTGTCACCAATTTTTATATAGATAGATGTCATTAAGCCTTGTGGCCCAGTAACACCCGTTATGATGTATAGCGTCAGGTCAACCAATCGATTAATGGAGTACTTAGCCAAGCTAATGAACTGCTGTGTAAGATTGGAGGTAAGCATCAGAGAGAGGGGGAGAGGACCTAGATTGACATTTTCAATTGTTTTATTTCACTTTTATTTAAATAGGTAAGCTAGTTGAGAAAAAATTCTCATTTACAACTGCGACCTGGCCAAGATAAAGCAAAGCAGTGCGACACAAACTACAACACAGAGTTACACATGGAATAAACAAGCGTACAGTCAACAACACAATAGAAAAAAAAGAAAGTCTATATTCAGTGTGTGCAAATGGTGTGAGGAGGTAAGGCWATAAATAGGCCATAGTAGCGAAGTAATTACAATTTAGCAAATGAACACTGGAGTGATAGATGAGCAGATGGTGATGTGCAAGAAGAAATACTGGTGTGCAAAAGAGCAGAAAAGTAAATAAACACAATATGGGGATGAGGTAGGTAGATTGGGTGGGCTATTTACAGATGGGCTGTGTACAGCTGCAGCGACCGGTTAGCTGCTCAGATAGCTGATGTTTAAAGTTAGTGAGGGAGATATGTCTCCAGCTTCAGCYATTTTTATTTTATTTTATTAWTATTATTTTTTCTTCTTCAATTCGTTCCAGTCATTGGCAGCAGAGAACTGGAAGGAAAGGCYGCCAAAYGAGGTGTTGGCTTTGTGGATGACCACTGATATATACCTGCTGGAGCGCGTGCTACGGGTGGGTGTTGTGATAGACTGCATCCAGTTTGCTGAGTAGAGTATTGGAAGCTATTTTGTAAATGATATCGCCAAAGTCGAGGATCGGTAGGATAGTCAGTTTTACGAGGGTATGTTTGGCGGCGTGAGTGAAGGAGGCTTTGTTGTGAAATAGGAAGCCGATTCTAGATTTAATTTTGGATTGGAGATGTTTAATATGAGTTTGGAAGGAGAGTTTACAGTGTAGCCAGACACCTAGGTATTTGTAGTTGTCCACATATTCTTAGTCAGAACCGTCCAGAGTAGTGATGCTAGTAGGGTGGGCGGGTGTGGGCAGCGAACGGTTGAATAGCATGCATTTGGTTTTACTAGCGTTTAAGAGCAGTTGGAGGCCACGGAAGGAGAGTTGTATGGCATCGAAGCTCGTCTGGAGGTTAGTTAACACAGTGTCCAAAGAAAGGCCAGATGTATACAGAATGGTGTCGTCTGCGTAGAGGTGGATCAGGAAATCACCCGCAGCAAGAACGACATCGTTGATATATACAGAGAAGAGAGTCGGCCAGAGAATTTAACCCTGTGGCACCCCCACAGAGACTGCCAGAGGTCCGGACAACATGCCCTCCGATTTGACACACTGAACTCTATCTGAGAAGTAGAGGCAGTCATTTGAGAAACCAAGGCTGTTGAGTCTGCCGATAAGAATGCGGTGATTGACAGAGTCGAAAGCCTTGGCCAGGTCGATGAAGACGGCTGCGCAGTAATGTCTCTTATCGATGGCGGTTATGATGTCGTTTAAGACCTTGAGCGTGGCTGAGGTGCACCCATGACCAGCTCTAAAACCAGATTGCATAGAGGAGAAGTTACGGTGGGATTTGAAATGGTTGGTAATCTGTTTGTTAACTTGGCTTTCGAAGACCTTTGAAAGACAGGGTAGGATAGATTTAGGTCTGTAGCAGTTTAGGTATAGAGTGTCACRCCCTTTGAAGAGGGGGATGACCGCGGCAGCTTTCCGATCTTTGGGGATCTCGGATGATACGAAAGAGAGGTTGAACAGACTGGTAATAGGGGTTGCAACAATGGCGGCGGATCATTTTAGAAAGCGAGGGTCCAGATTGTCTAGCCCAGCTGATTTGTAGGGGTCCAGATTTTGCAGCTCTTTCAGATCATCTGCTATCTGGATTTGGGTGAAGGAGAAATGGGGAGGCTTGGGCAAGTAGCTGCGGGGGGTGCAGAGCAGTTGGCCGGGGTTGGGGTAGCCAGTTGAAAGCATGGCCACTTGTAGAGAAATGCTTACTGAAATCATCGTGGATTCATCGGTGGTGACAGTGTTACCTAGCCTCAGTGCAGTGAGGAGGTGCTCTTATTCTGCATGGACTTTAGTGTCCCAAAACTTTTTGGAGTTAGAGCTACAGGATGCAAATTTCTGTTTGAAAACGCTAGCCTTTGCTTTCCTGACTGATTGCGTGTATTGGTTCCTGACTTCCCTGAAAAGTTGCATATCGCGGGGACTATTCGATGCTAGTGCAGTCCGCCACAGGATGATTTTGTGCTGGTCGAGGGCAGTCAGGCCTGGAGTGAACCAAGGGCTATATCTGTTCTTATTTCTACATTTTTTGAAAGTGGCATGCTTATTTAAGATGGTGAGGAAATTCCTTTTATAGAATAACCAGGCATCCTCGACTGACGAGATGAGGTCAATATCCTTCCAGGATACCCAGGTCGATTAGGAAGGCCTGCTCGCAGAAGTGTTTTAGGCAGTGTTTGACAGTGATGAGGGGTGGTCGTTTGACTGCGGATCCATAGCGGATGCAGGCAATGAGTCAGTGATCGCTGAGATCCTGATTGAAAACAGCAGAGGTGTATTTGGAGGGAAAGTTGGTCAGGATAATATCTATGAGGGTGCGCATGTTTACACATTTAGGGTTGTACTTGGTGGGTTCCTTGATAATTTGTGTGAGATTGAGGGCATCTAGCTTAGATTGTAGGACTGCCGGGGTGTTAAACATATACCAGTTCAGGTCACCTAACAGAACGAACTCTGAAGATAGATGGGGGACAATCAATTCACATATGGTGTCCAGGGCACAGCTGGGAGCTGAGGGGGGTCTATAACAGGCAGAAACAGTGAAAGATTTATTTCTGGAGAGATTAATTTTTTAAATTAGAAGCTCGAACTGTTTTGGCATAGACCTGGGAAGTATGACAGAACTTTGCAGGCTATCTCTGGAGTAGATTGCAACTCCTCCCCCTTTGGCAGTTCTATCTAGATGGAAAATGTTGTAGTTGGTGGCCTTTTTGGTGGCTACAAGATAATCTTGTAGCATATATCTCTAACAGTAACACTTCAGTGGCGCTTCTCATGTCTATGTGCTGTTGGCTTTCTAGACGCTGTAGTGTGTTAACATGTTAGATATTACCTGTCTGTTATACAAGGTAATTACAGTGGCCTGACCGCCACCAACCTTACATGTGGTGTACTGGAGGGTAAATGTACGTTTAGCTGGAAATGCATTGAAAATATAGGGAGCGCTACCTTATTCACAGTGATTAGTATTTACACACCTAATTTCACTGATGTGAATGTAAAGCAGAGGTCTTCATCCTGCAGAACTAGAGGGTGGACACATTCTTTAAATTCTTCTTTTGTCAACTTTATTCCTCACTTCATCTCTCACTTCTTCACCTCATCTGCTCTTTCCATTGTGGCTCCTCTGAGAGATGGGATGAAAGTAAAGAGGGAGGAAATGTTGACTTTTTATTGTCACCTGTCACTATTCCCCCTTCTGCTTCCTCTCCTCCCCTGTCATCTCTAGTTCTGTTCTCTTCCCCTCAGCTCCTCTCCTCAGCTCCTCTCCTCCTCTCCTCAGCTCCTCTCCTCAGCTCCTCTCCTCCTCTCCTCAGCTCCTCTCCCCTCTACTCAGCTCCTCTCTCTCTCTCTCCTCTCTCAGCTCCTCTCCTCAGCTCTCTCCTCCTCTCCTCAGCTCCTCTCCTCTCTCTCCTCAGCTCCTCTCCTCAGCTCCTTCTCAGCTCCTCTCCTCGCTCTCCTCAGCTCCTCTCCTCAGCTCCTCTCCTCCTCTCCTCAGCTCCTCTCCTCCTTCCTCAGCTCTCTCACTCAGCTCCTCTCTCAACTCCTCTCCTCCTCTCCTCAGCTCCTCTCCTCTCCTCACTTCCTCCCTCAGCTCCTCTCCTACACTGTGTATTTTGGGCAAAGCTGAATCAGTTCCCTCAATTAAAGTGAATTTGGTTAAAGTGATATGGCGCCATTGGGCTCAGATGAAAGAGCGCTGGGTGCATTTTATTTATTTTTTGTTTTGTGTGTGTGTGTGTGGTGTGTGTGTGTGTGTGTGTTGTGTGCGCAGAGTGAAAGCAGCTGATTTACATTTAGATAAATCCATGGATACGCTCTTGTCATTGAGATGCAGGGGACTACATCCAGGCCCCCACCTGTGCCCTATTACCTGCAGGAGATGGCCTATTTTCACAGACAGAGAGTCAGGGAAGGAAAATCAACCCTGACTGCTTAAATGCCACCTTGTGTGCGAGTGTGTAATATAATTCCTGACGTACAGCACATCAGTGACATGACAATGCAGACCATGTCGTGATTGTGTGTGTAGCTTGGGTTTAGCTATACCAGAAGTGCCCACAAAATAGTAAACAACACAAATTTGACCAACTGGGACATTTTTTTATTCCCCACGAGGTCAAATGCTATTTTTATGGGGTTTAGGGTTAGGTTTAGAATTAATGTTAGGGTTAGAATGACAATTAAGGGTTAGGAGCTAGGGTTCGTTTAGGTTAGAAGCTAGGTGTAGGGTTAAGGTTAGGTTTTTGGGTTAAGGTTAGAGTAGAGAGTAAAGGTTAGGGTTATGTTTAGGGTTAGGGGTTAGGGAAAATAGAATTTTGAATGGGACTGAATTGTGTGTCCCCACAAGGCAGGCGATGATAGATTGATGTGGGCGGTGGGGTGGTGGCTGATTGACAGCTAGTGTTGATGGGTCGATGGCTGAAAGGCCATAAATATGAACCAGTGCAGATGAGGTGGTGTGCTGTTGGGAGGTAGCGATTCCTGCAGTTCTAGCTGAAAGACAAGAGGAGACTATTGATTCCTCAGAGTATTCATTATATATGTACTCTCTACTATAGTCTGCTGTGTAGAGTATTTATGTACTCTCTACTATAGTGCTGTAGAGTATTTATGTACCTCTAACTATAGTGCTGTGGGTATTTAGTACCTCCTCTACTATAGTGCTGTGGGGTATTTAATAATGTACCATCTTCTACTATAGTGCTGTGGGGGTATTTATGTACCTCTCTACTAATGTGCTGTGGAGTATTTATTGTACCTCTCTACTATGGTGCTGTAGAGTATTTAATCTGCCAACCTCTACTATAGTGCTGTAGAGTATTTAATCTGTACTCTCTACTATAGTGTGTGGTTTAATGTACCTTCTACTATAGTGCTGTGAGTATTTATACTGTACCTCTCTCTACTATGTGCTGTAGAGTATTTATACGTACTCTCTACTATAAGTGCTGTAGAGTATTTAATACTGTACCTCTCTACTATAGTGCTGTAGAGTATTTATACGGTACTCTCTACTATAGTGCTGTAGAGTATTTAATACAGTACTCTCTACTATAGTGTGTAGAGTATTTAATACTGTACTCTCTACAATAGTGCTGTAGAGGTTATTATAAACTGGCCCCGTTTATTAAGTGCTGTAGGTATTTAATACTGTACTCTCTACTATAGTGCTGTAGAGTTTTAATACGTACCCTCTCTACTATAGTGCCTGTAGAGTATTTAATACTGTACTCTCTACTATAGCGCTGTATGAGTATTCATGTACCTATCTACTATATGCTGTAGAGTATTTAATACTGCACTCTCTACTATAGTGCTTGAGTATTCATACTGTATCTCTTACTAAGTGCTGTAGAGTATTCATGTACCTCTTACTATAGTGCTGTGAGTGTTATGTACCTCTCTACTATAGTGCTGTGGAGTATTTAATACTGTACCTCTCTACTATAGTGCTGTGGGGTATTTATGTACTCTCTACTATAGTGCGTGTGGATATTTATGTACCTCTCTACTATAGTGCGTGGAGTATTTATTGTACTCTCTACTATAGTGCTGTGGAGTTTTATTGTACGTGTCTCTCTACTATATGTGCGGTGAGTATTTAGTACTCTCTATACTAAGTGCTGTGGAGTATTATGTACCTCTCTACTATATTGCCTGTGGATATTTGTGGCCCTCTCTACTGTAGTGCTGTGGAGTATTTAGTACCTCTCTTTACTATAGTGCTGTAGAGTATTTTGTTACTCTCTTACTATAGTGCTGTGGAGTATATGTACGCTTCATCATAAATGCTGTAGAGTATTTATGTACCTCTCTACTTAGTGCTGTAGTGTATTTATTACATCTCTACTAATAGTGCTGTGGAGTTTTATGTACTCTCTACTATAGTGCTGTAGTATTTATGTAATCTCTCACTATAGTGCTGTAGAGTTTTATGTACCTTCTTTACTATAGTGCTGTGGAGTATTATGAACCTCTTACTATAGTGCTGTGAGAGTGTCTTTATGTACTCTCTACTATAGTGCTGTGGAGTATTTATGTACCTCTTTACTATAGTGTGTAGAGTTGTATGTACCTACTCTACTATAGTGTGTGGAGTTTATGTACCTCTACTGTAGTGCTGTAGGTATTTATGTCCTCTCTACTATTGCTGTGGAGTATTTGTGTACCTCTCTACTATGAGTGCTGTGGAGTATTTATGTACCTCTCTACTATAGTGCTGTAGAGTATTTATGTACCTCTCTACTGTAGTGTTGTAGTGTATTTATGTACTCTTACTGTGCGAGTGGATTTATGTAATTCTCCTATAGTGCGGTGAGTATTTATGTACCTCTGCTTTACTATTTATGTACCTCTCGTACTATAGATGTGGAGTATCTTTGTACCGCTCTACTATAGTGCTGTCCAGTATTTATGTACTCTCTACTATTGTGCTGTAGAGTATTTATGTACCTCTCTACTATAGTGCTGTGATGTTTTATGTGCCTCTCTAATAGTGCGTGAGTATTTATGTACCTCTCTTTACAATAGTGGCTATGGAGTTTTATGTACCTCTCTCACTATAGTGGCGTGGAGTTTTATGTACCTCTTACTTAGTGCTGTAGAGTATTTATGTACCTCTCTACTGTAGTGTTGTAGTGTATTTATGTACCTCTCTACTGAGTGCGTAGTGTTTTATGTACTCTCTACTATAGTGCGGTGGAGTATTCTCCCTGTACCCCTCTCTTACTATTTATGTACCTCTCTACTATAGCACTGTGAAGTATTTTTTGTACGCTCTACTACTAGTGCTTGTCAGTATTTATGTACCTTCTCTACTATAGTGGCTGTGAGTATTTATGTACCTCTCTCTACTGTGTGCTGTAGAGTATTTATGCTACCTCTCTATATAGTGCTGTAGATATGTATGTTTAGTCGTCGATTCTATTACTCTAAATAGTGTGTAGGTATTTGTGTACCTTTCTAACCTGTGTGGTGTGTGGAGTATTTAGTACTCTCTACTATAGTGCTGTAGAGTATTTATGTACCTCTCTACTATAGTGCTGTATAGTATTTATGTACCTCTCTACTATAGTGCTGTAGAGTATTGAGTTCCCTCTCTTCCATGTGTAACCCCCCTGTGTTCCTGTTCCTGTAAAACAGATTCACCCTCTGTCTCTCCCTCTTCTCTCTTCTCTCTGAAGAGCTGGAGCTGTGTCAGAGAAGTGTAGGATTACCACATTTACAGCACACATACTCCAGAGGACACTATGTTAGGAGACTTTGCTTCTGTTTCTCAATGGCACGGAGCTGTGAAGCTGATATGCTAGAATATTGTATTTCAACTCAACCCTATGGCCAACTGCTATGCTGTGTTTGAATACTCATACTAAAAGTACTATTTGTGATGTAAATTAAGTACAGTATGTAGTATGCTTATTGGTCATAATATGGACATAGTTAGTATTCCAAAAGCTGTTGTTTTACATTCGCAAAAATTTGAAGTATATAAGCAGTGGACACTATTTCTGTGCTTTTAGGGCCCATAATGCAATTGTTCAGAAAAGATGAGTGGCTTCACAACATTTTCGGATTTGAAGAAAATGCCGTAAAATATGCAGCCGAAGTCCGACGAGAGCGGATACAAATGTAAGTACAAAATGTAAATGTTCATTGCTTTAACTAATTATGACAAATGTTAAGAATATTAAGAAGAAATTGTTTAGCAATATAATAAAGTTATGACTTTTCAAATAAGTTACATTACTCGTTATGTTGGCTGACAATTTGTTAGCCGCTCTACAGTGCTAGCCTTACGAACCACATAGCATATCATTACAGCAGTTGCTTGTATGTATTGGTKTGTTAMCCACAGTAGCCACCTAATGTTAGTTGGCTACTAATACATCAAACTTGCCAGTATATGAACTATTACATAATTGTGTGTGGTACAGTATGTATGTCTCGAGCCGCAGACAGTGCATCTCGTGCAGAGTTGAGCCATAAAGGGTTTAACATGGAATGGACACAAATAATGAAACCTCCAAAAAATACTTGAGATGGAGGAAAAKATTTGACTTCATTATTCACGTCATTCTGAACTTAGCTAAGTGGTAAAGTCGTTGTGCTTTCTCAATGGACATTGTTAATGAAGTCGTAAGATGTCTAGCTAGTAATTTGTTATGCTAACAAGCTAGCAYGAAGTTGTGTAGCAATAGCATCAACTTCCGGCAGACAGGCGAAGCACTAGTACCCTCAACTGAAAGGATACCGTTAGTTTACAGTATACTAAAAATTAACTAATAGTATATACTCATTCAGTATGTAGTATACAGTATACTGAAAACTGCATTTATAGTATGCAGTATATACTCATTCAATATGTAGTATACTGTATGTTAGAGTGGGTATTTGAACACAGCGCTATTGTTTACTTCAAACCCATTTGACTACTCACTCAACACCCTCTCTGTTAGCTGACATCAACACAGACACGGAGAGAGCGACAGAGAGGGAGAGCTGGATGGAGACCGAAATGAACATGGTGTAAGACTAATTGAGTAAGAGAGAGAGGGCAGGGGGAAGAGAGAAAAGACTTACAGATTTACAGAGGAAGTCGGACATGGGGAATGAGATGGAGAGACTAAGGAGGTAATGAGGCTGCA
>NC_036872.1:33133651-33143950 GCF_002910315.2 Salvelinus sp. IW2-2015 | reverse complement strand
GAAAGACAGCCGAGAGAGGTGAGAGAGATGGCTTGCAAGGGGAACAAGAGGCAGGAGAAGAGACGAGACGGAAGGGATGGATGAGACGAGGGGAAGAGAGGCCCTGTGAGGCAGGCGGGCTGCTCATCCCGTGGTTGGTCTCGTTGTAGCCCTGTGCAGTGACACAGGTCCCATGGCATCAGAACAGAACACGGGGTCAGCAGGGAATGCTCTCGGATGGGAGCGGCACCACACACAGCACGGAGCACACACACACACACACAGCAGCACACAACAACAGGGGCACACAACAGCACCGACTAACACACACACAGCAGTTGCACGCACACACACCTCCTTACAACGGCTCACTCTCGCACTCTCTCTCCATGTTCTCAGGAGAAAGTTCCCTTAAATGTGGTAAGTGTTGTTTGATCGCCGGTGGGAGATGACGCCAGTGGTCTTCAGGCACCGCTCTAGTGATATCGGGTATAAGTGGTTTAAATTCTGGTGAATTGAAGATACTTTGAGTTCACCACACACCAAAACACACACACTCGTTTCAACCCACCCTAGAGTTGTGATTGATTGTTTTTAATTCCCTCTATTTAACCAGGTTAGGGCTAGTGGAGGAACATACCTTATAAGCACTCCACATTAATTACAACAACCACGAGAGTATACACATGAATAAACAAAAAACCTACAATGTGAGCTAAAGAGGTGAGAAATGGCAGAGGTTAAACGCAGCAAAATCCACCCAAAAAAGGGGCCATGCAGGTGCGCGAAGGTAAATACAAAATGATCAGCAAAGTAAAAGACTGATGCGGCTGGCTAGTTTGTGCAGTGGTTAATGAGAGTGCCATAGAAGTAGAAGACGAATTTTTGCAAACGGAGCAGGAATAATTAGTAATACTCCGACAAGAGGTTACGAGCGGAAGAGGAGTATGTGATATAGGGCGTAAATCTATTGAGCTGGGCGATGTACAGAGTGCTCCAGTAAGAATGTGCAAAGTAGAAATAGAAATAATGGGGTGCAAAGGAGCAAATTAAATACAGTAGGGGAAGAGGTAGTTGTTTGGGCTAAATTATAGATGGGCTATGTACAGGTGCAGTAATCTGTGAGCTGCTCTGACAGCTGGTGCTTTAAGCTAGTGAGGGAGATAAGTGTTTCCAGCTTCAGAGATTTTTGCAGTTCGTTCCAGTCATTGGCAGCAGAGAACTGGAAGGAAAGACGACCAAAGGAGGAATTGGCTTTGGGGGTTACCAGTGAGATATACCTGCTGGAGCGCGTGCTACAAGTGGGTGCTGCTATGGTGACCAGTGACCTGAGATAAGGCGGGGCTTTACCTAGCAGAGACTTGTAGATAACCTGTAGCCAGTGGGTTTGGCGACGAGTATGAAGCGAGAGCCAACCAACGAGAGCGTACAAGTCGCAATGGTGGGTAGTGTATGGAGCTTTGGTGACAAAATGGATGCCACTGTGATAGACTGCATCCAGTTTGTTGAGTAGAGTGTTGGAGGCTATTTTATCATATCATGTCTGTGAGAATYACAGAACTTATGTAGCAGGCAAAATCCTGAGGACAAACCATTCAGAATTTGTATTTTTTTGATGTCACTGTCTTTTCAATTAGGTTTTTTAGAGACACCAGATTTCTAATGGACTTGCTTGCAGTTCCTACCGCTTCCACTGGATGTCACCAGTCCTTGGAAAACGGTTGAGGTTATTCCTTTGTGTAGTGAAGAAGTAGGGCTATCGTAAATGAGGGTCACATGAAGTAAATATTTTGAGAGAGTCACGTTACGAAAAAAGTTGCGTCAGTTTGTTTTCTTTTTGTATTGAACACAGATCATCCCGTCTTCAAATTGATCGATTATTAACGTTTAAAAATACCTAATGTTGTATTACCAAAGTAGTTTSAAATGTTTTGGTAAAGTTTACATGTAACTTTTGATATATTTTGTAGTGACTTGGCGAAAGTTGGAAGCTGTGTTTTTCTGGATGAAACGGTCCAAATAAATTGACATTTTGGATATATATCMACGGAATTAATCYAACAAAAGGACCATTTGTGATGTTTATGGGACATATTGGAGTGCCAACAGAAGAATTTCGTCAAAGGTAAGGCATMATTTATATTTTATTTCTGCGTTTTGTGTCGTGCTTGCATTGTTGAAATATGCTTCTCTCTTTGTTTACTTTTGTGCTATCATCAGATAATAGCATCTTATGCTTTCGCCGAAAAGCTTTTTTGAAATCTGACATGTTGGCTGGATTCACAACGAGTGTAGCTTTAATTTGGTATCTTACATGTGTGATTTAATGAAAGTTTGATTTTTATATCATGTTATTTGAATATGACGCGCTATATTTTCCCTGGCTAACTTCCCAGAGAAGTTAAGCATGTCCCAGTTTAGGTCACCTAGTAGCACGAGCTCAGAAGATAGATGGGGGGCAGTCAATTCACATATGGTATCGAGGGCACAGCTGGGGGCAGAGGGAGGTCTATAGCAAGCGGCAACAGTGAGAGACTTGTTTCTGGAAAGGTGAATTTTTTGAAGTAGAAGCTCGAATTGTTTGGGTACAGACTTGGATAGTAATACAGAACTCTGCAGGCTATCTTTGCAGTAGATTGTAACACCGCCCCTTTGGCAGTTCTATCTTGTCGGAAAATGTTGTAGTTAGCAATGGAGATTTCAGTGTTTTTGGTGGTTTTCCTAAGCCAGGATTCAGACACGGCTAAGACATCCGGGTTGGCAGAGTGTGCTAAAGCAGTGAGTAAAACTTAGGGAGTAGGCTTCTAATGTTAACATGCATGAAACCAAGGCTTTTACGGTTACAGAAGTCAACAAATGAGAGCACCTGGGGAGTGGGAGTGGGGCYAGGCACTGCAGGACCTGGATTAACCTCTACATCGCCAGAGGAACASAGGAGAAGTAGGATAAGGGTACGGCTAAATGCTATGCGAACTGGCCGTCTAGCACGTTCGGAACAGAGAGTAAAAGGAGCAGGTTTCTGGGCTCGATAGCATAGATTCAAGGCATAGTGTACAGACAAAGGTAAGGTAGGATGTGAGTACATTGGAGGTAAACCTAGGCATTGAGTAATCATGAGAGAGATATAGTCTCTAGAGATGTTTAAAACAGGTGATGTCATCGCATATGTGGGAGGTGGAGCAACATGGTTGGTTAAGGCATATTGAGCAGGGCTAGAGGCTCTACAGTGAAATAAGACAGTAATCACTAACCAGGACAGTAATGGACGAGGCATATTGKTATTAGAGAGAGGCATGKGTAGCCAAGTGAACATATGGGTCCAGTGAGTGGTTGGGCTGACTGGGGACACGGCGATTCAGACAGTTAGCAGGCCGATGCTAACAGTTAGCAGACCGGGTTAGCAAGCAAGCAGTTAGCAGGGGCTAGCAGTTAGCAGACCGGTGCAGGCAAGCTATCAGTTAGCAAACTGGGGCAGGCAAGCTAGCAGTTAGCAGACCGGGGCAGTCAAGCTAGCAGTTAGCAGACCGGGGTAGCAAGTTAGCCTTTGGGGGACGTCGCAATGGGGGTAAGTCTGTTTTTGCCTCTTCGTGCGGTGACGTCGATAGACCAGTCGTGGAATTAGTAGGGTTCCAAGTAGCTCTAGGTAGCTAGCAGGCCTAGCAGGTTAGCAGAATGGGCCTTCAGTGGGCGTCGCGCCTGAGGGGCCTGTTGGAGTCCTCGGGCAGATTATGTCGGTATTCCAGTCGTAGAGGATCGGCAGGGTTCCGTGCCCCGTACCGGCGGTAGAAGGGGCCCGGATATTGTAGCCCAGGAGTGGGCTTTGGTGGTAGCACAGGAGCCATGGCCGGGCTAGCTTCAGGCTAATTGGTGCTTGCTCCAGGATGAAAACGGTAGCCAGGAGTGGTCACCTGGGATTGTGGTTAGCTAGTTGCGAAGATCCAGATGAAAATGTTCAGAGTTTGTGGTAGGAATCCGGGGATATGGAGAGAAATAGGTCCGTTATGCTCTGGTTTGAGTCATGCCCTACACTCTTTAAACCTCCCTATGCCTTTAAGACTCTGTTCAAAGTCACTGAGATCTCTTCTTCTAGCCATGGTAGCAAAATAATGGGTAACTGGGCATGATTGGATTTTAATTGTTTAATTACCTCAGGAACCACACCTGTGTGTAAGCACCTGCTTTCAATAGACGTTGTATTCCTCATTCACTCAAGTATTTCCTTTATTTTGTCAGTTACCTGTATACATATATTATACAGAGAGCACCATGAAACTGGTGCCAAATCAAACCTTTCTTCATCAATATCTTTTTACAGAGTTGTTGTCTACATCATTTAAGCTATCAAGCTGCATTTGTTTGTACAATTTACTTTGATTTGAACAATTTATAGATTTCTATGAATTAATCGATTCTCAATTCGGTCTGTGCATAGTTAGTGACAACAATGAAACTCAGACGTAAATGTGTCAGTTGTCCTTTTAGTCTAATTTAGACCGCCTAAAGACCACAGGAGGTTGGTGGCACCTTAATTGGGGAGGACGGGTTTGTGGTAATGGCTGGAGCGGAATAAGCGGAATGGTATCAAATACATCAAACACATGGTTTCTGTGTGTTTGAGGCCATTTCATTTGCTCTGTTCCAGCCATTATTATGAGCCGTCCTCCCCTCAGCAGCCTCCTGCGGTAGGGACACGCTCCCTTTCTATGGTCTTCAGTGAGCTCTCTAGTGGGCTATTGGAGCAGTGTTGACGGTGCTCTGTGAACATGATTTATGCCTGAGTGAAGGGATGGAAGATTGATGAGGAAGAATAACTTATTTTTTATTTAACTTTCTACTTCAAAGGTATTGGGACAGTGACACATTTTGTTGTTGTTTTGGCTCTGTACTCCAGCACTTTGGATTTGAAATGATACAATAACTATGAATTTAAAGTGCAGACTGTCAGCTTTTATTTGAGGGTATGTTCATCCATATTGGGTGAACCGTTTAGAAATTACAGCACTTTTTGTACATAGTCCCCCCATTTTAGGGGACCAAATGTATTGGGACAAATTCACTTATGTGTATTAAAGTAGTCAAAAGTTTAGTATTTGGTCCCATATTCATAACACGCAATGATTACATCAAGCTTGTGACTCTACAAACTTGTTGGATGCATTTGCTGTTTGTTTTTGTTGTGGTTCAGATTTTGTGCATAAGCATTTCGCTGAACAAGTGTATGTGACCATAGAAATTAATGGTAAATAATGTGTCATTTTGGAGTCACTTTTATTGCAAATAAGAATAAAATATGTTTCAACACTTCTACATTAATGTGGATGCTACCATGATTACGGATAGTCCTGAATTAATTGTGAATAAGGATGAGGGAGAAAGTTACAGACACACAAATATCATACCTCCAAGACATGCTAACTTCTCACCATTAGAATAACAGGGGAGGTTAGCATTTTATATCATACCCCCAAGACAAGCTAACTTCTCACCATTAGAATAACAGGGGAGNACCATTAGAATAACAGGGGAGGTTAGCATTTTATATCATACCCCCAAGACAAGCTAACTTCTCACCATTAGAATAACAGGGGAGGTTAGCATTTTTGGGGTGGTATGATATTTGTTTGTCTATCTTGCTCTCTCATTTTTCACAATTCATTCAGGACAATCCGTAGTCATGGAAGCATCCAGAATGAAGTGCCAGCGCAGTATCTCTTTTGCTAGAAGCTCATGCACGCACGCAGACAACACCCACATGCACACCTCCGCTAACACTGATATCGTTCACAGAACTTGGCTACTGTAGATTGTTCCGTTAAGCTCCCTCTAACAGATCTGCTGTTTTGTAGTTTTCTTTAACGCCTAATAGCTACAAATATTCATGCCAAATGATCCCTGTGGATTCCTATTAGTCAATCTCTCCAGACAGAGACTGCCTGGGTGGCTCTAGGACGACTTCATCTGGAGTTCCACCACACACCTGACACGAGGCTGTGCTGTGCTCTCTCTCAAGGCTTGTCTGTTCCTATATGACTCCTATGTGGTTCTCCCCTCTCTCTCTGTGTGTGTGCGCTCTCCTGCTGGCTCTCAATGGTTCAGCCACTAATCCCACAAAGGCCTGTGGGTCATATAACTAGGAATTGGGTTTACAGGTCTGTCTCACAGGGACCAATCAAGGCCGCCCCTGGCAGGGTTCCGTGCGACGTGATTGGCCGGTCAGCGATGAAAGGGTGATTCCACAGAGAAGGTCCTGCTGTTCTGGAAAGGTGGATTTCAAAGGAGGCTTTTCACCTGTATGAAACACCCCCCCCCCCCAGGAGGTGAAGCAGGCGATGTGCCAGCTGTAGTTGCAGAGACCTGAGCAGGCCATACTGTGTTTGGTGGTGTGGTGGTGGTTGGTGGCGCCTCCTGGGACCTGATAGGGGTCAGCACAGCACTGGAGCGCAAGTCTCAGTAGTAAACTTCCTGTCAACACTTTACATGAGAGGAGACGTAGAGGACAGAGAGGCGAGTAGAGAGGAAGAGCGACAGAGAGAGACAGCGAGACAGAGACTGAATTTACACAACCAGATCACGTACTTAAAGAGACACTGATAACCAGCAGCTACAATTGTTTTTGATGGTCAATCAGGGCGTTCCTTCAATTTGCCACCCTAGTTGAGTGGGTTAAGGTTAGTACGTGTTTAAACTAAGGTTAGGGGTTGAGGTTACTACTCTCAGATTGTCAGTCTGATATACTCGTTGGAAAGTATGATTTCTCTATCAGTTTACGCAGTGATCTAAGCTTACAGTAGTATACAACCTATCTCCTCGAGTTTGGGAGCTACCTTGTTGCTCTCCCTCACGATGGACGCGCTCAGTGCGAATGCGTTGTGCTATTCTTGCGCTCTCTCCTGGTGGTATGGACGGTCCTCTGCTAGGGTCGTAGGGTGCTATGTAAGCTTTGACTTGGTGGCTGTGCTGCGAGGATAAAAAGGAGCAGTAAAGTCCATCTGTCGCAGCTGTCTCTGCTGTCAGTGTTGATCCAATGGTCTGTAGATCCTCAATGATATCATCTCTCTGCTACCGGACACAGCTGTCGCATGTGGTCTGCTACTGTATAGATCTGTCTGATAGTGCATGCGCTCACTTCGTTCAATCAATGCTCTCTTATGTGAACTTCTCTGCTCTCGGATGAAACCAATCGTTCGGTGACGCCTCTCGTCGCTTCTTGTCGTTGGCTTATCTGGTTCTTCCTCATCATGTGCCGTTGTTTCATATACTCCTCTCTGTCACTGTTCGACAGTATAACTCTCATCTGTCATGATTCATGTAGCAACCAACTTGGCTTGGCTAATCGGATAACATGATATCTCTACTTCAGTCCTTCATTTGTAATTCATCTCTGGATAAGTCTCAGATCTCTCCCCCTGTTCCTCTCTATCTCCTGTTCCTCTCTTAATTTCTGAACTATGATCTTACTAGAGGAATCATCTCTCGAGATATCCAAATGTCTTACTTCTCGGATTACAATACGCTCCTTGATTTCCCTTTTATTACTTTCTCTTGCGATACAGCTCTTCCTGATCTACTGTTGACGCTGACTCTCATTCCCACGTGTCACTCTCATGGCTTCGCTGTCCTGCCTCTCTCCTCATGATCGCTGTTCCTCTCTCCTGTTCCTTCTCTGCTCGTGTCCTTTTCCTGCGCTCTGTCCTGTTCCTCTCCTCTTTCCTGTTCTCTCCTCTGTCCTTGTTCCTCCTCGCCTGTCTCCTGTTCACCCTTGCCTTTCTTCCCTCTCTCCGCTTCCGTCTCTCTCTCCCGTTCCTCTCTCCTCTCCTGTTCCTCTCTCTTCCTGTTATCTCTTCTGTCCTGTTCCTCTCTCTGTCCTGTTCCTCTCTGTCCTGTTCCTCTCCTCTCTCTCCTGTTCCTCCTCTCTCCTCCTGTTTCTGCTCCTCTCTTCCTGTTCCTCTCCTTCTCTCTCTCCTGTTCCTCTCTCTCTCCGTTCTCTCTCTCTCCTGTTCCTTCTCTCTCTCTGTTCCTCCTCTCTTCTTCCTCTCTCTGTTCCTCTTCTGTCCTGTCCTCTCTCTGTCATGTTCCTCTCCTCTCCCTGTTCCTCTCTCTGTCCCTCGTTCCTCTCTCTGTCCTGTCCTCTCTCTCTCCTGTTCCTCTCTGCTCTCTCCTGTTCCTCTCTCTCTTGTTCCTCTCTCCTTCCTGTTCCTCTCTCTCTCCTGTTCCTCTCTCTCTGCTTGTTCCTCTCTCCTCCTGTTCTCTTCTGGCTTCTCTCTTGTTCATCACTCTCCTGTTCTCCTCTCTGTCCTGTTCCTCTATCTCTCCTCGTTCATCTCTCTGTCCTGTTCCTCTCTCTCTGTCCTGTTCATTTCATACGTCTCTCCTGTTCCTCTATCTCTTCCTGTCCGCTTCTCTCTCTCCTGTTCTCTCGTCTCTCGTCCTGTCCGTCTCCTGCTCTGTCTCTCTCCTGTTCATCTCTCTCTCTCCTGTTCATCTCTCTGTCCTGTTCCTCTCTCTCGTCCTGTTTCCTCTCTCTTGTCTCATCTCTCCTGTTCCTCTCACCTCTTCCTGTCCCTCTCTCTCTCTGTTCTCTCTCTCT
Source organism: Salvelinus sp. IW2-2015 (assembly GCF_002910315.2). Taxonomy (NCBI): domain Eukaryota; kingdom Metazoa; phylum Chordata; class Actinopteri; order Salmoniformes; family Salmonidae; genus Salvelinus; species Salvelinus sp. IW2-2015. Next base: position 33,135,384 of record NC_036872.1, on the reverse strand, counting down.
CCTGTCCCTCTCTTCTCTCCTGTTTCCTCTCTCTTGTTCATCCCTCTCCTGTTCCTCTGTCTCTCCTGTCCCGTCTCTCTCTCCTGTCCTCCTCTTCTCTCCCTGTCCTCTCTCTCTCCTGTTCTCTCATTCTTCATGTTCCTCTCTCTCTCCTGTTCCCTCCTCTCTTGTTCATCTCTCCTGTTCCTCTCTCTCTCCTGTTTCCTCTCTCGTCTGCTGTTCCTCTCTCTCTCCTGTATCCCTCTCTCGCTTCTACTCTCTCTTTCTCCTGTTCCTCCTTTCTTCAGACATAGCTGGTTCTTTCAGTCACTCTCTCTGCTTTCTCCTCTGCTAAGGCCATTAGTGTCCTGTTGAGCCCTTTGAAGCCCCGTGTAGCCGTACTCTGTTCACGCCTGGACCCTACAACCCCTTCAAAGCCTTCGATTCTGAGCGCAAAAGCCCTGTGTGACCCCATGGTACAGAAAAGTAACTAACAGATAGAGAATTACAATACACCTCCCCTCCTGCTCAGGACTAGGATAATGTCCTGCTAGCAGAACGTAAGCAGTTCTGTCTTTGCCGGTCCGGATGAAAGAAGAGAAGGAGAAAGGAATGAAGGACGGTTAAGTTCATAGGCAGAGGCCAGGCCGACATGCCTGCTTGCTTTATCGTTCCATCTCTTCCCTCTCTGTGTTCTTATAAGTATAGCGAGAGAAGGATGTTTGCGAGCTACGGATTTTGGGGGAACCTCCCTCCCCCCACTCCATCGGTTTGTCCAGTCGTCTAATAGCTCAATCAATGGCTGTTCCGGAGGGCAACAGTGGAGCCAGCGTCCATACTAGCCCTCCCCCAGCTCTACTCTACTCTACTCAACCCCAGACCATGTCTCTCACACCTGCGCGATCCCAGGCCCACCCGCCTTCCTCCTCGTTTTACCAGTCTCCCTATGCTCTTACCGAAGTCTCGCCTTATCTTATCCGAAGTCTCGCTTGTTTGCTCAACCCAAACTACCTCTTGCTTAACTAGCCTCATCCTATCCCCAACCCCTTGCTCCCCTTAGTCCTCTTCTCCTCTACCTCCCATCTCCTCATCCCACTACCTCGATCCTCGTCCTACCTCTCTCTGTCTGCCTTCTCCTCGTGCTCCTATCTCCTGTCGTCCCTCTCTCTCTCTCTCCCTCTTCCTCTTCTCCCTCTGTCCAATCTCTCCTCTCTCCTCGCTCCTATCCCTCTGTCCTCCTCTTTACTTCTCCTCTCTCGCTCTAGTACCTATCTCTCTTGTCCTGCCACTTCACATCTGTCCACTCTCTCCTCTTCCTCTCTCCCTCCTGTCCTCTACCCTCTTCTCTGTCCCTACCTGCTCTCTCTCTCTCCTATACCCTCATTCTTCTCCTCTGCACTCTTGTCCTCTACTCTCTCTTCGTCCTCCATTCCCTCTGTCTTCTCCCTCGTCCTCCTACTATCGCCTCATTCCTCTTACCTCCTGCTACTCTCTCCTCTGTCAACTACGTCTCTCTCTGCCTCCTTGTACCTCTCTCCTCTAGTCCCTCTCTCTGTTACTCACTCTCTCCTCGTCCCTGCTCCCCAGCATGTCTCCTTCCCCCCTTTATCTGTGCCTATAGAGATTCTGGTCATAGTCAGCGGTACATGAGCGAGCTCTCTAATGTATCCTCACAGCCCTTTCACCACCGATCCCCCTTCAAACTCCACAGCGTCCCTTACCCTTTCCCCCCCCGCCCCCCCCGCTGCTGTCCG
>NC_036872.1:33124265-33132225 GCF_002910315.2 Salvelinus sp. IW2-2015 | reverse complement strand
TCCCTTAGGCTAGGAAGAGGAATCTAGTTCAGGATGTGGACCTAATGGTCATTTACGAGTGTACACTTCTTAGGAGTGCATGCGCTAAGGGTACACTCGGAAATGCCTACTAGAATCTGATTTCCTTCATTGCCTCCATTGTATTTTACAAAGAATAATCAAGCACTAAGTAGCCAGAGAAATAGCCTCGATAAGTGGTTGAAAAAGCCCTTAGTTTTCAGCTAACAGATTGGAGACGGTGCTATTATTTTCTGGCAGCCTTCTGACCCAAAACAAAGCAGATACAAAAGACTTCTCTCTCTTTCCCTCATCTCTTGTCCCATGGAGGTCTGGGTCATGGTCAGCGGTTTGTTCAATCGAGTACAGGCTTGACTGAATGACAAGAGACACAATGCAATATAGCATTTTATTGGGTAGGTCTCATCTCTGAGGTATGCTCCTCGGAGCGAGATGCTGATGACCAGTTGCCCTATGTGGAGCAGCTGGTATTGGAACCCCTCCCCGCTGGGAGTCCGAAGTTCAGATGACGGGCCTTCTGMTGGTGGTGCTGCTGGGGAGGTGAAAGGTTGTCGGAAAGACTGCTGCAAAATGGTGGGAGACACAAGGTTTGAGTTGACTTACAAACACAACCCGAGATTTATGCACATTGAAAGAAAGGAAAGTGATTATTGCACAAGTGAGCCCATAGGTTAATCAGCAAGCAAGATGGAATTGCCTCAGCGTGTGCCTTGCTCATAGGCTGAAGTTAATAGGTGAATCACATTCCGCACGGTTGCTAATAGGAAAGGAGGAAGAGGGACGTGACACTATGCTGATGAGGTAACATTAGAAATACTACCTCATAAATACCAGCTATGCTGATGAGGTAACATTAGAAATACTACCTCATAAATACCAGCTATGCTGATGAGGTAACATTAGAAATACTACCCTATAAATACCAGCTATGCTYATGAGGTAACATTATAAATATTACCCTATAAATACCTGCTATGCTGATGAGGTAACATTATAAATATTACCCTATAAATACCTGCTATGCTGATGAGGTAACATTATAAATATTACCCTATAAATACCTGCTGTGCTGATGAGGTAACATTATAAATACCTGCTATGCTGATGAGGTAACATTATAAATACTACCCTATAAATACCTGCTGTGCTGATGAGGTAACATTATAAATACCTGCTGTGCTGATGAGGTAACATTAGAAATACTACCCTATAAATACCAGCTGTGTTGCTGAGGTAACATTATAAATACCTGCTATGCTGATTGGAGTTAGACCATTAGAATATAACTACCCTACAATACCTGGCATAATGGGCTGGGAATGAGGTACATAAGTAACGTTCTCTCTGCTGATGATAACATTAGAAATACCCTGCTATAATCCTGGCATGGCTGATGGAGTACATGGAGATAAAATACCTGGCTGTGTGAGAGGGTAACATTAGAAAATACTGAGCGGAGCGCCTATAATTTACCGTGCTATGTTGATGGAGGTAACATTCATAATACCTGCTGGCTGATGAGGTACCGATGAGACTACGACTTAGGAATACCGCTTGCTTGAATCGAGTAAATTAAAATACTCGTAGTGCTAGTACGATAACATTAAATTACTACGCTCTTATAAATACCCTCTATGGCTATGAGGTAACATACTAAATTACCTCTATGGGTTGGATAGTAAGAATAATATTACCCTAGTATGTAATTACCTCTAGCTATAGAGGTAACAAGTTAAGTGAATTGACACCGCTGATAAATACGGCTGGCTATGGTGATAGTACATAATATGTCCCTAGTAAATACTTATCTCTAACCGTACCATAAATATTCACCTATACATACCTGGCTATCTGATCGTGAGGGGGTAACCGGTATGTATAGTCATACCTGCTATAAAAGCCATCTTGCTGATGAGAACATCAAGGTATTACCTTATTATAATCCAGTCTTTGCTGAATGATCGGAATGACATAAATCTTACGTCCTATATAATACGTTTTCTATATGAGATGTTTAATAGATTATTTTTTTAGTATCATGCTGATAGAGACCTAAGCATTTAACCGCACTTATACATTACTTCTATGGCTGGATGAACGGAAACATAAAATAGCTACCTCTATACCTACCAGCATTTTGCTGATGACCACATAACTTAAATTTTACCCTATTAAAGTACTTTGCTATGGCTATTGAGTAACATAAATCATTGCTCAGGTTTAGAGTAGTACCTTGCTTGCGGACGAAACATTAAATATACCCGCTATATATAACTGCGTTATGCTAAGTACATCATAGGGTAGTTGGACATATAAGAATACCACTATCTAGAGAACATAATATTACCTAAATAAATACAAGCTATGTTGATGGAAACATAATATTACCTCTAATAACCTGCTAGCTGATCGAGTAAACATATATTACCCTATAATACCAGCTATGCTATGAGGTAACTAAGTATTACCCTATAAATACAGCTATGTTGATGAGGAAACATAATATTTACCCTATAAATACCTGCTATGCTGATGAGTAACATAAGTATTACCCTATATAATACAGCTATCTGATGGATAACATAAGTTATTAGAATTATGACCTCTACTAAATAGCCAGCTATGTTGGATGAGGAACCATAAATATTACCCTATATAATACCTTGGCATTCCTGATGTAGTTAACATAAGCTATTAGCCACTAATTAGATCCGGCTAGTGGAGAGAAACATAAATATTACCCTATAAATACCTGCTATGCTGATGAGGTAACATAAGTATTACCCTATAAATACCAGCTATGCTGATGAGGTAAGATGGGAAGCAATGTGAATTATGTTGTGTTTACTAGTGACAAGGCATTCAGGTCAGCCTTCCTGAATTGAACGTTTGTAAACTACATTATAATTCTGTGTGTGTGAGTGTTTTTATGAGCATTTATGTGTTTGCATACAGGCAGACCGACTCACAGTATGCGTGTGCCAGTGAGGGCATGCAAAGTGGAAGTGACCTCCCCTTTAATGACAATAGAGGAGAGTAGAGCAGATCAGTGGTGTCAGATTCAATGTGTTCCTGATAAGAACAGACAGAGACTCAGGCCAGGGGGTCACTCCTTGTTCTGGGAGCTACTGCCCTCCTGCTGAGAGAGAGAGAGAAAGGGACAGGCGTGTCTCTGACATGGAGTGACACTGAACCCCAGAACCCCTTGTCTGACCACTGTCCAGCTGGACCCTGGCGTCTGGGAACTGTTTTGGACAGATCTGGGTCTCATCTGGGAACTGTCTTGGACAGGTCTGGGTCCCGTCTGGCATCCTCAGCACTGCATGACCAAATCCAAGCCTGGGCTCAGCTAGATATATTCAGCCACTCTTGGAGGACAATGGAAGCTGAATAGAATAGAAAATGCTTCTTTATCATGAAAAACCAGTACGCTGCCTTTTTTACAATAAAAAGCATTTTCTATTGAACTTCCATTGTTCTCCATCCTCAGGGTGACAAATAAGCAAACACTCCTGCTTTGTGATTGTTTCATACTTTCTAACCATATTGTAATGTCTTTTCATATCAAATCTGATGTCATTTGTGTATTAATATGAAATATTTGGTAATTTGGCATATCAAAGTCAAACATATACTTACTCCCAAACTTGGTCTGTTCTATTGTCTTCCTCTAACCTTGGTCTGTTCTCTAACCTTGGTCTGTTCTATTGTCTTCCTATAACCTTGGTCTGTTCTATTGGCTTCCTCTAACCTTGGTCTGTTCTATTGTCTTCCTCTAACCTTGGTCTGTTCTATTGTCTCTAACCTTGGTTAGTTCTATTGTCTCTAACCTTGGTCTGTTCTATTGTCTCTAACCTTGGTCTGCTCTATTGTCTCTAACCTTGGTCTGTTCTATTGTCTCTAACCTTCCTTGGTTCATCTATTGTCTCTCACCTTGGTCGCTCTATTGTCAACTAACCTTGTTTCCCCCTAGTTGTTTTTTTGCACACATATGCTGTTCTATTGTCTCTAACCTTGGTCTCGTTTCTACTTGGTCTCTTAACCTTGGTCTCTGTCTATTGTCTCTAACCTTGTGTTAGTTCTATTGTCTCTAACCTTGGTCTGTTCTTACTTGGTCTCTAACCTTGGTCTTGTTTCTATTGTCTCTAACCTTGGTCTGCTCTATTGTCTCTAACCTTGGTCTGTTCTATTGTCTCTAACCTTGGTCTGGTTCTGTTGTCTCCCTCTCACCTTGGTCTGTTCTATGTCTCTGAACCTTGGTCTGTTCTATTGCTCTAACCTTGGTCGTTTCTGTTGTCTCCTCTCACCTTGGTCTGTTCTATTGTCTCTTAACCTTGGCCTGTTCTATTTGTCTCTAGCCTTGATCTGTTCTGTTGTCTCCCTCTCACCTTGGTCTGTTCTATGTCACTAACCTTGGTCTGTTCTATTGTCTCTCACCTTGGTCTCTTCTATTGTCTCTAACCTTGGTCTGCTCTATTGTCTCTAACCCTTGTCTCTTCTATTGTCTCTAACTTGTCTGCTACTATTGTCCCTATCCTGGTCTTCTATTGTCTCTAACCTTGGTCTGCTCTATTGTTCTCTACCTTGGTCTGTTCTATTGTCTCTAACCTTGGTCTGTTCTGTTGTCTCCCTCTCACCTTGGTCTTTCTATTGTCTCTAACCTTGGTCTGTTCTATTGTCTCTAGCCTTGATCTGTTCTGTTGTCTCCCTCTCACCTTGGTCTGTTCTATTGTCACTAACCTTGCTGTTACTCATAGCTCTTCTCTACCTTGTCTCTTCTATTGTCTTCTAACCTTGGTCTGCTCTATTGTCTCTAACCTTGGTCTCTTCTATTGTCTCTAACCTTGGTCTGCTCTATTGTCTCATCCTTGTCTCTTCTATTGTCTCTAACCTTGGTCTGCTCTATTGTCTCTACCTTGTCTGTTCTATTGTCTCTAACCTTTGTCTGTTCTATTGTCTCTATCCTTGTTCTGTTATATTGTCTCTAACCTTGGTCTCTTCTATTGTCTCTAACCTTGGTCTGCTCTATTGTCTCTAACCTTGGTCTGCTCTATTGTCTCTAACCTTGGTCTCTTCTATTGTCTCTAACCTTGGTCTGCTCTATTGTCTCTAACCTTGTTCTGCTCTATTGTCTCTAACCTTGGTCTGTTCTATTGTCTCTAACCTTGGTCTGTTCTGTTGTCTTCCTCCATCCTTGTCTGTTCTGTTGTCTTCTCCTCTATCCTTGGTCTGTTCTATTGTCTTCACCTTGGTCGTCTCATTGCCTAACCTTGGTCTGCTCTATTGTCTCTAACCTTGGTCTGTTCTATTGTCTCTAACCTTGGTCTGTTCATTGTCTCTAACTGGTCTGTGCTATGTCTCTAACCTTGGTCTGTTCTATTGTCTCTAACCTTGGTCTGTGCTATTGTCTCTAACCTTGGTCTGTTCTATTGTCTCTAACTTTGGTCTGTTCTATTGTCTTAAACTTGGTCTGTTCTATGGTCACTAGCTCTTGGTCTGTTCTATTGTCTCTAACTTGGTCTGTCTATTTGTCACTAACCTTGTCTGTTCTATTGTCTCTAACCTTGGTCTGTTCTATTGTCTCTAACCTTGGTCTGTTCTATTGTCTCTAACCTTGGTCTGTCTATTGTCTCTAACCTTGTCTTCTATGTCTTAACCTTGGTCTGTTCTATTGTCTCTCACCTTGTCTGTTCTATTGTTCTCACCTTGGTCTGTTCTATTGTCTCACCTTGGTCTGTTCTATTGTCTCTAAACTTGGTCTGTTCATTGTCACTAGCCTTGGTCTGTTCTATTGTCTCTAACCTTGGTCTGTTCTATTGTCTAACCTTGGTCTGTTCTATTGTCTCTCACCTTGGTCTGTTCTATTGTCTCTCACCTTGGTCTGTTCTATTGTCTCTAACCTTGGTCTTGTTCTATTGTCTCTAACCTTGGTCTGTTCTATTGTCTCTAACTTGGTCTGTTCTTGTCACTACTTGTTGTATTATTGTCTCTAACCTTGGTCTGTATATTGTCTCTAACCTTGGTCTGTTCTATTGTCTCTAACCTTGGTCTGTTCTATTTCTCTAACCTTGGTCTGTTCTATTGTCTCTAACCTTGGTCTCTTCTATTGTCACTAGCTTGGTCTGTTATATTGTCTCTAACCTTGGTCTGTTTATTGTCTCTACCTTGTCTCTTCTATTGTCTCTAACCTTGGTCTGTTCTATTGTCTCTAAACCTTGGTCTCTTCTATTTCTCTAACCTTGGTCTCTTCTTTGTCTCTAACCTTGGTCTCTTCTATGTCTTTAACCTTGGTCTTTCTATTGTCTCTAACCTTGGTCTGTTCTATTGTCAACCTTGTCTGTCTATGTCTCTAACCTTGTCTCTTCTATTGCACTAGCCTTGGTCTGTTCTATTGTCTACTAACCTTGGTCTGTTCTATTGTCACTAACCTTGGTCTGTTCTATTGTCACTAACCTTGGTCTGTTCTATTGTCTCTAACCTTGGTCTGTTCTATTGTCTCTAACCTTGTCTGTTCTATTGTCTCTAACCTTGGTCTGTTCTATTGTCTCTAACCTTGGTCTGTTCTATTGTCTCCCTATAACCTTGGTCGTTTCTATTGTCTTCCTTAACCTTGGTCTGTTCTATTGTCCTCTAACCTTGGTCTGTCTATTGTCTTACCTGTTCGTTCTATTGTTCTAACTTGGTCTGTTCTATTGTCTCTAACCTTGGTCTGTTCTATTGTCTCCCTATAACCTTGGCCTGTTCTATTGTCTCTAACCTTGGTCTGTTCTATTGTCTCCCTATAACCCCGGTCTCTGCTCACTGCATGTGTCATTCCACACAAATTGATTGGGAGGTAGCTGTATGGTGTGCAATAGTAAATAATATTGAAGGACACTAAAGCCATGAAAAGTGCCCGATTGACCTGAGCTAGTCCTTCGTGGCAGATATGAACTGGGGGAAAGAGGAGCTTTAGAAACAGTTCTGTTAGATGTGTGACTCAATGTGAGGTGAGGGCGTGGAGATGGAGCTCGTGTTCAGGTTGTCTGAGCACTGAAAGATTCTGTTAAACTAACAAAAGAGAGAATTTCAATGAAAGTACATACTCTCACTCTCCCACTCTTGTTTTCTCTCTGCGTTTCCCTCTCTCTCTCTCGTTCTCTCTCTCCTTGCATCTGGCTCTGCTTCTCCGCTTTATTTTATACCACCACCATAGTCATTTCTAGAGTAAACAAAGGATCTTCCACAGGGAATTATGTAGACCCATTCTTAACTACATCCAGTCCAGTGTGTAGTCGTGTTGTGTGTGGTGGTGTCTGTGGTGAATTGTCGTTGTCTGTGGTGTAGTCGTGTTTGTCTGTGGTGTGGTTGTGTTATCTGTGTGGTGTAGTCGTGGTGCTTCTGTAGTCGTGTTGTCTGTGGTGTAGCGTGTGTTGGTTGGTGTAGTCGTGTTTGTCTGTGGTGTAGTCGTGTTGTCTGTCGGTGTTGTCATGTGGTCTGTGCTGTAGTCGAGTTGTATGTTCTGTGTGTAGCGTGTGTGTGTGAGTCGTAGTCTTGTGGTGGTTCGTGTGCGGGGCGTGGGAGCGGGGCGTCGTGGTGGTGTCTGTGGTGTCAGGGTGTTTGTCTGTGGTGTAGTTGTGTGTCTGTGGTGTAGTTGTGTTATCTGTGGGTGTAGTTGTGGTGTCTGTGGTGTGGGTGTCTGTGTAGTCGTGTTGTCTCTGGTGTAGTTGTGTTATCTGTGGTGTAGTTGTGTAGTCGTGGTGTCTGTGATGTAGTCATGTTTATCTGTGGTGTAGTCGTGTTTGTCTGTGGTGTAGTGTGGTGTCTGTGGTGTAGTCGTGTTGTCATGTTAGTCTGTGGTATAGTCGTGTTGTCTGTGGTGTAGGTTGTGTTATCTGTGGTGTAGTCGTGGTGTCTGTGGTGTAGCCGTGTTGTCATGTTATCTGTGGTATAGTCGTGTTGT
>NC_036872.1:33118657-33124240 GCF_002910315.2 Salvelinus sp. IW2-2015 | reverse complement strand
TATGTTGATGAGGAAACATAAATATTACCCTATAAAATACCTGCTATGCTGATGAGGTAACATAAGTATTACCCTATAAATACCAGCTATGCTGATGAGGTAAGATGGGAAGCAGCAATGTGAATTATGTTGTGTTTACTAGTGACAAGGCATTCAGGTCAGCCTTCCTGAATTGAACGTTTGTAAACTACATTATAATTCTGTGTGTGTGAGTGTTTTTATGAGCATTTATGTGTTTGCATACAGGCAGACCGACTCACAGTATGCGTGTGCCAGTGAGGGCATGCAAGTGGAAGTGACCTCCCCTTTAATGACAATAGAGGAGAGTAGAGCAGATCAGTGGTGTCAGATTCAATGTGTTCCTGATAAGAACAGACAGAGACTCAGGCCAGGGGGTCACTCCTTGTTCTGGGAGCTACTGCCCTCCTGCTGAGAGAGAGAGAGAAAGGGACAGGCGTGTCTCTCGACATGGAGTGACACTGAACCCCAGAACCCCTTGTTCTGACCACTGTTCCCAGCTGGACCCTGGCGTCCTGGGAACTGTTTTGGACAGATCTGGGTCTCATCTGGGAACTGTCTTGGACAGGTCTGGGTCCCGTTGGCATCCTCAGCACTGCATGACCAAATCCAAGCCTGGGCCAGCTAGATATATTCAGCCACTCTTGGAGGACAATGGAAGCTGACTAAATAGAAAATGCTTCTTTATCATGAAAACCAGTACGCTGCCTTTTTTTACAATAAAAAGCAATATTTCTATTGAACTTCCATTGTTCTCCATCCTAGAGGTGACAATAAGCAAACACTCCGCTGTTGTGATTGTTCATACTTTCTAACCATATTGTAATGTCTTTTCATAATCAAATCTGATGTCATTTGTGTATTAAATATGAAATATTTGGTAATATTGGCATATCAAAGTCAAACAGAATAACTTACTCCCAACTGGTCTGTTCTATTGTCTTCCTCTAACCTTCGGTCCTGTTCTCTAACCTTGGTCTGTTCTATTGTCTTCCTATAACGCTGTGGTCACCTGTCTACTTGCTTCCCTCTAACCTTGGTCTGTGTCTATTGTTCTTCCTCTAACCCTTGGTCTGTTCTATTGTCTCTAACCTGGTCTGAGTTCTATCCTGTCGTCTAACTTAGTGTCTCGTTCTATTGTCTCTCACCTTGGTCTGCTCTATTGTCACTAACCTTGTCTGTTCTTTTGTCATTGGTTTCTGGGTTCTAAAAACTAATCTTGGGTTTTTTGTTTTTCTTCTTCTGTATTGTCTCTAAGCCTTCAGGTCCTTTGCCTTGTGTTCTCTAACTGCTTGGTCTCGCTCTATTCGTCACTCTAACCTTGGTCTCTGTTCCTCGATTGCTCGCTCTATCCTTCAGCTGGTCTGTCTATGTCTCTAACCTTGGTCTGTTCGTATGTCTCCTAAACCTTGGTCTAGTTTCTGACTCGTCGTCTACCTTGGTACTGTCTCTGATTGTCTCACACCATGGTCTTTCTATTGTCTCTAACCTTGCGGATCTGCTTCTGATTGTCTCCTAACCTTGGTCTGTTCTATTGTCTCTAACCTTGGTCTGTTCTTGTCTCGCCTCTCACCTTGGTCCTGTCTATTGTCTCCTAACCTTGGTCCTGTTCTATTGTCTCTACCCTTGTCTGTTCTATTGCGTACCCTCTAATCTCTGCCTTGGTCTGTTGTTGCTGTCTATTGTCTCTAACCTTGGTCTGTCTAAGTTGTCTCTACCTTGGTCCTATCTTGCCTCAACCTTGGTCTGTTCTGATGCTGATCTGCCGCTCTCACCTTGGTCTTCGTCTATTGATCACTGCTACCACCTTCGTGTCTGTTTCTATTCGTCTCCTCTAGCCTTCCGGTCTCTTCTATCTGTCTCTAACCTTGGTCTGCTCTAGTCTGTCTCTACACCCGTTTCCGTCTTTTATTGTGCTCTAACCGTTGTCTGCATCGCGTATTGTCGTCTACGTCCTTAGTCCTCTCTGGTCTTTATACGTCTCTACACTTGTGCTCTATTGTCTCGTACTAACCTTGGTCTGTAATCTGATTGTCTCGTCATAACCTTGTCTGTCTGTTGCGTCTCCTCTCACACTTGGTCTGTATTGTCTCTCACCTTGGTCGATCTCACTACCTTGCCTGATCCTGCTGGGTCTCTCACTCACCTTGGTCTGTTCTATGTCCTAACCTTGGTCTGTTCATGTCTCTACTGGCTTCGTATTGGTCTCTAACCTTGTCTGTCTATTGTCTCTAACCTTGGTCTGTTATGTCTCTAACCTTGGTCTGTTCTGTTGTCTCCTCTCACCTTGGTCTGTTCTATTGTCTCTAACCTTGGTTCTGTTCTTATTGTCTCTAACCTTGGTCCTGTTCTGTTGTCTCCCTCTCACCTTGGTCTGTTCTATTGTCTCTAACCTTGGTCTGTTCTATTGTCTCTAGCCTTGATCTGGTCTGTTGTCTCCCTCTCACCTTGGTCTGTTCTATTGTCACTAACCTTGGTCTGTTCTATTGTCTCTCACCTTGGTCTCTTCTATTGTCTCTAACCTTGGTCTGCTCTATTGTCTCTAACCTTGGTCTTTTCTATTGTCTCTAACCTTGGTCTGGTCTATTGTCTCTATCCTTGGTCTCTTCTATTGTCTCTAACCTTGTGTCTGCTCTAGGTCTCTATCCTTGGTCTGTTCTATTGTCTCTAACCTTGGTCTGTTCTGTTGTCTCCCTCTCACCTTTGGTCTGTGTTCTTATTGTCTCTAACCTTGCGTCTGCTCTATGTCTCTATCCTATGGTCTCTTCTATTGTCTCTAACCTTGGTCTGTCTTCTATTGTCTCTATCTTGGTCTGTTCTATTGTCTCTAACCTTTGTCTGTTCTATTGTCTCTATCCTTGTTCTGTTATATTGTCTCTAACCTTGGGCTCTTCTATTGTCTCTAACCTTGTCTGCTCTATTGTCTCTAACCTTGGTCTGCTCTATTGTCTCTAACCTTGGCTCTTCTATTGTCTCTAACCTTGGTCTGCTCTATTGTCTCTAACCTTGTTCTGCTCTATTGTCTCTAACCTTGGTCTGTTCTATTGTCTCTAACCTTGGTCTTTTCTGTTGTCTTCCTCCATCCTTGTCTGTTCTGTTGTCTTCTCTATCCTTGGTCTGTCTATTGTCTCTCACCTTGGTCTGTTCTATTGTCTCTAACCTTGGTCTGCTCTATTGTCTCTACCTTGTCTGTCTATTGCTCTAACCTTGGTCTGTTCTATTGTCTCTAACCTTGGTCTGTTGCTATTGTCTCTAACCTTGGTCTGTTCTATTGTCTCTAACCTTTGTCTGTCTATTGTCTCTAACCTTGGTCTGTCTATTGTCTCTAACTTTGCTGTTCTATTGTCTCTAAACTTGGTCTGTTTCTATTGTCACTAGCCTTGGTCTTTCTATTGTCTCTAACCTTGTCGTTCTATGTCACTAACCTTGGTCTGTTCTATTGTCTCTAACCTTGTCTGTTCTATTGTCTCTAACCTTGGTCTTTCTATTGTCTCTAACCTTGGTCTGTTCTATTGTCTCTAACCTTGGTCTGTTCTATTGTCTCTAACCTTGGTCTGTTCTATTGTCTCTCACCTTGTCTGTTCTATTGTTTCTCACCTTGGTCTGTTCTATTTTCTCACCTTGGTCTGTCTATGTCTCTAAACTTGGTCTGTTCTATTGTCACTAGCCTTGGTCTGTTCTATTGTCTCTAACCTTGGTCTGTTCTATTGTCTCTAACCTTGGTCTGTTCTATTGTCTCTCACCTTGGTCTGTTCTATTGTCTCTCACCTTGTCTGTTCTATTGTCTCTAACCTTGTCTTTCTATTGTCTCTAACCTTGGTCTGTTCTATTGTCTCTAACCTTGGTCTGTTCTATGTCACTAGCCTTGGTCTGTTATATTGTCTCTAACCTTGGTCTGTTTATATTGTCTCTAACCTTGGTCTGTTCTATGTCTCTAACCTTGGTCTGTCTATGTCTCTAACCTTGGTCTGTTCTATTGTTCAACCTTGGTCTCTTCTATTGTCACTAGCCTTGGTCTGTTATATGTCTCTAACCTTGGTCTGTTCTATTGTCTCTAACCTTGGTCTCTTCTATTGTCTCTAACCTTGGTCTGTTCTATTGTCTCTAACCTTGGTCTCTTGTTCTATTGTCTCTAACCTTGTCTCTTCTATTGTCTTCTCGTAACTTGTCTCTTCTATTTGTCTTAACCTTGGTCTGTTCTATTGTCTCTAACCTTGGTCTTGTTCTATTGTCACTAGCCTTGGTCTGTTCTATTGTCTCTAACCTTGGTCTGTCTTCTATTGTCACTAACCTTGGTCTGTTCTATTGTCTCTAACCTTGGTCTGTTCTATTGTCTCTAACCTTGGTCTGTTCTATTGTCTCTAACCTTGGTCTGTTCTATTGTCTCCCTATAACCTTGGTCTGTTCTATTGTCTTCCTCTAACCTTGGTCTGTTCTATTGTCTTCCTCTAACCTTGGTCTGTTCTATTGTCTCTAACCTTGTTCTGTTCTATTGTCTCTAACCTTGGTCTGTTCTATTGTCTCTAACCTTGGTCTGTTCTATTGTCTCCCTATAACCTTGGCCTGTTCTATTGTCTCTAACCTTGGTCTGTTCTATTGTCTCCCTATAACCCCGGTCTCTGCTCACTGCATGTGTCATTCCACACAAATTGATTGGGAGGTAGCTGTATGGTGTGCAATAGTAAATAATATTGAAGGACACTAAAGCCATGAAAAGTGCCCGGATTGACCTGAGCATAGTCTTCGTGGAGATATGAACTGGGGGGAAAGAGGAGCTTTAGAAACAGTTCTGTTAGATGTGTGACTCAATGTGAGGTGAGGGCGTGGAGATGGGAGCTCGTGTTCAGGTTGTCTGAGCACTGAAAGACTTCTGTTAAACTAACAAAAGAGAGAATTTCAATGAAAGTACATACTCTCACTCTCCCACTCTTGTTTTCTCTCTCGTTTTCCCTCTCTCTCTCTCGTTCTCTCTCTCCTTGCATCTGGCTCTGCTTCTCCGCTTATTTTATACCACCACCATAGTCATTTCTAGAGATAAACAAAGGATCTTCCACAGGGAATATGTAGACCCATTCTTAACTACATCCAGTCCAGTGGTGTAGTCGTGTTGTGTGTGGTGGTGTCTGTGGTGAAGTTGTGTTGTCTGTGGTGTAGTCGTGTTGTCTGTGGTGTGGTTGTGTTATCTGTGGTGTAGTCGTGGTGTCTGTGGTGTAGTCGTGTTGTCTGTGGTGTAGTCGTGTTGTCTGTGGTGTAGTCGTGTTGTCTGTGGTGTAGTCGTGTTGTCTGTGGTGTTGTCATGTTGTCTGTGCTGTAGTCGAGTTGTCATGTTGTCTGTGGTGTAGTCGTGTTGTCTGTGGTGTAGTCGTGTTATCTGTGGTGTAGTCGTGGTGTCTGTGGTGTAGCCGTGTTGTCTGTGGTGTAGTTGTGTTGTCTGTGGTGTAGTTGTGTTATCTGTGGTGTAGTTGTGGTGTCTGTGGTGTGGTGTCTGTGGTGTAGTCGTGTTGTCTCTGGTGTAGTTGTGTTATCTGTGGTGTAGTTGTGTAGTCGTGGTGTCTGTGATGTAGT
>NC_036872.1:33061485-33118634 GCF_002910315.2 Salvelinus sp. IW2-2015 | reverse complement strand
GTTGTCTGTGGTGTAGTCGTGGTGTCTGTGGTGTAGTCGTGTTGTCATGTTATCTGTGGTATAGTCGTGTTGTCTGTGGTGTAGTTGTGTTATCTGTGGTGTAGTCGTGGTGTCTGTGGTGTAGCCGTGTTGTCATGTTATCTGTGGTATAGTCGTGTTGTCTGTGGTGTAGTTGTGTTATCTGTGGTGTAGTCGTGGTGTCTGTGTTGTGGTGTCGGTGGTGTAGTCGCGTTGTCTGTGTTCTAGCTGTGTAGTCAGTTTGGTTGGACAACACAGTCTCTGCCATTCCAAGTAGGCAGCAAATCAAGACTTGACTCTGGTTAACTCGGTCTCTGAAGGATGGAGCGGTCTCATTTCACAGACAAGCTGTGTCTCACTTTACCTGTCTCTCTCTCTCTCCTCTCGCTCTCTCTCTGTGTGTGCAAGCATGTTGATGCATCAATGAAACTGTGATGACAAGAAGATGCCAGATGTGTGTCCACTCATAACGTGCCCCCTCTTCCCCTAAATTAAGACGTACCACCTTTGAGCCACCTCACAGCCCCACACCGGAACCTGCCCACACTCCTGTGGGGGGGTTGAGGGATGGAGGGGAGGAAAACAATGGATTTCTATAATTGCCTCCCTATTTAACGAGCTAATTAGCACGGAGTGTTGCAACCTGAGGCGTTATTGAAATGACTCAGTCACAGTTCAGTAAAGCTTCTAATAGAGGGGGAGGGAGGGAGGATGGGGGGACGGCGGTGGGACAGATGAGTCCAGGCTGGAATAATTGTGTGTAACAAGCTCCCCACTGTACCCTCATCAGACTGGAGCTGTAGGTAGTGACAGGCAGGCGGACCGAGAGATAGGCAGACAAGCAGGTAGGTAGACAGACAGGCAGACATACAGACACATGCAGACAGATGGACAGGCAGACAGACAGGCAGACATACAGACACATGCAGACAGATGGACAGGCAGACAGACAGGCAGACATACAGACACATGCAGACAGGCAGACAGACAGGCAGACATACAGACACATGCAGACAGACAGGCTGAATGCGTGGAAGTAAAGCTGAAACTTCTCTGATTTCAGGGCCTCTGGGCAGCCAGGCCTGGACTCTGATAGAGAGGTAGAACCTGAGTTTACAGCAGTCATTCTGGGTTCAACCAAAAGTAATTATGGCCTTTGAACAACATTATACTATTATACACAACATAAACACTGTTCAGTATTGGTTGTCTCTGGGCAGTAACATGGTGTCTAGATCTTGGGCAAACTATAATATGTGTGTGCGTGTGCAGGTGTTTTGGCATGTTGTAATGTCTCCGTGCTGTAGTCCTGGGTGACAGTCTTTCCCCCCCACTCAGCAATAGCTGCATATGGAATATCCTGTCAATTCACAACCTCTCTCGTTAGGAACATTAAAATGACAACTGATCGCCGGCTGCTTTCTAGAAATGAATGTGTTTTTTTTTGTAATCCTCCAGTGTATCATACTGTAGGAACATGGAGTGGAGAAAATGTTCCCAAGTTTTTTCTCCACATGATAAAACCGGTGTWAAACAATACTACATCAGGGAGGGGAGACAGTGAGCTGACCGTGCGTGGCTCCAAGTTGTTTAGTTTACTAAGGCATTTTCACTGCAGTCAAAGCCAATGTTACTGAGGCTTGTGAAAGTTCTCAGCTGTTAGATAGTAAAGCTGGAGAGGAGATTGGTTTTGATCGTGTTTGGATTTAGCGAGAAGTTTGCATGACATTTTCTTTCACTAACCACGTTTCCATTCCGGTCATACCGACAGCTGTGTCGTAAACAGAACGTTTCATTAACATTTTATGAATGCAGACAGAAAATGTGTTAATTCGACTTGGTGGGATCTTTTTGTGTCGAAAAAATTAAGTATTGTGAGGAATGGCGGTGGAAACGCCTTTATGCGCACATATTATATAATATAATAACTATCATATCAAAGTAAACTTGGAGTCATGCGATGATAAACTATATATACAAAAGTATGTGGACACCCCTTCAAATGAGTGGATGTTACTATTTCAGCCACACTAATTGTTGACAGGTGTATAAAATTGAGCACACAGCCATGCAATCTCCATAGACAAGTATTGGCAGTAGAGTGGCCTTACTGAAGAGCTTAGTGACTTTTAAAGTGGCACCGTCATAGGATGCCACATTTCCAGCTAGTCAGTTCATAAAAGTTCTGCCCTGCTAGAGCTGCCCGGGTCAACTGTAAGGGATGTTATTGTGAAGTGTAAACATCTAGGAGCAACAACGGCTCAGCCGTGAAGTGGTAGGCCACACAAGCTCACAGAACTGGACTGCCGAGTGCTGAAACGCGTAGCGCATAAAACTCTTCTGTCCGCGGTTGCAACACTCATCGGCGAGTTCCAAACTACCTCTGGAAGCAACGTCAGCGCAAGAACTGTTCGTCAGGGAGCTTCATGAAATGGGTTTCCATGGCTGAGCAGCCGAACACAAGCCTAAGATCACCATGCACAATGCCAAGCGTCGGCTGGAGTGGTGTAAAGCTCGCTGCCATTGGACTCTCAAGCAGTGGAAACAAATGATGAGTGATGAATCACTCTTCACCTTCTGGCAGCCCGACAGATGAATCTGGATTTGGCAGATGCCAGGGTGACGCTATCTGCCCCAATGCATAGTGCCAACTGTAAAGTTTGGTGGAGGAGGAATAATGGTCTGAGGCTGTTTTTCATGGTTCGGTCTAGGCCCCTTAGTTTCAGAAGGGGAAATCTTAACGCTACAGCATACAATGACATTTTAGACGATTCTGTGCTTCCAACTTTGTCGTAACAGTTTGGGAAGGCCCTTTCCTGTTTCAACATGACAATGCCCCCATGCACAAAGTGAGGTCCATACAGAAATGGTTTGTCGAGATCAGTGAGGAAGAACTTGACTGGCCTGCACAGAGCCCTGACCTCAACCCCATTGAACACCTTTGAGTTGAATTGGAATGCCGACTGCGAGCCAGGCCTAATCGCCCAACATCAGTGCCCAACTTCACTAATGCTTGTGGCATTAAATGGAAGCAAGTCCCATCAGCAATGTTCCAACATCTAGTGGAGGCTGTTATAGCAGCAAAGGGAGGACCAACTCCATATTAATACCCATGATTTTGGAACAAGATGTTCGACGAGCAGGTGTCGACATGCTTTTAGCCATGTAATGTATGTTGTGTGGTCATCCAACAATGACTCGGGAAACCATGAAGTTTATTAGTTTGCAGATGAAATAAGTTATGATGAATTTCACAGGGTGGTGAAAGTGCAAGGTGATGAGGTTGATGCTTCTTTCCAATAAATATCAATGGTTTTATTCTAGTGACGTGATGATCGATGCTTGACTGCCATTTGACAAATAAAAATATGCTTGCTCTTATCCATAATAATCTCATCATGTAGACTAGCCTTCCAGCACTGTATCTGCCAGCTGTTGGCTGGAGCACACGTGACAATTTGCTATTTAACGCAACCGTTTTTGTGACAAAACTATCGATAGAGTTGAAAATGCGATGGAAACACAAGGAACTGTAGATTTTTATTCGGTACATGAAAATGTAAGTGAAAAAGTACATGTTTAGTGCACTACCTCATCACGGACTGACTTTTTTTATCTGCAACAAGTCTGTTTTACCACCATCAGTGGTGAAGAAATATATATTTTCTTTATGCAGGTTTCTTTACGTTCTATCTCTGTCAACGTTAATT
The DNA here is from genome assembly GCF_002910315.2 of Salvelinus sp. IW2-2015. Taxonomy (NCBI): domain Eukaryota; kingdom Metazoa; phylum Chordata; class Actinopteri; order Salmoniformes; family Salmonidae; genus Salvelinus; species Salvelinus sp. IW2-2015. The sequence goes on along the minus strand of NC_036872.1, from coordinate 33,114,906 downwards.
TTGTAAAACACCTGGTTTGAAACATGATAACAGACTTGTTTATTGGATCATTACAAAGGGATGGTTCACTTCAAAAGCAAAGTAGGATGTTTCATGTTTTCATGCCTGCAAAAGTAGATCTCGACTTCAGACAACTTTTGTGATGAAAAATGCCTCTAACTTATATTTTTGATCTATTTTTAGAGTTGYTAGTTTAGTAACTTCATGGACTGTGAGGGGAGTTGGTCAATGGGGTATTGTCCCTGGAGGGAGAGGTAAATTAGATCGGACCCACCTGTTAAAGTGAACCCATGGCGTTGATATTTCCACTCACTTTTCAAAAGCAAAGAAAATACAAGAAATCATTTTTATTTGTTCCCTTAAATTATGTAAATAAAGCAGCAGCTGTTTGAATTGGAGTGTTAAATTGCTTATTCAATAGCTTTCTCATCAGCATGGGTTGTCTGCCCCCACTACTGCTCTCCCCCTTTCTCCCCTCTCCCCCCACCTCCTCCTCCCTCCACCTCCCCCTTTCTCCCCTCCTCCTCCGCCTCTGCCCTCCAACCTCCCCTAAAGGCGTTGGCATGCTTCCCAGCCGAAACAGTTCGGAAGAGTTTGTGCATACATGTATATTCAGATGATATTTTGTGATGTTTTTGTTCGTTTTTCGGCTGTTTGGGCTCACAGTTTTTCTGGAGGCAAGCTGCAATTCGGAGCCGAAGACTACACCCCTTCGTAGGTGATTGGTCAACAGTAGGGATTCTTCAATAAAGTCTTTGTTGTCATTCAATGTGAGATGACTCGTTTTCATGCACATTTTTTCATAGAGAAATATTGCAACAATACATCTTACATCTTAGTTAGATGTAAAATTGCGCGACTAAGATCAGCAAAAACGTCAAAATTAATTACAGATTTTTTTTATGATCTTTGATMAATTCTGACTATTTTGAGGAAGTGTGTCTTGGCTACGGTGTCTCAAAATTMACAAACAGTACTTTTGATGCTTTTTTRCCTCGTTTTTCAAGTGAAGATCTTTTAAGGGAGTACACTCGTTTAAAACACTCGTTCGGGTCGGCTAGGCGCCAGCCGAACTGAAGCATGCTGACACCTTAAGTGGGTCTTTCATTTACAAGTAAGCACATTAATTTTTCAAACACTGGCAAGATAAAGTGCCTCTTCCCAACAAATGAATAAATGGCTAAATAAATGAGCCAGAGAGCTGTAACAGACACACACACACACTAACACACACACACACACACACACACACACACACACACACACACACACACACACACACACACACACACACACACACACACACACACACACACACACACACACACACACACACACACACACACACACACACACACACACACACACACACACACACACAGATCAATAAACAGTGCTATTGAGATATCTGCTGAGGTCTGGCTCTGTACATCCTGTGACTGTTTATTTATTATTTCCTTCCAAAAGGTGGTAAATCACTGCTTACCCCCAGGCTGTTAGGCTGCTCTGTGCAGGTAATTAGCTTAGCGTGTGTGTGTGTGGTGTAGTTGCTGCTGTGTTGTTAAGGATTCCTGAACAGTAAACATGATTGGGTGTTTGTATGCAGGTGGGCTACTGTAGTGGCTGATTCAGACTAATTACTGCTCTGTAGGAGAGGAGAGGATGGAAATGAAAGAGGGATTGAGAAGAGGGATAACCTTCCCGCAGGGCTCTCTTAGGGGCTGACGGGCGTTGTCGCCCACCTCTATCCTCCTCTCTCCCTCGCTCTCCTTCACCRGTTATTGCCCTAAGACAAGAACCACAGCTGTTTTCCCCCACTGCACCTCTTAACACACAGGATTCAACAGAACACTCAGATTCCTTTTGTTGTCCTAATGAGTACGCACACTCTAGACTATATATACACAAACCATATACACTCACTCACACACACTACATTGACACGCCGACACAAAACCCACACACATTCACATACACTACATATGCCCACACACACATCACACACACACACACACAGACCGACACAACACAAACGCACATACATACACATTACACACACTCACACACACTTTTACATTTATAATTTCCTGCTGCTACTATGTCCTTTATTATCTATCCTGATGCCTAGTCACTTTACCCTGCCTTCATGTACATACTGTATCTACCTCAACTACCTCATACATTGATCTGGTACTTCCTGTATATAGCTTCACATTGATCTGGTACTGGTACTTCCTGTATATAGCTCCACATTGATCTGGTACTGGTACTCCCTGTATATAGCTCCACATTGATCTGGTACTGCTACTTCCTGTATATAGCTCCACAATGATCTGGTACTGCTACTTCCTGTTTATAGCTCCATTATTGTGTATTTTATTTCTCTTTTGTTACCACTTTATTCTGCATTGTTGGGGAAGTCTCGTAATCAAGCATTTCACGGTAAAGTCTACACCAGTTGTATTCGGCGCATGTGACAAATAAAATATTGATTTGATTTGAGTCATTTTCAAATTTGTCAGCATCTAACATTCAGAAAATTCCAACTTCCCCAATGTGATGACTATACACACACCTGTCATAACATCAAACATACAGGACCAGTCAAAAGTTTGGACACACCTACTCATTCAAGGGTTTTTCTTTATTTTGACTATTTTCTACTATGTTCTACCTTCAGGCTGTGTAAGGGCTATTTGACCAAGAAGGAGATTGATGGAGTGCTGCATCAAATGACCTGGTCTCAACAATCACCTGACCTCAACCCAAATGATATGGTTTGGGATGAGTTGGACCGCAGAGTGAAGGATAAACAGCCAACAAGTGCTCAGCATATGTGGGAACTCCTTCAAGAGTGTTGGAAAAGCATTCCAGGTGAAGTTGGTTGAGAGAATGCCAAGAGTGTGCAAAACTGTCATCAAGGGAAAGGGTGGCTACTTTGAAAAATCTCAAATCTATAATATATTTTGGTATGTTTCACAAATATTTGGTTACTACATGATTCCATATGTTTTATTTCATAGTTTTGATGTCTTCACTATTATTCTACAATGTAGAAATTAGTAAAAATAAAGAAAAACCCTTGAATTAGTAGGTGTGTCCAAACTTTTGACTGTTAGTTATTCATGTTTCAAGTTTCAACCAGCGCACCAACTGCAGCTCTCACCTCAGAGACTAAACATATTTATACGTGTACTTCATTGAGGAGGAGGCAACCGTTAGAAAAAAATGACAGTAATGAAGACATTTCAAACGGTCAGGCCTATTTGTATTCCCTCTCATTTCCCAGCTTTTATTAGTTTATTTAAAGGCAGGACATGACCTGGGGCATAGCCGGGGAGAAGAAATGACATTTCACTTAACTTATTTATTTAATCTGCATTTGATAGCCAAAAAGTTTCTAATTGTATTCCTTCTCTCACCACCTTTTGTTATCTGTGGTATTTTTTGGCTGTCTAAAAAGGCTCATAAATACCTTTTCAATACTTATGGAGTGATATTTATGACTAGCAGGCATTGGGTAATGTAGTGGTATTTGATTATTAGAAGGTATATTGGATAATGTAGTGGTATTTGATTATTAGAAGGTATATTGGATAATGTAGTGGTATTTGATTATTAGAAGGTATATTGGATAATGTAGTGGTATTTGATTATTAGAAGGTATATTGGATAATGTAGTGGTGTTTGATTATTAGAAGGTAGTGTATATTTGGTAGTTGTGGTATTTGATTAGAATCAGGTATATTGGATAATGTGCATGAAACATACACACAAAAATATGGTTATTGTGGATAGTCAGATTAATGTAATAGTTTGTTTAAAACGTTTATATGCTTTGTAAGAAAAAAGATTCCCCTAATCATCCAGTTTACATGGACACATCTGAAATCAAGCTACTGATGGTACTTTTGATAAAAGCAGAAAAGAAACATTTTACCGCAGTGACCATGTTCATTTTGTGAAACCTTTTTTGTGAAACCTGATTTTGAGTTCAGACATATAACGTTTGTGTGTGATCTCTTTCTGAGATGCATACTTTAAAAGTTATTCCGAACTCACTTCACTCGTGCGTGAGAGCGAACGTCGATTTAAACTGTTTACATGTCTTAATAATTCGAAAGATTTCTCAGAAAACCAGGTGTTTTAATTGGCATATGTGTACTTTGATTATGACCTTACGCTGATAAAGATAAGCAGAGTAAGGTGTTTGTTTACATGACTATTTACATACTCAGCCTCCTGCCATAATCAGTTTAATATCGAATTTTTAGTGTGCATGTAACTGTAATCAAGTGTTATTTGATTATTATAAGGTGTATTGGATAATATGGTGGTTTTGATTATGAGGAGGGTAGTGTAGTGGTGAACACTGTATTGAAGGTAGTTGCTAATGGGCGGGTATTGGCCTGCAGAGTGATATTGACAGACTGATTATGTTCAGGTGTAGCTTTATATACTAATGGGAAGAACAGCCTTTGGAGAGATTTGATTCAAGCCAGACAGTGACAACATTTGTAACAGGTTTTTCCCCTCCCTTTTTAAGCATGTAATGCTTTTTTAAACACTGCAATGTTAAACACAAAGACGACTTTGTTTTTTGATGGTCTCTCTTTTCCTCGCCCCCCTTCCTAATCCCAACCCTGTTTTCTTTTTATGGCGTTCCCTGTGGAAATAATATCTGTTCATTTTATGGGTGAGGATCAAGCTTTTTAAGTATGTTCTAAATTGGACTGCTTTAATGCCATCTCAATATTTTGTTTAGATGCTCAATTAGATTTGTAATTGCTCCATGGTCGTGATTACATTTATATTGGTTTTGCTGATTAATGCACAGCGTTTCTACTRCGTGGTCAGCAACCCCATGAAAATAAAATGAAACCTTTCATAGGCTGAGACCTAGCTGGGCAGGGAGTACATCACCAAAGGGCAAAGAGACTCTGTAAAACTCCAGATTCAACCTTTAGGAAGGCGGATTTACAACCTTATCTTCAGTGCTCTCTTCTGGAAACTGTTTAAGGCTGAACTTAGCACAGAGATCCTATTAAATGACTTCTAATATGGAATTCAATGGAATACAGGTACTGCACTTACCCTATGTGATGTCATCATTTAGAATCAGTTTGAATGTTCAGCAAAGGTCAGAATATTTAACAACTTTTAGAATGTAATGTGTGTGGGTGGGGGGACAGTAAAAACGAGTCAACAGGAGAAGAGTAAAAAGGAGAAGATGATGAAGAGCTTGGTAAAGAGGAAAACCCTCTGTCTAGTCATTCAGAAACAGTTATGAGAGCGTTTCTATGGTGCTTACACTGATAACAGTATGCTCCCGAGCATACTACTCTCCAATGTCCAGTCTCTTGACAACAAGGTAGACGAAATCCGAGCAAGGGTTGCCTTCCAGAGAGACATCAGAGACTGTAACGTTCTTTCTTTCACTTTCTTTCATGGCTCACTCGAGACATGCTGTCGGAGTCGGTACAGCCACATGGTTTCTTCACGCATCGCGCCGACAGAAACAAGCATCTCTCTGGTAAGAAGAAGGGCGGGGGTGTATGCCTTATGATTAACGAGACGTGGTGTGATCATAACAACATACAGGAACTCAAGTCCTTTTGTTCACCTGATTCAGAATTCCTCACAATCAAATGCCGACCGCATTATCTACCAAGAGAATTCTCTTCGATCATAATCACAGTGGTGTATATTCCCCCCCAAGCAGACACATCGACGGCCCTGAAAGAACTTCATTCGACACTATGTAAACTGGAAACCACACAGGATTGAGGCTGCATTTATTGTAGCTGGGGATTTTAACAAGGCTAATCTAAAAACAAAACTCCCTAAATTCTATCAGCATATCGATTGCGCGACCTGGGCTGACAAAACCCTGGATCATTGTTATTCTAACTTCCGCAACACATATAAGGCCCTCCCCCACCCTCCTTTCAGAAAAGCTGACCACGACTCCATTTTGTGGCTCCCAGCCTATAGACAGAAACTAAAACAGCAAGCACCCGCGCTCAGGTCTGTTCAACGCTGGTCCGACCAATCTGAATCCACGCTTCAAGACTGCTTCGATCACGTGGATTGGAATATGTTCCGCTTGCAAGGCAATCAAACAAGCTAAACATCAGTATAGAGACAAAGTAGAGTCGCAATTCAACGGCTCAGACACGAGAGGTACTGTATGTGGCAGAGTCTACAGTCAATCACGGACTACAAAAGAAAAACCAGCCGCGTCGCGGACCACGATGTCTTGCTCCCAGACAGACTAAACAACTTCTTTGCTCGCTTTGAGGACAATACAGTGCCACTGACACAGCCAGCTACCAAAACCTGCGGGCTCTCCTTCACTGCAGCCAACGTGAGTAAAACATTTAAACGTGTTAACCCTCGCAAGGCTGCAGGCCCAGACGGCATCCCCAGCCGCGTCCTCAGAGCGCAGACCAGCTGGCTGGTGTGTTTACGGACATATTCAATCAATCCTTATCCCAGTCTGCTGTTCCCACATGCTTCAAGAGGGCCACCATTGTTCCTGTTCCCAAGAAAGCTAAGGTAACTGAGCTAAATGACTACCGCCCCCGTAGCACTCACTTCCGTCATCATGAAGTGCTTTGAGAGACTAGTCAAGAACATTATCTCCTCCACCCTACCTGACACCCTAGACCCACTCCAATTTGCTTACCGCCCCAATAGGTCCACAGATGACGCAATCGCAATCACACTGCACACTGCCCTAATCCATCTGGACAAGAGGAATATCTATGTAAGAATGCTGTTCATCGACTACAGCTCACCATTCAACACCATAGTACCCTCCAAACTCGTCATTAAGCTCGAGACCCTGGGTCTTGACCCCGCCCTGTGCAACTGGGTCCTGGACTTCCTGACGGACTTCCTGACGGGTCCTGGACTTCCTGTCCTGGACTTCCTGTCCTGGACTTCCCACAAGGGTGCATTCTCAGCCCTCTCGTGTACTCCCTGTTCACCCACGACTGCGTGGCCATGCACGCCCCCAACTKAATCATCAAGTTTGCAGACGACACTACAGTGGTAGGCTTGATTACCAACAACGACGAAACGGCCTACAGGGAGGAGGTGAGGGCCCTAGGAGTGTGGTGTCAGGAAAATAACCTCACACTCAATGTCAACAAAACAAAGGAGATGATCGTGGACTTCAGGAAACAGCAGAGGGAGCAGCCCCCTATCCACATCAACGGGACAGTAGTGGAGAGGGTGGAAAGTTTTAAGTTCCTTGGCGTACACATCACAGACAAACTGAAATGGTCCACCCACACAGACAGTGTGGTGAAGAAGGTGCAGCAGCGCTTCTTCAACCTCAGGAGGCTGAAGAAATTTGGCTTGTTACCAAAAACACTCAAACTTTTACAGATGCACAATCGAGAGCATCCTGTCAGGCTGTATCACCGCCTGGTACGGCAACTGCTCCGCCCATAACCGTAAGGCTCTCCAGAGGGTAGTGAGGTCTGCACAACGCATCACCGGAGGCAAACTACCTGCCCTCCAGGACACCTACAAAGAGATCATCAAGGACAACAACCACCCGAGATCAGTACAGGTGCATCAAAGCGGGGACGGAGGGACTGAAAAACAGCTTCTATCTCAAGGCCATCAGACCTGCCAACATACTGACTCAAATCTCTAGCCACTTTAATAATGGAAACATTTATTACGTATCACTAGCCACTTTAAACAATGCCACTTTATATAATGTTTACATACCCTACATTACTCATCTCATATGTATGTCTGTCTCTATACATCTACTGCATCTTGCCCATGCGTTCGGCCATCTATCATTCATATAATTTTTATGTCATATTCTTATTCAATCTCCTTTACACCTGTGTGTATAGGTAGTTGTTGTGAAATTTATTAAGGTTAGATTACTCGTTGGATATTACTGCATGGTTCGAACTAGAAGCACAAGCATTTCGCTACACTCGTCATTAACATCTGCTAACCATGTGTATGTGACAAATAAAATGTGATTTGATTTATTATTGCTTCTCCTTTTCCTGATTTTTCTTTCTCTCGTATTCTCTCTCTCTCCCACCTTCCATTTGTCTTACCCTTTCTGCCGTTTCTCTCTCTACCTTCTTGCTCTATTTTTTGTCATCAGTGTGTTCAGTGGACTTTGTTTTTCCTGCAGGCCTGTCTTCTGGGGCAGGCAGAGTCAGTTGATGGTTGAGGGATTACAGTATGAGAGGCCTACAGAAGACACAGAAGACATGTCTAGACTGTAGGATCCAGGTTTCATTTGGCTATGCATTACTCCATCTGTTAGAATAACAGCAGTGTCTGGAACCTTCTTCTCTTTTATATAAACTCAGCAAAAAAAAGAAAACGTCCTCTCACTGTCAACTGCATTTATTTTCAACAAACTTAAATGTGTAAATATTTGTATGAACATAACAAGATTCAACAACTGAGACATAAACTGAAAAGTTCCAGACATGTGACTAACAGAAAATTGAATATGTGTCCGAACAGGTCAAAGTAACAGTCAGTATCTGGTGTGGCCACAGCTGCCATTAAGTAAGTACTGTACTGCATCTCCTATGGACTGCACCATAGTTGCCAGTTCTTGCTGTGAGATGTTCCCACTCTTCCACCAAGGCACCTGCAAGTTCCCAGACTTTTCTGGGGGAATGGCCTAGCCCTCATCTTCCGATCCAAACAGGTCCAGACATGCTCAATGGATTGAGATCAGGGCTTTTGCTGGCCATGGCGACACTGACATTCCTGTCTTGCAGGAAATCACACACAGAACGAGCAGTATGGCTGGTGGCATTGTCATGCTGGAGGTCATGTCAGGATGAGCCTGCAGGAAGGGTACCACATGAGGGAGGAGGATGTCTTCCCTTTAACTCACAGCGTTGAGATTGCCTGCATTGGCAACAAGCTCAGTCTGATGATGCTGTGACACACCGCCCCAGACCATGACGGACCCTCCGCCTCCAAATTGATCCTTTCCAGAGTACAGGCCTTGGTGTAAGCTCATTCCTTCGACGATAAACGCGAATCCGACCATCACCCCTGGTGAAGCAAAAACCAGACTCGTCAGTGAAGAGCACTTTTTGCCAGTCTTGTCTGGTCCAGGACGGTGGGTTTGTACCCATAGGCAACGTTGTTGCTGGTGATGTCTGGTGAGGACCTGCCTTACAACAGGCCTACAAGCTCTCAGTCCAGCTCTCTCAGCCTATTGCGGACAGTCTGAGCACTGATGGAGGGATTGTGCATTCCTGGTGTAACTCGGGCAGTTGTTGTTGCCATCCTGTACCTGTCCCGCAGGTGTGATGTTCGGATGTACCGATCCTGTGGCAGGTGTGGTTACACGTGGTCTGCCATGCGAGATGATCAGCTTGTCCTCCTGTCTCCCTGTAGCTCTGTCTTAGGCGTCTCACAGTACGGACATTGCAATTTATTGCCCTGGCCACATCTGCAGTCCTCATGCCTCCTTGCAGCATGCCTAAGGCACATTCACACAGATGAGCAGCGACCCTGGGCATCTTTATTTTTGTGTTTTTCAGAGTCAGTAGAAAGGCCTCTTTAGTGTCCTAAGTTTTCATAACTGTGAACTTAATTGCCTACCATCTGTAAGCTGTTAGTGTCTTAYTGACCGTTCCACAGGTGCATGTTCATTAATTGTTTATGGTTCATTGAACAAGCATGGGAAACAGTGTTTAAACCCTTTAAAATGAAGATCTGTGAKGTTATTTGGATTTTTACGAATTATCTTTGAAAGACAGGGTCCTGATAAAGGGCCATTTATTTTTTTGRTGAGTTTACTTTCAATTTATTTAGCATGACGTAACAATGTACATGTTGCCAAAGCTTACTTTAGATATTTGTAATATTATAATAATAAGAATCAAAATTGTCAACAGGACAACAGTAACAACAAGGGTCAAAATAACCATACATTAAGCATAGAGGACATGTGCAGGTTGACTGGTCTGTCAGACACTGTCCTTCATCTTATGGCAGGCAGCAATGTAGTGCACTGCCAACCCACAGCTCTCTGCGTCCTCTCCCAACAGGATGGGTAGTCTATTCTAGGTCTTTGAAACCTATCTTTTTTACATTTTGTCTGGAAATGCAGCTCTGTCTCAGGTTCTGCGGTTGTGCAGTGGTTGCAAAGCCTTTCCTCTACAGGGAGCCAGGTTTTGCAGTGTTTACCCTTCTCAATGGCAAGGCTGTGCTCACTGAGCCTGTACTTTGTCAAAGTTTTTCTAAGGTTTAGATCAGTAACCATGGTCAAATAGTTAGCCAGGGTGTACTGTCGATGTAGGGCCAGATAGATCTGCATTTTGCTTTGTGCTTGTGCTTGTGTTTCCCAATAAGCAATGTAGTTTTGTTTTGACTGTGTTGTAATTTGTTTTATTCTGATTGATTGGATGTTCTGGTCCTGAGGCTTCAGTGTGTTAGTAGAACAGGTTTGGGAACTCAGCCCCAGGACCAGCTGGATGAGGGGACTCCTTTCTTTACTCAGCTCTTGAAATTGCAGGGTTTGGTAATGATATGAGAGGGGGTCACTGTATTTTAGATGTTTCCAGAACTTAATTGCTATTTTTTGTTAGTTTTTATTATTAGTGGATATTGGCCTAATTCTGCCCTGCATGCATTGTTTGTAGTTTTCCTCTGGACATGTAGGAGAATCTTACAGAACTCTGCATGCAGGCTTTCAATGGGGTGTTTGTCCCATTTGGTGAAATCTTGTTTTGCAAGTGAACCCCACACCTCGCTGCCATGAAGTGCAATTGGTTCAATGACACATTCAAATAGTTTTAGCCAAATTTGAATAGGTATTTCAATTTGAATTTGTTTTTTAATGGCGTAGAATGTCCTGKMTGCTTTCTCTCAGTTCATTCACTGCATCATTAAGGTGTCCAGTTGAGCTTATTTTTAAACCTAAGTAATTGTAGTGTGTGCAGTACTCTATATTTTGTACCAATTGAGAACTTTGGTCTAATTCCCTGAGATCTGGATCTTCTCTGGAAAATCATTAGTTTTGTCTTTTTGTGGTTTACTGCCAGGGCACAGGTCTGGCAGTACTGCTCTAGCAGGTCCAGGCTCTGCTGTAGGTCATGTGCTGTGGGTGACAGCAGGTTTCGGTCATCTGCGAAGAGTAGGCATTTAACCTCTGAATTGTGGAGACTAACACCAGGGGTTGAGGATTTTTATATAATAGTGGCCAATTAGTTGATGTAAATATTGAAGAGTGCAGGGCTCAGATTGCAACCCTGGCGATGGCCCTGCCCCTGGTTAAAGAATTCTGTTATTTTCTTGCCAATTTTGATGCTGCACGTATTGCCAGTATACATTGATTTAATTATGTCATATGTTTTACTCCCTACACCACTTTCAATAACTTTGTATGACAGTCCTTAATACCAAATACAATTAAATGCTTTTTGGAATTCGATAAAGCAAACGTACATTTTGGTATTATTTTGGTGGACATGTTTATCTATCAGGGTGTGTAGGGTATAAATATTGTCGATCGTGCGATGTTTTGGTACAAATCCAATTTGGCTTTTACTCAAGACATTGTGCTTATTAAGGAAGTTAAGAACTCTTACATTTATAATACTACAGAAAACCTTCTCCAGGTTACTGTTCACACAAATACCTCTGTAATTGTTAGGGTCAAATTTGTCTCCGTTCTTAAAGATTGGAGTTATGAGTCCTTGATTCCAGATGTCAGGGAAATAACCTACACTCAGGATCAAATTAAACAGTTTTAAGAGCCAATTGAAATTGAGCATTTTTAGCATCTCATTTAGGATGCCATCAGGTCCACATGCATTTTAAATTTGAGGGCCTGAAGTTTCTTATAGAGCTCCTGGTCAGTAATTGGGGAGTCCAATGGATTTTGATGGTCCTTCATACGTTTTTCTAATCCATTCAACCTCTCATGAATTTGGCCTTATTCTGCGTTTGTGTCAATTTGAACGGTGTGGTAGAGTGTTTTTTTTCTCCAATTTTGCCTCTCTCTCTCTCTCTCTCTTTCTCTTTCTTTCTTTTTCTCTTTCTTTCTTTTTCTCTCTCTCTTCTCTCTTTCTCCTCTCTCTCTCTCTCTCTCTCTCTCTTCTCTCCTCTCTCGCTTTCTCTTTCTCTTTCTCTCTCTCCCCCCCCCCACATGGTACAAGGCTAGGTGCTTTAAGCGGGTTTACTGAGTCAGACTCTGGTAATTCACTTCACTGCTCTCCTCTGACATCACAAAGAAGACACTGTTTGTCTGGTCGACTGCTTCATTCGTTTACCGCTATATATTTGCTGACACTGACTGACTAGCTATTCAAACCAACAGACACACACTAGTAACATCATCAATACTCATGATGTGAAACAACACCAAGTCAAACATTTACTTCAAAGGAGAATTGTTGGGTGGATGTATTCTGTATGTTTTAGGAATGCAAATGAGAATGCTATTTTTATGTGGAATGTTTTGTGCCAACATGAAGAAGAATGTGTCGAACTTAGTGGCTCTGGTACCAACACCTCATCCATAGTACAACTGCTGTGAATGGACTCTGTTAGCTCGGGAGGGGGGTGTTTAATCCTCCGATTTCATTTTCCAAACTGACTTCTGTCAGCCTAAAGTGACTCAATAAAGGTACCTTCTCTAATACGTGTCTTTTGTAGATTCTCTATTGTTGCTTGTTTTGTCACATTAACTGAAATTAGGCCAACTATTAGAATTTTGGCACCCAGGAAATGGCGATTTCTGCATAGTGTARCTTTAATATTCAATTTTTGTGGACTAGGACTCATTTATATAGATGGAGAGTTGATATCTTATGCGACGGGCTGAGAACCTATTCTTTCCTTCTGAGTGAAGTCCTATTCATGAGCCTGTATTTGCCTTTGAGGTCTGCACTGTATCTCTCTCGCTGTCTGTCTGAGGAGCTGTGAGGGACAACCTATTTATGATGATCACATTCTGCTTTTGGCCAAGCTGAATTTCCATCGCTCCTGGAGTTTTTCCCCTCTTCATTTTGGTGAAATTGCACTTTACTGCATAATGGGAGTTAATATTTCTCATTGAAGTTACAAATTCCTTGTGTTTTCGATGCCAAGTGTGTATCTGTGTATGTGTGTGTCTGTGTGTGTGTGTGTGTGTGTGTGTGTGGTGTGGTGTGTGTGTGTGTGTGTGTGTGTGTGTGTTGTGTGTGTGGTGTGTATTGTGTAGTGTGTGTAATGTGGTTGTGTAGTGTGTGTATGTGTGTGTGTGTATCTGTGTATGTGTGTATCTGTGTGTCTGTGTGTCTGTGTGTCTGTGTGTCTGTGTATGTGTGTGTGTGTGTGTGTATGTGTGTGTCTGTGTGCGCCCGTGCCGTATTACTCTCCCCTGCTAGCTGAAAATCCCCTTTAATATCGCGGTCTTTTCTGGTCCCAGCAGATGCTGCCAGGGACTCAAACAAATAAATTGTCATGTTGGATATTTCTATGAGAATGTCATCAACCTCTTTTCATCCATTTGGCTGCCAACTCATCTGTTGTGCCAGTGTGGCCTCGTGGTTTCTCCCAGGAGTGGGAAACCATGTTGATGGAACCACACTGTACTGTACTTGTAATATACTTTTTAACAGTCTAGTCTGCTGGCGCTTGTCTTTATTGATTTCTCTTTCGTGGACAGGGGCACGTATAGAAGCAGGAAAGAAAAATGCCATTTCAAAGATCATCTTGATTGTTGTAATATTGTTGACTAGGCTATGTTTGTGTTGGGCCTATGAAAATAAATTCATTTTGATACGACTGTGGAGAAGGTCAATCAAGCCAAACTCTGTTGTGTTGTTTTCTTATTGTGGAGCCTTTGGCTGGTGCAGTATGGATACAGCCTTTGGCTGGTGCAGTATGGATACAGCCTTTNAGCCTTTGGCTGGTGCAGTATGGATACAGCCTTTGGCTGGTGCAGTATGGATACAGCCTTTTTGTTTGAGTCTCTGTTTTAATAGAACATCTAAATCTAATTTAGATGCAATTCTCCGTCATGTCATTGTATTCTCTATTCTTACTGTTGTTTATTTATGAGAATACCAACTATATATATATATATATATATATATATATATATATATATATATTGAGCAATTTTTATTTTCTTTGACATGAGTGCAGTCACGTAATGATTTTCAATCATTACGTGACTGCAGTGAGCAAGAGGCTTGCTTTAGAAGTCCAATGAATGCAGCTTTTCTTTTCTCCAATAATTATGAGCTTGAGTACTTTTCATTTTATGCCGTGAGTTGTCCTCAGTCTTTGTTGAATGTTTTCAGTGAAAAGCATATAGAACATACATTGAGGGGACAGTGTCTGGCTTAGCGGTTACTAGTTGGAAACTCTAGTCTGGCTAAGAAAAAGATAAAGAGAGAAAAGTGCCGTGAAAACAGAAGATCAAGCCTTCGTACACCTTTAATCAATTGCCGGCATTATAATGAAAAGAATATCTGGTCTTTATACGCACAAAGACCAGTGAAAGGGACGATAGAATATATATCTGTTTGTCTCTTACTGTTGCCTTTCTGCCATGAAATACACGTTTAAAGCTGGGGTGTTCTAGTTGTGTGATCTCTGTATGGTATTGTTGATGGTGTATGGATGGTTTTTTGAAAATTATTTTCTATTAAAATATATTTTTTTGATATTTGTGTGAGCCGGTCACATTCGTGCGCTGTAGTCTTACTAGTTCCTACAGAAAGAAAGATTATTATTAAAAAAGATTATCATCCTTGTATTGCGGAAAATGTAGGTTAAATGGGAGGATTCAATATCTATTACAACTTTCCACTTTTGTTTTAATCTGGTCACTGCTTCAGGGTATTTGACAGGTGTAGTGGTCTAACATGAAAATTACCTCCATATTGCTGCTTCATCAACCATTTTACCCTTGCCTTTTTGGATTTCATCATCAACCATTTTACCCTTGCCTTTTTGGATTTCATCATCAACCATTTTACCCTTGCCTTTTTGGATTTCATGTCTCGCCCTGATTAAAGCAATTCTTGTCCAAAGCCCTTCGCCTACACAGCTTTAATTGATGGTGGGTTGTTTCCCTTCCAGGAACATAGAATGGACCAGTTAAAGGCAATGTTGCAAGTACAAATTGCCAATATAAATAGAATAGACATTCCTTGTAGATAGCAATACCAAAAAAATGTGTGAAGCATGTGCTCCAGTAAGCAATGCCCCATCGAGTGCATGACGCAGCCTGTGACGTTCGTTCAGATGAGGACTCTGGAGCTGACTCCGACAACATCTGGTGAAGACGCCGGTTCTACAAACAAGTAGCTGTTGCTCCTCGGCCTGAAATCKTAGAATAAAATTATCTGCTTGAAGGTAATTGTCCTTTTAATACATGATTTTTGTTGGTAAAAGGCATGAACCTGGCATTGCTAGCTGATTTCTGACCTAATCATCTTACTTTACTAGCAACTGGCAAGCTTTATAAGGCAGCTTTAGATGTGATGGAAAACCAGTAGCTATATTTGCTAAGCTGTCCATCTGATTTGATAAAGTTTATAAAATGCAGTTCATTAGCTAGCTAGCTGGCTACATTGAAACTGCTGCGGGATAGTTTGCTAACTCCCACCATCAGTCTGTATTCACCACCTTAGCTAGCTAAGTGGACTGTAGCTTGCAAGGTTTCTATAAAATAACAACTATATATTTGCTAGCTTCATGACTGATCAAGCTAATGTGAGCTAGCTCGCTAACATGTATTTTTTCTGACATGACACAATCCGGCTTACTTTACATCTGAAAGATATTTAGCTACCGTAGCTAGCTAGATAATAATGGTTTATGATAATTGCAGTTTAGTTAATTATCTAGGTTGCTAGCTAAGTGTAAAACCCAGCTAGCTAACCAACTAGGCAATTAACAATGACACTCACTCTGCAACTTACCATACTTTTCTGAACAACTAGAATGTCACGCCTGCTCCCGCTCTCTGACTCGCATAATTACGCACACCTGTCACCATCATTACACGCAGCAGTGCTCATTGGACTCACCTGGACTCCTTCACTTTGTTGATTGCCCCTCTATATCTGTCTGTTCCTCAGTTGTGTTCCCCATGTCAGCATTATTGTCATTATGTTGTTTTGTTCCCCCTGTCCAGACTCCGTTGCTGTTTTGTTATACAGTATGTCTGCTTATCCATTAAATGTTCACTCCCTGTACTTGCTTCTTGTCTCCAGCGTCTGTCCTTACATAGACATTTCTTTCGCCAATCTCGACCGACTTCATCTTGCCTACTCCCATCTCTAGGTCTTCTTTCTTCTAGGTTGAAAACAATATGGCTGTAGTCCGGTGCTTCATTGTCAAAAGAAACCCACTCTCTCACAGCCATCTGGTGCAGTCAATGGCTCAACGTTCCAAAATTATTCACCTGAATCTACGTCAAGCCAGGACAATGGTTATATTTCATGCCCAGAAGTATATATCGGATTATATCTTCAATTTACAATGTTGGATAAATAAATAAAAAAGATAGATACCTACTGTATATTGACTAATCATTATTATTATTTTTCAGAGTGGAACATGGCCTTTAATTGATGACTGACTCTGAGTTAAGAGAGAGACTGGGGAGCATACTTTTTCACTGATTAAGAAGTACATTTTTAAAGTGGCATTCTAATGTTTTCTGCAGGACACCTTGACGGAAGTGGAATTGAATTGCCTGTCTCTGACACCGTTGGAGGTCTCCCTCTCTCATTAACTCCTCTCCTCTTCTCATTAAGCCCTCGTTGTGTCCACATGCCCCCCTCTTCACCTCAATTTCTCCTTATTTGTCGGCGATATCGGGATCAAGTTGCACAATTATCCCTAATGTTCTTTCATTTTGTTTACACGACTCAAAGCCTCGGGTGTGTCTGTTAATACTCAGGGACTCTCAACTGACTGGCTCACCATTAGCCCTTCTTAAACGTTTTCCTGTCATAATAAAGCATCCACATTTTTCTTCTCTCCTGTTTTTTACAAGCCAAAATATTCACTGAGCTGATCTCTGCGTCATCTCTTTCTTTGACAGGGTGTATTCAGAAACAATCTCCATGCTTCCCCCTATTTAGTATGCCTATTGCTATTTCATAAGAACACCGGTTCACTACTGTATTTCTCACCACACATTGTTTAACAAATAATCAATTTATTCAGCTCTGTTTCTCGTCCCATGTTGAATTGATAGTGAGGAGTTTAATATTTCTGCTCTGTGTCAGAAAAGGCGATTGAAAAGAGCGGAGAATAGACAGGGTTCGGCTTAAGTAGAAAAATGTAGGCACACACACAGAAATATTTGAGGTAATTAAGCTAGAATCCTTAATTTTTATAGACCTAAAAATATATAGGTCACACAGCAAAATGTTTAGGCACATGTGCGAGTAAAATGGTTGCACTGTAGAGCCCTGATAGAGAGAATGTTGTCTGTCCATTGTATTCCTGGTGAGGTGAATGCTGTTGAATTACTGACAGACAGCCATAATATTGATACACTATAACACTTTATTTGAAGGTCTGCTTATGAACAGCCAATAAAGATTTAGAAATACTGACATGCAGGACTGGTCAATGTTAGTTTCAATTCGTAATATAAACCAGAAATCGTCACGAGACACCCAAAGCCAGTTGATGTATCTCACTCTCCCATAAAGATCCTTAGTGTGTCTTTGTCGGCAGTAGCAGAGGATGTGAATGCTGTTTTGTTCAGCTCTTTCCTGAATGGCTCTGGTGGCTTTACAAGACCTGAATTATTTATCCTTCTATAGGATTTACACACACTCCTTTCCTCCATACCTCCTTCTCCCCCTCCATCTCTGTCCACCTCTTTCCTCAGTCCTCCTCATCTTTCTTTTATCTTCCCCTCTGTMCCCTTCCTTTCCCCATCTCCTCTACACCCCTCTCTCGATGTTTCTACATTTACATTTTAGTCATTTACCAGACTCTAGAGTGACTTACAGTACAGTTAGTGCATTCATCTTAAGATAGCTAGGTGGGACAACCACATATCACAGTCATAGTAAATACATTTTTCCTCAATATAACACATTGTCATCCCTACTGATTCTGATCTGGTGGACACATACTGCGTTTGTATATAACGTCTGAGTGTTGGAGTGTGCTCCTGGCTTATTGTAAATAAAATAAACAAGAAAACCGTGCTGTCTGGTTTGCTTAGTATAAGGAAATTGAAGCATTTACCTTAACTTTTACTCAGTTATGACAATTGAGTACTTTTTCCACCACTATACGTAAGTACGTTTAAAACCAGATAGTTTTAGAAGTAGTATTTTACGGGGTGACTTTCACTTGTACTTGAGTCCTTTTCTACTAAGGTATAAGGTATCTTTACTTTTACTCAAATATGACAATTGAGTACTTTTTCCACCACTTTTAAAGATTCATTAGGGGTTATATATTGTTATTCTCTTAGACCTAATTGTTCCATTGAGGCTTTTTGCTTTACATTTCAAACTGCCAATGAAGGTTAGGATCGGGATGAAGACAGGTGTAGGCTATTGTCAGATAGTGTCTGTTCCTTACCAGGTGAACAATAAATAAATCGTAATGAATCTCAATGGATAGAAATAGATAGATGGATAGGCATAGTTGGTGTTGCATGTTCGAAGCCATGTATTGTGATCCATGTGTTGATTTGTGGAGATGTAGCTGACATGCAGGACTGGTCAATGTTATGCATTATGGTAGGGCTGGGCGATAAAGACAAAATATCATCACGGTATAAAAATGACAAAACATTTATTTTATATTTTGGAATAGTAAAAGATTTTGCTAAATTTGCTCACTGGTATTACCAGGCTGTATAGCTAGTTAAATTTTCTCTGACTCAGTACATTTATTAGCTAGCTAGCCAGCTAACTAGCGATTAGCAATAGCGGCTAACATGATTTAGGCCCAACTTGCTAAGAAAAGACAAACTAGATGTAAGAAACACAAACTAATAGTATAATTATAGAACGCTAGTGGATTTATATTAAGAAGCAAAGTGAAAACAGCCTCGTTGCCATCAACATTGTTGCATGTGCTGCAGTGACCATGCAGACTGAACGCAAATGTCTCGTGGTCGAGGAACAACAAATGCGCTCCTTGAGTGTTAGGGGCTAGGTCTGTGGGGGGCGGGGCTAGTCTGTGGGGGGGGGCTAGGTCTGTGGGAGGAGCGGGCTGAGTCTTGTGGGGCGGGCTAGGTCTGTGGGGGCGGGCCTAGGTCATGTGGGGGGAGGGGTGAGGTCTGTGTGGGGCGGGGCTAGGTCTTGTGGGTCGGGGCTAGGTCGTGTGGGTCGGCGCTGTCTGTGGTGGGGCGGGGCTAGGTCTGTGTGGGGTCGGGGCTGGTCTGTGTGGGGTCGGGGCTAGGTCTGTGTGGCGGCTGCGTCGGGGGCGGGGTAGGTCTGTGTGGGGTCGGGTGGTCTGTGGGTCGGGGCTAGGCTGTGTGGGCGGGGCTAGGTTGTGTGGGCGGGGCTAGGTTGTGTGGGCGAGGGCTAGGTCTGTGTGGGTCGGGGCTAGGTCTGTGGTCGGGGCTAGGCTCTGGTGTAGGGCGGGGCTAGGTCTGTGTGGGCGGGGCATGGGCGCTAGGTGTGGTGGTGCGGGTAGGTCTGTGATGGGTCGGGGCTAGGTCTGTGTGGGTCGGGGTTAGGTCTGTGTGGTAGGCGCTGGTCTGTGTGGGTCGGGGCGTCTGTGGGGTCGGGGCTGGTCTGTGTGGTCGGTCGGCTAGGCTCTGTGTGGGTCGGGCTCAGGTATGTGTGGGGCGGGGCTAGGTCATGGTGTGGGGTCGGCGCTAGGTTATGTTGTGGGGTCGGGGCTAGGTCTGTTGTGGGTCGGGGCTAGGTCTGTGGGGGGGAGGTCGTGGGGGCGGGGTAGGCCTGTGTAGGCGGGCTAGGTCTCGCTGGGAGGCGGGCTCGTATGTGTGGGGTCGGGCTAGGTATGTGTGTGGGTCGGGGCTAGGTCTGTGTGGGCGGAGGCTAGGTCTGGGCGGGGCTAGGCCTGTCAGAGGGGGCTAGTCTGTAGGAGCGGGCATGGAGAGAGAGAGATGACTGTAGCGGAGTAAAGTGTAAAAATAGATTTATACACCAGTATCACTTTATCAAACAAACATTCAATACTGTTATAGAAGGTAAAGTAAAACCCAAACCGGTTTGTGACAATATCGTAAAATAGGGTGTTCCGCCCAGCCGTACATTGTGGTTCAAAATGTTGTTATGATTCAGGCTTTTCAAACCCACACCCACAATAAGACTTTATTTATATTGTCACTTGTAGTTTTTTTTGTACATTTACATACACTGTCATACTCAGACAGAGAGCTTAACCTCCTCCCCTGACAACAGATTTTTTAGACCATGCCAGTCTGCCCTCTTACCCTCTCTTCTTCTCTCCCCTTTCATCCTCTCATCCAGACTCCTCCTCTTTTAACTCCTAGTAATTGATTTGGGTTGAGTTTAGCTGTGGGAATAGACTGAATACTGCTAGAAAGACTTCTCCTTTCATTTCCAAGCCCCTCCATTTCAGCACCTTCCATATAATTTGGTTGATTTTTGAATAGCTCCGTCTGTGTTCTATTCCACTATGTGCCCCCCCCCCTCCCTTTCACACAGTTTTTTATTTCTCACATGTTTGAAAGAAGGAGGAGTTCTAACGTTCAAACTTTACTGACTTGATCAGAGGAGTCTGAGGTTTTGAACTTAATACTGACACTTTCTTGGATGGTCTCTTTTGATCACTACATGGTGTGTGAGTGCGTGTGCATGTGTGTGGTGTGTGTGTGTGTTGTTTGCTTCTAGCACACAGTCTTATAATGGTCCTACTACATTGTTGCCACTGGGTCTTATCATGAATATTCCCTTCAGCGTGATACCCATGTCCTTACACCTCTCCCTTTCATTCTCTTCACCACTTTATTACCCTGTCTTCATCCTATCTCGCTCTCTCCATCCTTTATGAGTTAAAGTGCGTTGGGGAGTGGAGAGAGAGGATATGGCGACAGACGATGGCGCTCCACTCTACCTGACTTCCTCCTCACCCATTACGATCGCTACCCTCCCTCATAGCATGGACGAGATCGTAACGGAGAAGATAACTCCTTCCTATCTCCTACCGCCTATACCTCTCGAAGCGCAGTTTCTCCACGCACGGGCAGGCGCCAGTGTCAGAAAGGCCAACAAGGAAGCAGGAGGGAGGGAAAGAAAGACAGGAAAGACTTCAGATTCTCCGATGCACAAATAAGCTGCGCAGATGGAGAGAACTCGCTCGCCCTCCCATGGAAGGCACTCAGAGACAACATGGGCGCCCTTCCATCAGCCGAGATCCCTCCGCTCCCTCGCATCCCGTGCAGGTGAGGCACTGGTCGCATCTGCTAAGGGCAGAAGAGTCCAACACCATGAGTTGTGTACAGCGGAGCCTCACCGCAGGTGCACCTCCCTGGGCGAGCGAGTGACCAGTTTCCATCTCCATCTTCCTTCTTCTCACTTTCCTATTATACTCTCCTCAGCTCCAATCATCAACACATTCTCATATACGATTTTTTCTGTCGGCAGGCTACATACCTGGCTTGCCCATCTTAACTCCTTCACCCTTCTACTCATCTCTCCATACCCATCTTCCTTCTCAACTGTCCTCTATTCTCTCATACTTATAATGGTTGCTGGTGGGCTCTGATACGTGCTTGAGCAACGAATCCGGTCTTGATATCGGTAAAGGTGCATGTGGGTGATAGTGAGGGATGAGTTGTGCTCTGAAGTGAAGTTCAGCTCGTTTCATGTTAAAGTTTAATGTTGCCTGTAGCGACGCTGGCAGCCATTCACCTTAATATTTAATGCAGCAATTAGAAAGGTTATGGTGGTGCTACTGTGCACATCGATTACACTCTCTGTTTTCCCCTCTCTCTCTCTCTATCTCACACTGAGATGTGTTGTTAGCCACTGCTGGTAGGCTTGTTGTTTTACATTTTTTGAGGTCAAATACAGAATGTACTGTGGCAATGACTTGATTATTGAGGTCAAATACAGAATGTACTGTAGAAATGACTTGATTATAGAGGCCAAATACAGAATGTACTGTGGCAATGACTTGATTATTGAGGTCAAATACAGAATGTACTGTAGAAATGACTTGATTATAGAGGCCAAATACAGAAGCAACAAATGCAGAATGTACTGTTGAATGAGCCAAATTGTAAGCTATAATGGTATGAAGGCCAGATCAGTAATTTAGCCAAGACACCTGGGTTAACATCCCTACTCTTACAATAAGTGCCATGGGGTCTTTAGTGACCACAGAGAGTCAGGGCACCCATTTAATGTCCCATCTGAAAGACGCACCCTACGCAGAACAATGTCCCCAATCACTGCCCTGGGGCATTGGTTAAAAACAAATTGACCAGAGGAAAGACTGCCTCCTACTGGTCATCCAACACCACTTCCAGCAGCATCTGGTCTCCCATCCAGGGAAAGAGGGATACCTAGTCAGTTGTACAACTGAATGCATTCAACTGAAATGTGTCTTCCGCATTTAACCCAACCCCTCTGAATCAGAGAGTTGCGGGGGGCTGCCATAAGGGCTGCCTTAATCGACATCCACGTCATCAGCTACTGACCAGGACCAACCCTGCTTAGCTTCAGATACAAGTCAGCAGTGGGATGGAAGGTGGTAAGCTGCTCTTCCAACTGTATTTCCATCTGAGTGAAACTATGGGGTGTTATGCTTCTTCATCTTTGTAAAACTCTCCTTCACATTTCCATCATAGTGATACAGTTGTTTGAATACAAGCTCATACCTACAGTACAGTGCCATCAGAAAGTATTCACACCCCTTGACTTCACATATTGTTGTGTAACAGCATGCATTTAAAATTTATTAAATTACGATGTTTCTGTCACTAGCCTACACACACAGTATCCCGTAATGCCAAAGTGGAATTGTTTTTCTGAATTTTTACAAATGAATACAAAATAAAAAGCTGAAATATCTGGAGTCAATAAGTATTCAACCCCTTTGTTATGGSAAGCCTAAATATGTTCAGGAGTAAATATGTGCTTAACAAGTCACATAATAAGTTGCATGGACTCACTCTGTGTTCAATAATAGTGTTTAACATGATTTTTGAATAACTACCTCCACTCTGTATCCCACACATACAATTATCTGTAAGGCCCCTCAGTTGAGCAATGCATTTCAAACACAGATTCATCCACAAACACTGGGGAGGTTTTCCTATGCCTAGCAAAGAAGGGCACCTATTGGTAGATGGGTAAAAAAAAGCAGACAATGAGCAAGGTGAAGTTATTAATTACACTTTGGATGGTGTGTCAATACACCCAGTCACTACAAAGATACAGGCGTCCTTCCTAAATCAGTTGCCGGAGAGGAAGGAAAGCGCTCAGGGATAAAAAAAAAAAAAACTGTTACAGAGTTTAATGGCTGTGATAGGAGAAAACTGAGGATGGATCAACAACATTGTAGTTACTCCACAATACAACCTAATTGACAGAGTGAAAAGAAGGAAGCAATTAACTTTTTGTCCAGGAAAACCTGGTCCAGTCTGTTTTCCACCAGACACCGGGAGATGAATTCACCTTTCAGCAGAACAATAACCTAAAACACAAGGCCAAATCTACACTGGTAGTTTCTTACTAAGACAGTGAATGTTCCTGAGTGGCCGAGTTACAGTTTTGACTTAAATCTGCTTGAAAATCTCTGGCAAGACTTGAAAATTGCTGTTTAGTGATGATCAACAACTAATTTGACAGAGCTTGAATAAAAAATAAAATAATAATGGGCAAATATTGTACAAGCCAGATGTGCATAGCACTTAGAGACTTACCCAGAAAGACTGTAGTCGCTGCCAAATGTGATTCTAACATGTATTGACTCATTGGTGTGAATACTTATTTAAATGAGATACACTACGTGACCAAAAGTATGTGGACAGCTGCTCGTCGAATATCTCATTCTAAAATCATGGGCATTCATATGGAGTTGGTCCTCCCTTTGCTGCTATAACTGTCTCCACTCTTCTGGGAAGGCTTTCCACTAGATGTTGAAACATTGCAGCGAGGACTTTCTTCAATTCAGCCACAAGAGCATTAGTGAGGTCGGGCACTTATGTTGGGCGATTAGGCCCGCAGTCGGTGTTCCATTTCATCCCAAAGGTGTTCGATGGGGTTGAGGTCAGGGCTCTGTGCAGGTCAGTGAAGTTCTTCCACACCGATCTCGACAGACCATTTCTGTATGGACCTTACTTTGTGCACGGCGGCATTGTCATGCTGAAACTGTTGCCACAAAGTTGGAAGCATAGAATCGTCTAGAATGTCATTGTATGCTGTAGCATTAAGATTTCCCTTCACTGGAACTAAGGGGCCTAGCCCGAACCATGAAAAACAGCCCCAGATCTTTATTCCTTCTCCACCAAACTTTACAGTTGGCACTGTCCATTGGGGCAGGTAGCGTCTTCCTGGCATCCGCCAAACACAGATTCGTACATTGGACTGCCAGATGGTGAAGTGTGATTCATCAACTGTCCGGTGTCCCCGCACTTGACTCTGGTCCGGCACCCCCCTGTATATATTGTTATTATTATTTTTTACTTTTACTTTTCTCCCCAATTTTCGTGGTATCCAATCGCTAGTAATTACTATCTTGTCTCATCGCTACAACTCCCGTACGGGCTCGGGAGAGACGAAGGTCGAAAGCCATGCGTCCTCCGAAGCACAACCCAACCAAGCCGCACTGCTTCTTAACACAGCGCGCCTCCAACCCGGAAGCCAGCCGCACCAATGTGTCGGACAACACCGTGCACCCGACCCCCTTGGTCAGCGCGCACTGCGCCCGGCCCGCCACAAGAGTCGCTGGAGCGCGATGAGACAAGGATATCCCTACCGGCCAAACCCTCCCTAACCCGGACGACGCTAGGCCAATTGTGCGCCGCCCCACGGACCTCCCGGTCGCGGCCGGCTGCGACAGAGCCTGGGTGCGAACCCAGAGACTCTGGTGGCACAGCTAGTGCTGCGATGCAGTGCCCTAGACCACTGCGCCCTATATTGTTATTTTTTACTGCTCCTTTTTAATTACTTGTTTTTTTAATCTCTTATTCTTATCCATACTTTTTGAAACTGCACTGTTGGTTAGGGGCTCATAAGTAAGCATTTCACTGTAAGGTCTACACCTGTTGTATTCGGCGCATGTGACTAATACAATTTGATTTGATCACTCCAGAGTATGCGTTTCCACTGCCAATGGCGGAGTCCAATGACGGAGAGCTTTACACCACTCCAGCCGACACATGGCATTGCGCTAGGTGATCTTAGGCTTGCTCGGCCATGGAAACCCATTTCATGAAGCTCCCGATGAGCAGTTCTTCTGCTGACGTTGCTTCCAGAGGTAGTTTGGAACTCAATAGTGAGGACAGATGATTTTTACGCACTACGCGCTTCAGCACTCGGCGGTACAGTTCTGTGAGCTTGTGTGGCCTACCACTTCGCGGCTGAACTGTTGTTGCTCCTAGACGTTTCCACTTCACCATAACAGCATTTACTGATGGCCGGGGCAGCTCTAGCAGGGCAGAAATTTGAGAAACTGACTCGTTGGAAAGGTGGCATCCTATGACGTTGCCATGTTGAAGGCCATTCTACTGCCAATGTTTGTCTATGGAGATTGCATAGATGTGTGCTAGTTTTTTAAAAACCTGTCTGCAACGGGTGTGGCTGAAATAACCAAATCCGCTAATTTGAAGGGGTGTCCACATACTTTTTTTATATAGTGTATTTCTGTATTTTATTTTCAATAAATGTGCAAACATTTCTAAAAACATGTTTTCACTTTGTCATTACGGACTGTTGTGTGTAGATGGGTGACGGAAAACATTTTTTTTAATCCATTTTTGAATTCCGGCTGTAACACAACAAATTGTGTAATAAGTAAAGGCATAGGAATAGTTTCTAAAGGCACTTTGGACTCCTGAAAAGGGTAGGGAACGTAGACTGTCCGTACACTCCAAACGGGTGTAAAATGGGAAATCAAGATGTGTGCCAAATAACCTAAATCTAGCCCATTTAAAATGTCTGCGGTTTTGGGTGAGTGAATCCATTGTGGGTAGAGGTAGTGTGTGTGTGGTACGGTTTTAAAAGCGGAGTGGAAATACTCCTCCCCCTGTCGCCATTAGAGCTTCAGGTTTTTATTCAGCTGGTGCATGTGTATGGTGTGTGTGTGTGTGTGTGTGTGTGTGTGTGTGTGTGTGTGTGTGTGTGTGTGTGTGTGTGTTTGTGGTGGTGTGTGTGTGTGTGTGTGTTCAGGCTTTATTAGGCTTCAGCAGTGTTTGGACAGCCAGAAGAGCCAAACTAATAGGAGAGAATGATGCAGAAATGAACAAAGAGGTCTCTGGGCTTGCTCCTCTTCTAGCTCTTTCACATTCTGACTTTCTCTATCTATCACTCTCCTATACACACACGCTCCCTCTCTTTCTCTCTGTCTATCACTCTCCTATACACACGTTCCCTCTCTTTCTCTCTCCATCTCTCCTCCTTGCTTTTTCTCTCTTCCATCAACTAAAGACACGTTGCTTTCTCAGTTGTAGCTGTCAAACAAGCCAATCGTTCCTACTCTAATTTCTCTCTTCTTTTTACATTTCTACAAAGCTCTTCGACTCAGCAGGAGAAGCTTTTAAGTCAGTGATTGCTCCTCCGTGGTAATGCCTCTTTCTTTTAGTCCAAATCTGTTTCCGTCTCTCTCGCTTTCTCTATGGGGTTAGGTACAGTAGGACTCCTAGCTTTAATGGTTACAGAGGTGAATAGAAATGCTCAATGTGATCTAGGGCTGACCTCATTTAGTCGACTAGTCAATTGTTTGGTCGATAGGCTGTTGATCGACAGAGATTTCTTTAGTCAAGCAGTAAAAAAAGAAGTATCATGGTGGACTGATCCATTATGGAGGCTATGGGGATGGCACAGTCCATCAGTCTAAGACATGTGCTCCTGACATTTTATATGGTTATATTACATAAGAAGAGTGATGCAACACTAATAAACATAATATTATTTTATAACAAATGCGCTTTCTCCCGCGTTGGATAGTTGTCACTGTCCACAGTTCTGAAACACATCAGTGCGCTGTTGAATTGAAACCCCAATTTAATTAGGTCTATAATCAATAGCCTACCTGTTAAATGTGCATGGCTTTATAAATCATCCATATATATCTACAGAAATMAGACAGATCCTGCTTCTGTTGCCTGTTTGAATGTTTGTTTATTAGCCTACTGATTCCGTGAGCACCAATCGCCACGCAACGACATGTCAAGTAAACAATTTCACAAATCCGGCTGTTTTTAATCTTTGCTATGCTGTAATAAAGACTTCACACGTTTTGTTTGTTAGACCAGCCTCTCTGGTATTATTAATAATTTATTTTGTGTTGTTTACACTGTTCCAAATTGTCAGGAAATTGAATTTATAATAATAATAACCCTCCTTTTCCCTTTAACTCCTTATTGTTATTACAACTATTATTATGATCATTATAATAATAAGTCATGTCATTATCATTACTAGGCTTAGTATAGCAGCCTTATATAAACACCATCAAGCTGTAGGCCTAAGAGCGCATCCTGTTTAGCTTTTCTATTTAACCTTTATTTAACTAGGCAAGTCAGTTAAGAACAAATTCTTATTTACAATGACYGCCTAGGAACGGTGGGTTAACTGCCTTGTTCAGGGGCAGAAGGACAMATTTTTACCTTGTCAGCTCGGGGATTCGATCTAGCAACCTTCTGGTTACTGGCCTGAAGCTCTAACCACTGCCACCCTGTAACTTACTTAGGCCTATTTCAATATTTACAGTATATAGGCTACTGTATCAATTAATCAGTTATTCATTCATATCATCACACAGCATATGAGTCATTCATTATTTGAAATGAAATCAAGAATTTTAMTTTTAAAATAACAAAGCGACCATTTGAATAATTAGCGTAAATAACAAATAGGCCTAAACCGTAACATTTCTGAAATTGCATTCACAAATGAATGCGACTGTTTTTAGTCTTTGCTGTAATAAAAGCTTCACAATAAAAAACAAAAAACTTCACAACAGACTCTCTGGTATGCTTATAATTTATTTAAAGTTGTTTACATTGTTCCAAACGGTCAGAGTTTTTTTATTTGAATCTATCAGCACCTGTTCGGCACACATAATATGCACTCAGCGCTTGATCCTTACCTTATTATTCTTGATCTCCAGTATTTTCCACACATCTGACTTTCCCTTTACATCTGACTTTCCCTTTACATCCTGAGCAACCAGTAAACATTTTCCCATTTCAAGTTTATTTGTCACGTCCTCTGCATCCATTTTGCTGTCACGTGTTAAGGTGTACAGAGTTTGTTATAACCAATTTATTGATGTGATTCTGATATGCTATAGGTCAGGCCCTATTCGTTACATGCATGAGATGCATAAGTGTGTCACGTAAAGAGAGCAAGGAAATAGGGAATATTTTTCCTAAACGAATTAGGGATTTTGGTAAGCATAACTTTTAATTCAGAAATGGCTGTAATTATGTTGCAGCTCCAGCAACACGGACAGCGTGATACACGCTGTTGATGTTCTGTGGTGGTCGCTGCAGCAGAGAGGAGAGAGAACGGGTGCTAGTCACATTCACTCGCTGTCTCTTTTTATTAATTAACACAGCGCAGCAAGTCTGAGCCAGACCCGGCACAATCAGATAAATTGCGGTCGGACTCCCTCTAGTCATTTGTGTGTCTTAATTATTTCATCAAACAGTTTGCTTAAAGCATCAGACAAGCTCAATGCATACAGTTGATTTGATTAAAACACATAGGATGTGTCCATTATATGTAAAAATGCACATTTAAAAAATTCGACCAAACGATTGGTCAAAAGAACAGACGACTCTTGGTCGGCTACCATTTTTTTTAGTCGGGGCCCTAATGTGACCCGAGAGAAGTTACAACTGTGTTTTCCCTATCTCCCTGTCGGGGCCGTAATGTGACCCGAGAGAAGTTACAACTGTGTTTTCCCTATCTCCCTGTCGGGGCCGTAATGTGACCCGAGAGAAGTTACAACTGTGTTTTCCCTATCTCCCTGTCGGGGCCGTAATGTGACCCGAGAGAAGTTACAACTGTGTTTTCCCTATCTCCCTGTCGGGGCCCTAATGTGACCGAGAGAAGTTACAACTGTGTTTTCCCTATCTCCCTGTCGGGGCGTAATGTGACCCGAGAGAAGTTACAACTGTGTTTTCCCTATCTCCCTGTCGGGGCCGTAATGTGACCCGAGAGAGTTACAACTGTGTTTTCCCTATCTCCCTCTGTTCTATTCTCCCTTTCCCTCTCCAGTTCTTTTTACCATTTTCTACCTCCCTTTCTTCCCCTCTGTATGTCGGGCCCCAGATATGCTCTACCTGTTCTCTCCTCAGGGAAGATTTGATTGTTGAAGGAACTCAACCGAAAGTAACACTAAAAAGTTTTTATCTTTGGAAATCAACCAAAGTTGTTCCTATTTTCATTTGAATGGTTTCGAGTAAAAAAAATTATCTGTTATCAGAGTGTCGTCCTGTGACGTTTTGAAGGTGGGAAGCAGAGAAACAGAGGAGCGAGGTGAGTTTGGCTTACAGGCATGGCCATAATTAGTAGGCAATACCCCAGTGAAGCAGTGCTGTGGACTGGGAGGGTTTCAAGGTGCTTGGTCTAACTCACACTCATTTGTCTCACACCCACTCATAGATGGGGCTAATACTCTTTGTTATGCTTTGTACTTTTCAAAGTTGATGCTGAATCCTGACATTTTAAAGATGAGTTTTGGAGTAGCCTACTCAGTTTGTAATGTGTGACTCTAGAAATTAAAATGTGTTCAATCATAGAGTTAGCCCTCTATATTTAATATGCTTTGATTAGGCTGCTATCCATTAAGATGAGGTGCGATGTTGGAGACTGGTCACTACTTTGACCTTCATCTCTTCTGATGACCTCTCTCTACCTTCATTGTTTCACTCTCACCCATCAAACATTCACCCCCCACCCACATGAAATCATCTTTCTCCGTTTGCTTTGCGACACATCCATAATTCATACCTCCTTTTCTTTCTTCTCTCTTCTTTCAAACCCCCTTCACCTATCTGTGCAACAGCTGTTGAGGGAGCGAGACGTGCAGAGTTGCAGTGTATGCTCTGTTACCATGGTGATTTAGCAGGGCACCTGAATAGGATCCCTAATGAGGGGCCCTAACAAGGTGGAAACGGGGTGTGAAACGAGGGCTGTAGTCGATCTATCATGTCAGGTGGAATTTAAAGTTAAAGATGATTGCTCTCTGTTGTAGTTCATCAGGTGGAATTTAAAGTTAGATGATTGCTCTCTGCTGTAGTTCATCAGGTGGAATTTAAAGTTAAAGATGATTGCTCTCTGCTGTAGTTCATCAGGTGGAATTTAAAGTTAGATGATTACTCTCTGCTGAAGTTCATCAGGTGGAATTTAAAGTTAGATGATTGCTCTCTGCTGTAGTTCATCAAGTGGAATTTAAAGTTAGATGATTACTCTCTGCTGTAGTTCATCAGGTGGAATTTAAAGTTAGATGATTACTCTCTGCTGAAGTTCATCAGGTGGAATTTAAAGTTAGATGATTACTCTCTGCTGTAGTTCATCAGGTGGAATGTGATTTAAAAAAATATTTTGGGGGATTCAACCTTTATTTGAAGGGTTAGTCATATTGTCACATACTGTAAAACTTCAATTAATAGCTTGGGCGTTTATTTGCATAAATCACTGAACACAAAATATGCTTATTAGAGACAGGCTTCTATTTGAACCATGCGTCTATTTCCTTTAATGCACACAGCTTTTGCTCATTTGCATATATATATATATTTTTTCCAGCATTCACTTCCGCAGTTTGAATCCATTTCTTCATTCCCTGCCCTAATGTGCTATCATTTACACACTGTCACGTTTCTTTTGTCTTAGTATGCCTCTATTTCCGAAGAAGAAAAACCGTCCTTGACAGAATAATTATTCTCCTCTTTGACTGTGCATTTTAGTCAGTTCTTACATGCAATACTAGAGGGCAATCAGTTTTTTTGGGGGGGGTCTGTACTCCTGAAGGTGTTGACTGTTTTTTTCTGCTAGCCAGTTAGCTAGCAGTTCTCAGCTGTTAGCACAGAGATAGATAGAGGACTCACCATTCGTATCTGTGCCATTATGGCATCTGTGACTGCATAGGCAGCGCCATTGAGGCTAGCACGTTTCCCTGAGCAGCGATGTAATATCTGGGCGAGAGTATCTGCTGGCGTCGTACTTGACTGCCGCTTCTCCCTGGTAGTTGTTTAGTAACAGTTTACTCATTAGCTTTGATTTGTTCGTTCTTCAGCTGTTTTTCGTTAAGGGCTCCCAAGTGGTGCAGCGGTCTAAGGCACTGCGTCACAGTGCTAGAGGCGTCACTACAGACCCTGGTTCGATTCCAGGCTGTATCACAACTGGCTGTGATTGGGAGTCCCATAGGGTGGCGCACAATTGGCCCAGGGTTGTCCGGCTTAAGTAACCTTGTCAAATAAAAAGTGTTTATTTCTGTCAACTTTTCTGCCTGTTTTGTCAATTTTTAGGCCTACTGGAGTTTTGTGCTTTTTACAACCTTGGCTTATTAGTGCTAGCTAGCTTGCTAGTTGGCTGTTAGCCTACCTCTGAGTCTGCACTGCGCTGCTGTGATCACCTGCCTGGATTCTTCCTCCGATCGCTGGCCTTCCTGGTGCCCTGACTCACCTCTGGGTTATTGCCTTCGGAATTTCTATATGTTGGAATTCCCCTGCCATACCTCCCTCTGGAATACCTATCTTCCTACCCTCTTTGACTCTCCCTTGGCCTGGTGTAGCTCCCACCTCCCCCCTGCTTATTCGCTGGCTAGCTCTACGGCCTCTCCCCTTTAGCGCTTCTCTCCCTGGCTCTCGCTCTACTAACCCAGCTTCCACTCTTTTGTCATCGCGTGGGCCTCAGCCATCAATCTCATTAAGTCTCCACTCTCCCTTTGTTTTTGCTCGGCCGGTAAAGGTTGTGTTTCAGACTGTGGGTTCTAGTGCTGGCTGGTTTAGAGTAGGCTAGTTGGGCTCTGGCTTGCTGCTTTGCCAAACGTTGTGGTTTCTGTGTGGATTTATCTGATGTTTTATTGGGTTTAAATCACTGTCATGCTCCTGCCCACTGGCTACTCTCTGTTCCTGCTGTTTGTGCTCTGCCCTGGATTACAATGGTTTCCCCCTCCCTGTTTTTTCCAGACCAAATACTACTCCCCCCATGAATAATAACTATCGGCTATACTCTGATGTACCCATTATGCATCCTACATAGACGCTGCTGGCTGCATGGTGGCTCACGTCTCGACTAGTCTGTGAACTGTGTTACTGGTAGCAACATTAACTCTCTCTGGTCTCACTCGCGCACTTCTCACAAGACATCATCTTGTACTGTAAACCATGACTAACTACGCCCCCTTCAACCTACCACTATCCATAAACTCACCTCTCTGCCTCACAATACTAACTTTGCTCTCCTCAACACTGGATCAATGAACAACAAAGCCCCCTTGCTCCATGAACTAATATCTGACAACAAGCTATACTTCCTCATCCTAACCGAAACTTGGTAACAACCTGGTGATTTATTTTCTCTTAACCAACCTACTCCCACTGGTTATGCCTGCTTGTGTCACCCCCACTCCACCGTCCGTGGTGGCGGCCTCGTTGTACTGTATAACTCCAAAGTATCTCTCTACTGTCTTTCTCATTTGCCTACAAATCATCTTGTTCCATGACCACTATTCCCGTGGTACCGTCCTCCTAAAGCTAATGAATCGTTCCTGTCTGAGATATCTGAACTGCTCCACATTTCTGTCTCACTCTCCCCCCTCTCACTGTTTCTTGGCGATATGAATATTCAGGTGGACTCATCAAACTCAAAACTTGCCTCTTATTTCATTGCTGTTCTGGACTGTATTGCCCAACATGTCAATTTTCCCACTTGCATCAAGGGACACATACTAGACCTAGTCTGGTCTGTTGGCCTCAACCTAACTCATATTTCCCCCTCCCTGTTCCCACTGTCTGACCACAAGATGCTTCATTTCTCTCTTACCTCATACTCACCCCACAACACTGACAAAAGCCTCATCTCCTTCCACAACATCAAAGCTGTTGACCCTGTCCAACTCTCTGATGTCATTTGCTCTGATCTGCCCCTTGACCATCTCACCTGATGAACTAGCTGCCCCCCTCCAAACTAAACCTGTTTCCTCCTCTCCCTGGTTTACCCCTAAGCTCCGCGCCCTGAAGCAAGCTGGCCGCCACATGGAGCACCTGAGCAGGAAGTCTAGGCTCGCTGTSCACGCTGAGGCTGTAACGATCGTCTGTTGAAGAAGGTGTGGACCAAAGCGCGTGGTAAGTGTTCATGCTTTTTTTATTAAAACTGAACACTGAGACAAAATAACAAAAATAGAACAACACGAAACAGTTCTGTCAGCTGAAGACACAAAACAGAAAACAACTACCCACAAAAACCATGTGGGAAAAAGCTACCTAAGTATGGTTCTCAATCAGAGACAACGATAGACAGCTGCCTCTGATTGAGAACCACACCCGGCCAAACAGCAAAGATATACAAAACATAGAAAATGAACAAAGAATGCCCACCCAAATCACACCCTGACCAAACCAAAATAGAGACATAAAAAGCTCTCTACGATCAGGGCGTGACAGTAGTACCCCCCCCCCCCCCCCCAGGTGCGGACGCTAAACCTGAACCCATAGGGGAGGGTCTGGGTGGGCATTTCTCCGCGGCGGCGGCTATGGTGAGGGACGTAGACCCCGCTCCACCTCTGGCTCGGCCCACTTAGGTTGCACCTCTAGAGCGGGGACCCTCGCCGCCGACCCCGGACTGGGGACCCTCGCAGCGGGCCCCGGACTGGGCATAGAAAATGAACATAGACTGCCCACCCAAATCACACCCTGACCAAACCAAAATGGAGACATAAAACTCCTTCCTTCAATTTTTCAAGGACAGAATACCAAAATAAACTCATCAAATACACTACAAAGACACTCCTCTCTTCACCATACTGAGCAGCAACAAACCCAAACCCTTACCCTAAACCTGGTTCGTACCCAACCCTCCCCAAACACTGATACATCACACTCTTCTCCATCTTTGAGCCCACCACTCTCTTTATTCATGTTTTTGTTTAGTCTGATGTTTTGTTTTGACTCCTGTTTTTCTTTACATTTCTACAGTTGTATATTGACTTTGGGTCCTTCAAAAGCACTATACAGTGCATTTTGAAAGTATTCAGACTTGACTTTTTTCACATTTTGTTACGTTACAGCCTTATTCTAAAATGTATTGTTTTTTCCCTCAATTTACATACACTACCCCATAATGACAAAGCAAAAACAAGTGTATATATAAAAAAAAACGAATATCACATTTACATAAGTATTCCAACCCTTTCTTCAGTACTTTGTTGAAGCACCTTTGGCAGCGATTATATCCTTGASTTTTCTTGGGTAGGATGCTACAAGCTTGGCACACTTGTATTTGGGGAGTTTTTCCTATTCTTCTCTGCAGATCCTCTCAAGCTCTGTCGGGTTGGATGGGGAGCATCGCTGCACAGCCATTTTCAGGTCTCTCCAGAGATGTTTGATCGGGTTCAAGTCAGGGCTCTGGCTGGGCCACTCAAGGACATTCAGAGACTTCTCCCAAAGCCACTRCTGCGTTGTCTTGGCTGTGTGCTTAGGGTCGTTGTCCTGTTGGAAGGTGAACCTTCGCCCASGTCTGAGGTCCTGAGTGCTCTGGAGCAGGTTTTCATCACGGATTTCTCTACTTTGCTCCGTTCATCTTTCCCTCGATCCTGACTAGTCTCCCAGTACCTGCCAATGAAAAACATCACCACAGCATGATGCTATCACCACCATGTGTCACCTTAGGGATTGTGCAAGGGTTCCTCTAGAAGTGACCCTTGCCATTCAGGCCAAAGAGTTCAATCTTAGTTTCAACAGACCAGAGAATCTTGTTTCTCATGGTCTGAGAGTCCTTAGGTGCCTTTTGCAAACTCCAAGCGGGCTGTCATGTGATGTTTACTAAGGAGTGACTTCTGTCTGGCGACTCTACCATAAAGGCCTGATTGGTGGAGTGCTGCCGAGATGGTTGTCCTTCTGGAAGGTTCTCCCATCTCCACAGAGGAACTCTGGATCTCTGTCAGGGTGACCAATGGTCACCTCCCTGA
The DNA here is from genome assembly GCF_002910315.2 of Salvelinus sp. IW2-2015. Classification (NCBI taxonomy): domain Eukaryota; kingdom Metazoa; phylum Chordata; class Actinopteri; order Salmoniformes; family Salmonidae; genus Salvelinus; species Salvelinus sp. IW2-2015. The sequence continues at coordinate 33,079,596 of NC_036872.1, read as the reverse complement.
CCAAGGCCCTTCTCCACCGATTGCTCAGTTTGGCCGGGCGGCCAGCTCTAGGAGAGTCTTGGTGGTTTTAAACTTCTTCCATTTCAGAATGATGGAAGCCACTGTGTTCTTGGGGACCTTCAATGCTGCAGAAATATTTTGGTACTCTTCTCAAGGTCTAGGCCTCGAAGCAATCCTATCTCGGAGCTCTACGGACAATTCCTTCGACCCCATGGCTTGGTTTTTGCTTTTTAAATAAGGTATTTATGTTTTTATGGGGTCATTATAGGGTGTTGTGTATTCATTCAATCAATTTTAGAATAAGGCTGTAACATAACAACATGTGGAAAAAGGGAAGAGGTCTGAATACTTTCCGAATGCACTCGAACTCCCATGTATTATTATTTAAATCAAATGATATATTTCACCTTTATTTAACGTCTACATTAGAGGAACAGAAGAGGAGTAGGATAAGGGTACGGCTAAAGGTTATAAGAACTGGTCGTCGAGTCCGTTTGGAACAGAGAGTAAAAGGAGCAAATTTCTGTGCGCGGAAGAATAGATTCAAGGCATAATGTACAGCCAATGGTATGGTAGGATGTGAATACAGTGGAGGTAAACCTAGGATTTGAGTGACGATGAGAGAGGTTTTGTCTCTAGAGGCACCATTTAAGCCAGGTGAGGTCACCGCATGTGTGGGGGGTGGAACAAAATGGCTAGCTAAGGCATATTGAGCAGGGCTGGAGGCTCTATAGTGAAATAAGACAATAATCACTAACCAAAACCGCAATAGACAAGGCATATTGACATTAGGGAGAGGCATGTGTTGCTGAGTGATTATAGGCTCCAGTGAGTAGCTAGGCGAGCTGGAGACATGGCGATTCAGACTACTAGCAGCCCGAGGCTAGCAAGCTAGCAGATGGGCCTCCGGGGGACGTCGCAATGGAAGAGCCTGTTGAAACCCCCCCCGGACGGTTACATCGGCAGACCAGTCGTGATGGATTGGCGGTTTCACCATGTTGGCAGTTAAAGGGTCCAGGCCAATTGGCAAAATAGGTATTGTTGCCCAAGAATTGGCTGATGGACCTCTTCGGCTAGCCGGGAGATGGGCCTATCTCGAGGCTAACTCCAGGCTAACTGGTGCTTGCTTTGGGACAGAGACGTTAGCCAGGAGTAGCCACTCGGATAGCAGCTAGCTAGCTGTGATGATCCGGTGTAAAGGTTCAGAGCTTGGGGTAGGAATCCGGAGATGTGGAGATGTGGTAGAGAAAAAGCAGTCCAATATGCTCTGGGTTGATATCGCGCTGTGCAGACTGGGAGAAATTGACCGGGCTGAGGCTGGCTGATGTTCGAGTTAATGGTGATGACCGCTAGTAGTGGCTAACTGACTACTAGCTAGTAGCTAGTTAGCTTCTGATGGGGGTTCCGGTTCTAAAGTGTAAAAAATAGCAGCTCCGTACCACATTGGGTGAGGCGGGTTGCAGGAGAGTATGTTCAGTCCGTAGATGGAAATTGAGATAAAAATATATACGAAATATATACGAAGAAAACGATACATGGGACGGGACAAGACAAGATTATCTCCATTTTAAAGTATTCAATACATTTTCTTCACGTTTGGCTGGCGACATGACTCCAACTTTGTCATCAGGAGGGATCAGCCAATGAAATTGGAAGTTCCATCCAGTTGACTACATTAAAATGGTGGAAGCTGTCAATGGCGCTGCCCATGCTAATACGTTTTGGCCACTAGAGGCCTCTATTGTTTTCAATGTCTGTTAGCAGCAAATGGCTAGCAGTTTCTTACTTGTGATAAAAATGGATGATTTCCATAATTACTGAATTATCATTACTGAGTCATTACTGAATTATTTAATGTAACAAATCAAACATTAAATATCATAAACAATTCATTTAGACCCGCCGTTTATTTGAAATGGCCGTTTATTTGCTGAAATGTGTGCCGTTGCCCGGCTATTAAAAAGGACAGGCGACGATTTGAGACGGCTTTTGATTGAAGTTTTACTGTAATCATAAAGCTCTTTAACAAGAGACCAGGTGTAAAGATTCATGTAGCATTTGAGTGTACTGCTGTTAGTGTTGATTCCATCCCATGGACAGGGACCTGGTTCCATAGTACTTCACACATCCAACAGTTGACAGGTGCAGGGTACAAAACATGGCCTATCAAAGAAATACATATACTTGCTTATTGTTGTATACTGTTGTATGTTTTATTTGCTGTATGCCAGGGAGACTTTTCTCCCACTCTTTTACAGCGCTGGTTCTTGTCTTCACCCTCTGTTGTTGTTCTCCCTCTCTGGTTTGTTGTTCCTAGAGGGCATTCTGTGTGTGTGCGTGTGTGTGCGTGCATATTTTTGTGAGTGTGACGATGAGTATCGCATCCTCCTCTCAGTTCCTTGGAGCCTGTATGTGTTGGAGTGTGTTGTTTGTCTAGTTGTGGAGACCACCCTGCAACCTCACCTGTTTTCATTGGTGTTGGTGCTAAATGCCGTTAGCAGCCATGAGCATTACTGAGGACCAAATACCACAGCTACCTGCAATCTCAGCGGAATTCATCACATGCACACACACACACACCAACAAGATCTCGTAGTTTCATAGTGCTTCGGCTCCGAGCATAACGAGTTTGGGCCCAGTGCCGGGCAATCTTTTTTTGTTGTTGTTTTATTTGCTAAGGATGGCGTATATTGACATTCTCAGGAGCTTTTCAAATGGAAGTCTATTTCTAGTGATCTCTCAGTGTGTGTGGCTCAGTGTCCTGCAGTGTGTGTGTGGCTCAGTGTCCTGCAGTGTGTGTGTGGCTCAGTGTCCTGCAGTGTGTGTGTGGCTCAGTGTCCTGCAGTGTGTGTGTGGTTCAGTGTCCTGCAGTGTGTGTGTGGCTTTCAGTGGTCCTTGGAAGTTGTGTTTGGTTGGTGGGCTTCAGTGGTCTGCAGTGGTGTGGTGGTTGGCTCAGTGTCCCCTGCAGTTGTGTGTTGTGTGGCTCAGTGTCCTGCAGTGGTGTGGGTGTGGCTTCAAGTGTCCCTGACAGTTTTTGTGTGGTGGCTTTCAGTGTCCCTGCCAGTGGGTGGTGTGTGGGCTTCAAGTGTCCTGCAGTGTGTGTGGCTCGTGTCTGTTGGTGGGGGGCTCAGTGTCCCCCCTGCAGTGTGGTGTGTGTCTGTCGGCGTGTGTGTGTGCCAGTGTCCTGTAGTTTTGTGTGTGGGGTCTCAGTGTCCTTGCAGTGTGTGGTGGTTGGGGGTTTTCGTGTCCCCTGCAAGTGTTGTGTGTGTGGGTCTCCAAGTGGGTCCCTGCAGTTTGGGTTGTGTGTGGTTCCAGTGTTCCCTGCATGTGTGTGTTGGGTTCAAGTGTCCCTGCATGGTGTGGGTGTGGGTTGGTTTCAGTGTCCTGCAGTGGTTGTTGTGTGGCGTGGCTCAAGTTGGTGTGCTCAGTGGGTCGCAGGTTGTGTGTGGTGGTTCAAGTGTCTCTGGCATGTTGGGTGTGGGTGGTGGTTCAAAAGTGTCCTGTCAGTTGGTGTGGTGTTTTCCGGGCCCCTGCAAGTGTTGGGCAAGTCTGCAATGGTGTTGTGTGGGTTGCCAAGTGTCCCCCTGCAGTGTGTGGTGTGTGGTTCAGCTTCTGCAGTGTGTTGTCTCCTGCAAGTGGTGGTGGTGGGTGTTTCAAGTGTCCTTGCAGTGGTGTTGTGTGGCTTCAGTGTCCCTGCAAGTGTGTTGGGGTGTGTTCAGTGTTCCTGGGCGTGTGTGGTGTGGCTAGTGTCCCCTGCCAGTGTGTGGTGTGTGGCTCAGTGTCCTGCCAGTTGTGGTGTGGTCGGGGTTCAGTGTCCCTTGCAGTGGTGTGTGTGGCTCAAGTGTCCCTCAGTGGTGTGTTGGTCAGTTCTGAGTGTGTGTGTAGGTTCGTGTCCCTGCAGTGTGTTGGGCAGTCTGAGTGGTGTGGTTCGTCCTAGTTGGTTCTTCATGCCAGTGTGGTGTGTGTTCTTCAGTGGGTCCTGCAGTGTGTGTTGGTCAGTGTTGTCAGTGGTGTTTCAGTGTCCTGCAAGTTGTGGTGTGGATGGCTTCAAGTTGGTCGCTGCCAAAGTGGGTGGTGTATGGTTTCAAGTGGTCCCTGCAATAGTGTGGTGGGTTGCGGTCGAATGTGTTGTGGTCCAGTGTCGCGCGTTTGTCTGTGCAGTGTCGGCGTGGTGGTGTGGCCCTCAGTTGTCCCTGCAGTGTGTGTGGGTGGTTTTCCAGTGTTCCCCTGGCAGTGGTGGGTGTTTGTGGCCTCAAGTGTTCCCCTGCAAGTGTTGGTTGTGTGTGGCCTTCAAGTGTCCCTTGCAAGTGTTGTGTGGGTTGTGGCTTCAAGTGTTCCTGGCATGTTGTGGTGGTGGGGCTTTCCTCAGTGTTCCCCCCTGCCAAGTGTGTGTGTGGCTTTCAGTTTGTCCCCTGTCAGTGGGGTGGTGGTGTGGCTTTCAGTGTCCCTGGCATGTGTTGGTGTTGGTTTCGTGTCCCTTGCCAGTGTTGTGGGGTGGGGTTAATGGGCCTCAGTGTCCCCTAAAGTGGGTTGGGTGTGTGGGCCTCAGTGGGGGTCCCTAAAGTGTGTGGTGTTGGCTCAAAGTTGTCCTGGCAAGTGGTGTGGTTGGTGGTTTTTTTCAAAATTGTCTTTAACAGTGTTGGTGTATGGGTTCAGTGTCCTGCAGTTGTGGTGTGGGTTTGGTGGCCTCAGTTGGTCCCCCCCTGGGCATGTTTTTTGTTGGTGGGCCCTTCAGTTGTCCCCCCCCCCTGCAATTGGTTTTGTTGGTGGCTTCAGTGGGGTTCCTGCAGGTGTGTGGGGTTGTGTGTGGTGGCTCAGTTGTCCCTGCAAGTGGGTTGTGGTTTTTGTGGGTGGGTTGGGGCTTTGCAGTGGGGTCCCTGGCCAGTGTGGGGTTCGGTTGTGTGGTGGTGGGCTTCAAAGTGGGGGTCTGCGCAGTGGGGGTGTTGGGTGGGTTTGGGCTCAAGTGGTTCCTGCGTGTGGGTGGGTTGTGGTGGCTTTTCAAAGTGGTTCCTGCAGTGGTTGGGGTTGGGGTTGGTGGGGCCTTAAGTGTTCCCCTGCAGTTGTGTGTTGGTGGCTTCAAGTGGGTTCCCTTGCAAAGGTTTTGTGGTGGTGTTCAGTGTCCCCTGCAAGTGTTTGGTGTTATGTGGTTTTCAGTGTCCCCCTATCAGTGGGTGGGTTTTTTTCGTTGCTTCAGTGGTCCCCTGAATATGTTTTTGTTGGTGGGGGGCTTTCAGTTGTCCTGGCCCAAGTTTTGTGGGTGGCTTTCAGTTTGGTCCCTGCCAGTTGTGGGTTGTGGGGGTGTGGCTCAAGTTGTCCTTGCAGTGGTGTGGTGGGTGGTGTGGCTCAAAGTGGGTTTCTTGCCAAGTGGTGGGTGGTGTGGGCCTTCAAGTGGTCCTGAAAAGTGGTGTGTGGTGGGTGGTTCAAGTGTCTGCAGTTTGGGTTGGTGGGTGTGCTCCAAGTGGGCGGGGTCCTGGCAATGTGGTGGTGTGCGCTTCAGTGGTCCCCTGCAGTGGGGTGGGTGTGTTGGCACTCAGTGGGTTTGCCAGTTGGGTTGGTGTTGTGGCTCAGTGGTGGTCCCCTGGCAGTGTTGTTTGTGTGGTTCAGTGTCCCCCCTGCAGGTTGGGTGGGTGGTGTGGGCTTCAGTTGGTCCCTGCAGTGGTGTGGTGTGGCCCTTTCCAGTGTCCCCCTGCGTGTGTGTATGTTTCCAGTTGGTCCTACAGTGTTTTGGTTTTTGTTTTTTTTGCTCAAAGTGTCCCCTGCCAGTGGGTGGGTGTGGGTTGGTTCAGTTGGTCCTACCAAGTGTGGTGTGTGTTTTTCAAAGTGTCTACCAAAGTGTGTTTTCGTTGCTGCAGTGGTCCCCCTGCCAGTGGTGGGGTGGGTGTGGGGTTTTTCAGTTGGTCCCTACAAGGTTGTTGTTTTCGTTTTGCCCTCCCATGGGTCTGCAGTGGTGTGTTGTGGGGTTTTTTTCAGGGGCCAAAGGGTTTGGCCCTTGCAAAGGAATATGGGTGAATTCCAAAGCCGGGCCATGGGGGCCTTATAACGATTTAACCTCTACATTAGTCCCATGTACTGGTAATAATCCAGACTTTTAATAGGCCTTGTTTTCTGTTCGTTGTGTGTGCTTGTTGTGTGTGGCTCAGTGTCCTGTGTCCTGCAGTGTCCTGCAGCCCACACACACACTGTCTGACCTGTACTAAACCACAGAGGCTTTGCCGCTCCTTCCTTCCCACATCACACAGATCGCCACGGATACCATATCTCCGTGACAACCCCTGCTGAGCCTTCTCCCCAGTGGGGCCTATCCCATAATATTAGATTTGTATGCATTCCTCTAATGCAGTCTTTAAGCCTCCCTCTTTCCATCCCTCCTCCGTCTTTTCATCATTATCAGTCTATGGATGGGGTAAGCCTGCTTGCCTTAATCAGTGTACTAAAGGGCATACCCACCACACACACACACACACACAATGACACAGCTGTGTGTTGTTTGCTGAGCTGTGCTCCTCTCTACATCTGTGCCAAGGCCTGAAGCAATGGTTGCCTTGCCTTTTGCAAACATTCCAAACCCTGTGGTAAGGGGCCCTTGAAAGATGTGAGACTTTGAGGAACTTTCACCATTTTTGAAGCTAGTCCCCCACTGAGTTGGGGACTTTCCCTATTTTGGAATAACAGAACCACCTGGGGAATATTGGGGGAATACAGACACACTGGGAAATATTGGAGGATACAGACACACTGGGGAATTTGGAATACAGACCAATGGATAGGGATAGACCACATGAATATTTGATACAGAACACACTTGGGAATTTGTTCGGAGGATACAGACACGACTGGGGAATATTGGAGGATCACAGACACAACCTGGGATATTGGGAGGATACAGACACACTGGGGGGAATATTGGGAAGGGAATACAGACACTGGGGGAATATTGGGAGATACAGACACACTGCCGGGGAATATTTGGATGGAAATTACAGACACACGGAATACTTGGGTCGAAAGCACACGGAATATTGGAGGATACAGAACCACACTGGGGAATAATTGAGGATAAGACCACTGGGGAATATTTGGGGGAAATACAAGACCAACTGGCGGGAATATTGGGAAGATATCAGCAACACACTGGGAATATTGGAGATAACTAGACACACTGGGGACATAATTGGAGGATACAGACCAACACTGTCGGGAATATTGGGCAGATACAGACAAACACTGCGGGCAAATATTGGAGGATACAGAAACACTGGGGAAATATTGGGGAATACAGACCACAACTGGGGAAATAATGTTGGGAGGAATTACAGACACACTGGGGAATATTGGAGGATACAGACACACTGGGGAATATTGGGGGATACAGACACACTGGGGAATAGCCTACATGTTTAAATGCCGGTGCATTTCTCATATTCACCTGCTTTCTGGATGTTGTATATACAGACAGTATGTATAGGGGCGGTAGGTAGCCTAGTGGATAGATCGTTGGACTTGTAACCTAAAGGTTGCAAGATCCAATCCCCGAGCTGACAAGGTTAAAATCTGTCGTTCTGCCCCTGAACAGGGCAGTTAACCCACTGTTCCTAAGCCGTCATTGAAATAAGAATTTGTTCTTAACTGACTTGCCTAGTTAAATAAAGGTAACATATAAAATAGTTGCTGATTAGCCGGTTAGACTCATTTGAAGCAGGCAACTTTTAAAAAAKCTTTATATTAAACTAGGRTACTTTTCATTTAACATGTTCAATTCACTAGTCCTTCGAGCCCTCTGCCGCTAGAAAGAAACTATTCGTCTTTCAGTCACAAAGCGAGCGATGACAGGGAAACGTAGTCTACTGTTCGTCCCGCCTCCCAGTAATATTTGTATGTGATTGGTTGCAGTCAAATGTCTTTACATGGAGGAGGGAGAGAGCGCATGATGCTCGTGAATTTGCACGTCCCATGTAATGTAAGTGGTAATAATCACTGAAGGAACAATAGGTAGTGGAAAGCCTCATTCGGTTCCAAATATCATAATTAGGGCCCTCCAGTAATCCAGGCATTAAAACAGAATTCAACAATATTAAAACATTTATTGACGTTACTACGGACAATCAATGTATAAAACAGTTATTCATTTGCCAAAGTTTATCATAAGACATGAACAGAATGCATCAGTGATTCTTTTTTCATGCAACTTTCTGAAGCGGCAAGGAGAATGCCCCTGTCTACCACTTTGTGTAGCCAAGGTATTCCTAAACTGGGGTACACGTATCCCCAGGAGTACGCGCAATGCCGTCGGGGTATGTCAAATAAAATTGCGATTCACATTTAAAAAAAAATATATATATATTTTAAATTACAATTTCTTCACATTTTCAAACAGTACATTTCTATTTTTCAACGGGGATATACGTAGATTTGGGTGATGTTTTTTTCTCACCTGAGTAGCCTCGTTTCACTGCCAAAAATGAAATTAAACCATCGAAATTGTTCATCGAAATTGTCACACCCTGATCTGTTTCACCTGTCTTTGTGATTGTCTCCACCCCCCTCCAGGTGTCGCCCATATTCCCCATTATCCCCTGTGTATTTATACCTGTGTTCTCTGTTTGTCTGTTGCCAGTTTGTTTTGTTTCGTCAAGCCTACCAAAGTTTTTCCCTCTGCTCCTGTCTCTCGATTGTTCCTGTTTCCTAGTTTTCCCGTTGTTGACCATTCTGTCAGCCCTGACCTTTACCCTGCCTGCCGTCATGTACCTTTGCCCCACCTTTCTGGATTACTGACCTTTGCCTACCCTGACCCTGAGCCTGCCTGCCGTCCTGTTAACCTTTGCCCCCACCTATCTGGATTACTGACCTCTTGCCTGCCCTGACCGCCTGAGCCTGCTTGCCGTCCTGTTACCTTTGCCCACTATCTGGATTACTGACCTCTGCCTGCCCCTGACCTGCCTTTGCCTGCCCCTGTTTGATTAATTAAACTGTTGTTTTTACTCGACGTTGCCTGTATCTGGGTCTTACCTGAAACGTGATAGAAATAATAACACTATGTCAAATACAGGTAGCCTAGTCAAATATTAACATCCAATCACATTAACCGTTACTCTCTCACGGGAAACATTCACTTTGCGCAGACATTTAGAAACGAAACATGACAATTTTGAAAAATAAGCCACGGTAGTTTTTTAGAGTGGGAATAAAGACAACTTTCAGTAGTAAGACATGTATAAAAGCAACAGATACCACATTAATAAGAAGGGGATAGAAGCGTCTTTATATGGTGAGCTACCGAGTGACTATAGGACGGGCAAGCTCTTTACTATTGGAGGACTTAATTTTCCTGCTGCCTGCGGGATATGGCTGGTACAATGCTGGGGGATGAGGGCCAAAAAAACTATACAGACAATGCGTATCAGTTGACATGGCAGGAGATGTTTTGAAACAAGTACTGATTCGCATACAAGCCAGTGAATTCTATGCGTTACAGCTGGATGAGTCAACAGACGTGGTGGGCCTGGCACAGCTCTGGTATATGTCCGTTACATTTTGGGGGTCAATTAAGGAAGACATCCTCTTCTGCAAACCACTGGAAACCAGGAAACATGAAGAGTGTAACGCTTGTCGTGGTTGGAAGAAGAGGAGGACGCCAATGCGCAGCGTGGTAGGTATCCATAGTTGGATTTAATACGAAATAATGACCACTGAACAAAAACAAGAAACGACAAACGAACAATCCTGTACGGTGAAACAAAACACAGAACAGAAATATTCACCCACAACAACAATGACAAACAGGCTACCTAAATATGGCTCCCAATCAGAAATAACGACTGACACTGCCTCTGATTGAGAACCATACTAGGCCAAACACATAGAAATAGAACAATAGAAACAAAACATAGAACAAACAACATAGAATGCCCACGCCCAACTCACAGCCTGACCAGACTAAAATAAAGACATAAACAAAGGAACTAAGGTCAGAACGTGACATCTTTTCACCCCCCCCCCCAATGGTCGCGGAGACTCTGGCCGCAAAACCTGAACCTATAGGGTTACATGTAAAAAAAAAAAAAACATTTAATGTTCTCTTACTTAGAAAATAGTCCTGATCATATAGGCCTAGACCTAGACAAAACCCAAAACAACTAAGAATACACTGAATTCAACATTTTCAGTAATTTACATTTTAAAGCCATGTCTTTCTACATTGTACCAAAATATTTCCAATACCTACAGTATCTACACCCAGCTATGAATTATGGCAAGGTAAGAGGCTACCCCTCTACCTCAGCTCTCTTTCCGTATAAATACAAACTGTCCTGCTCAGGTCCTCACCTGTCACTCCCTCTAATTCCTCCTGCATCATCTCTAAGCATGAGCTCCCGTCTGACTAACCAATGGAACAGGCCTATCTTTCCCTGTCCCTGGCTCTGTCAAACACCTGCACAACTCGGATTCTCTGCTGCTCATACAGGCCATCTGGATAAGTGTGCGTGTGTGTTTGTTAATARAAGTCTTGAAAGCATCTGGCCCTCTCCTAAGTCCTGAGGTTGTCACCTGCCCCGCGGCCCACCTCCACCTCTAATCATTAGGCCCTGCCATGACGCAACCACATGCCCAGAGGGGGTGAGAGCAGAGGGGGCTGCTGGCTTCAGGCAAGCCCCAGGCTTTTCCGACTTATGTCGACACTGATGAGGCTGAGGGGAAGCGGTGTGGATTTGAGCTGTATATGAAAGGAAGGGATATGAGAGGGTGAAATAATGTATCACTGTCTCTATGGGTGGTTGAGCACACTTGTTTCACTCATTCACTCTCTCTCTCACTCACTCACTCAGAGCGTATGCCTTTGTTTCTCCTTCATAACAGAGTGTACTGTCAGACGATAAGATCTATCTACCACGGCATGTTCTATAGAATCCATGGGTAAATAGATATAATCTCTCAGTAAATGTACCCTGTCTCAGAGGACATTTTCTCCTAAGTCAAGACATGCTCAGTCCTCCCAGCTTTATGGTAATATCTAATATTAGCATATATATAGTGCTGCACTGTAACACACTATTTATTCAACTGAGTTTTTTATCTCCTTGAATTGAATTTAAGGGTGCAATTTTAAGAGTGAAGTGGCGAGGAAGTGATGGTAGCTATTTAAAATCCACGATCAGATCATTTTTTCATAGAAGCACCTGCTGTTAAGTCTTGGTTCAGTCAACTGTCATGATAGAAACTTTTGTATTTGGCAAGTTTCACAATTTGTGTGTTAGAAACATAAAAGTTAGATGTTTCAACTGACTGTGTTGTCTTTGAGGTAGAGGATGAAAGGGAGTACACACACGTCATGTGCTTTTAATGGACAGTGGCGCCATTTTCATTGGTATACTCCTCTTAACTGTGATAAACAGCGTCTTAGCAGTGTCCAGGGTTGGCCAGACTTGTAATAGTCCCAGGATTAACAWTAAAGACCTGCCTTTCTAATCAACACAAACACGATCAATATCCTCTCAAAGAAATAAAAGGTTGGAGAAACTGAAGGCTTGAGAAATGTCCCTGCCGACAGAAAAGTCAACTTGATTTCCTGTTGGTTATTAAAGAGCTCTGTGCTCTAGTCAGCTCTTTGTCCATGAACACTGATCATGTCAACAGAGAATGGAGGTGGTTCTCTCTAAACTGCTATTCATTACATTTTACATTTGAGTAATTTAGCAGATGTCTGTGAGTGTGTTTCTGTCTGTGAGAAACACTCACAGACAGAAAACAGAGGAGGAGAGGAAGAAAAAAACACTCACAGACAGAAACTAACTTACAGTTAGTGCATTTATCTAGGTGGGAAAACCACATCACAGTCATAGTAAGTATATTTTTCCTCAATAAAGCTAGGAGGGGGGGGGTATTATTTAAGATACTATTTGAAGAGGTAGGGTTTCAGATGTTTACAGAAGATGGGCAGGGGTAAAGAAGATGGTTCTGAGAGAGATAGCGACAGTTGGTCAGAGACAACACGCTCAAGTGTTTTTGGAAAGAAAAGAAAGAAGGGATATCGGTCTGTAGTTATTGACGTCAGAGGAGTCGGTTGGTTTCTTGAGGAAGGGAGCAACTTGGGAGATTTTGGTCAGGGATGAGGGAAGTGAGGAATGGGAGAAGGTCTCCAGAGATGGTCTGGAGGAGGGAGGAGGGGATGGGGTCACGCCGGCAGAGGGATAGGAGGAGTAAATGCTCTAAAGGCTATGGACTATACAGTCCTCTGACATGGATAAATATAGCACAAATAGACGTTACCCAAGGGGAGATCTAGGATCAGCTTATCCTCTTTAACTCAACTCTCTGCCTTAACATTCGGTATGTTGGTTTGCATAGGGAAAATAGCTTTGAGTGTCACTCTGAAATGCATTTCATCACTGCATGAATACTGTCTATTGGGACCAATCGCTCCATGGTCCACGAACCACCAATTTATAGCAGCTACATGCTGATGCACACCATAGCTTTTGTGCCAGAACTTTTACCAGACAATCAGCTGCATCCCAGTATACTACAACGGCGACGTGAGGGCTGATTGTGCCAGACTGAAGGTCTATGGAGGTCTATGGAGGGGACAGGGAACAGGGAGTGATGAGGTGAATAGAACTCCTGTACACCATTAATTATGCTTCTCTACAGACAGTGTGGTGTAATGATAGCCTCTGCTTTGTGATGAGAAGGGCAGAAATGGCTGGTTTTACTCCGAAGTAGCGGAGTTTGATGTCCCTCTGTTTGACACTTTACAAAGCACTATTGATCCTCCGGGAATAGGCCTATAAGAATCTACTCCTATTCATCTCTAAGCTGTGATAAACTGTAGTGTGTTTGACTGCTGTGACTCTAACAAGCACACTTACAGTACACACGCGCACAATCTCCTAGGGAACTAAGGGCTGAGGGCATGGTGTAAATGACAGGCACTTTTCGCTTTGAGAATCATAAGATCAATCACCGTAGCAACGCTCGCCCATGCAGATTCTACCCTACGCTGGTATCATCAGGGTTGATGACACTGGTAGATTGGAGATGTTTGTGTGGATGGGCTATTGTCAGATTTRCCTCAGTGTGTCTTTGGTCCGAGCTGCAGGGTAAAACCCTATCTTTATATCCAGAGTTGATGGTCCAAAGCGGACGGTAGTTGATCTCTAGTGTGTAACAGGGAGCGATGGGGATACTATCTCAGGGATGTTTAAGTTTGGAAATTGACTAGGGGTGAAGTGGAGATAATGATCTTTGGCTGAATTTCAACTTTTCAGTAAAAAACCGCACCAAGCTCCCAACCCTGGCTTAGTTGTTGATAGATGGTAGAATCATCTCAATTTGTATTTTATATGATCAATTTAAAATGTAAATAACTTCCACTTTGCTTTTTTTTAATAGGGCCCTAGCTTATTTTTTTTTCTGTTGAAGAACTGTAATTCCATTTGTAGTTACTCAGGTGTCACTAAAACTAAAGTCCTTTATGGGTTCATTGGGTTGCTGTTAAAGAATTACCAGTAGCACTAATCAAACTGTGAGGGAGTCAAAGTGCTCATAGCAAAGTAAGCTGAGCTCCATTGGCTCCCCAGTGAGCTGTGAGCTGTGTTTGTTCCTGATGTGTGAATGTGACCTTTCTGTCACACAGGGCCTGGGGCCTGGGGTGCCCCTGGTCTGTTTACAACAACATGAAACAATATGACAGCAGCCTCCCTGCTCCACCAGCGCTGCTCTGCTCTACACTACTGCCTTTAACTGTTACCTTAGTGTTACACACGGTGAGGGACAAGAGAAACACTCACAGACAGAAAACAGAGGAGAGCAAGAAAGAAACACTCACAGACAGAAAACAGAGGAGGAGAGGAAGAAAGAAACACTCACAGACAGAAAACAGAGGAGGAGAGGAAGAAGAAAGAAACAGCTCACAGACAGAAAACAGAGGAGAGAGAGAAAAACACTCACAGACAGAAAACAGAGGAGGAGAGGAAGAAAGAAACACTCACAGACAGAAAACAGAGGAGGAGAGGAAGAAAGAAACACTCACAGACAGAAAACAGAGGAGGAGAGGAAGAAAGAAACACTCACAGACAGAAAACAGAGGAGGAGAGGAAGAAAGAAACACTCACAGACAGAAAACAGAGGAGGAGAGGAAGAAAGAAACACTCAACAGACAAAACAGAGGAGGAGAGAAAGAAAGAAACACTCACAGACAGAAACAAGGAGAGAGGAAGAAAGAAACACTCACAGACAGAAAACAGAGAGGAGAGAGAAGAAAGAAACACTCACAGACAGAAAACAAGGAGAGAGGAGAAAGAACACTCACAACAGAAAACAGAGGAGGAGAGAAGAAAGAAACATCACAGACAAGAAACAGAGAGCGAGAGAAGAAAGAAACATCACAGACAGAAAACAGAGGAGGAGAGAAAGAAAGAAACAGTCACAGACAGAAAACAGAGGAGGAGAGGAAGAAAGAAACACTCACAGACAGAAAACAGAGGAGGAGAGAAGAAAGAAACACTCACAGAAGAAAAACAGAGGGGAGAGAAAGAAAGAAACATTCACAGACAGAAAACAGAGGAAGAGAGGAAGAAAGAAAACTCACAGACAGAAAACAGAGGAGGAGAGAAAGAAAGAAACACTCATGGAAGGAAAGGAAAGAGAGAAACACCAGCATCGTGGTTAGTCAAGTGGCCAGAGGAATGGTTGTGTCATCACGGACAGCTACCCACTTTGATAGGAAATGCACGCACACACACGTCAGCAGGGCAAGGTTCTCTCGCTGGGTAGATGAGGGGGTGCTAGGTGACCAGTCAGTGCCACCCACACAGGTTACGGGGTAGTCTCTCTCCCACACACACACCACTGGCTTACACCACACACACACACACACACACAACACACACACACACACACACACACACACACACACACACACTTCCGCCTCCCTGAGAGGGGTTAGCGGAGCTCAAGAGGCAGTTGAAGTTAGAAAGATGAAATGTAAACAAAGAGTTCTACCATTGTTGTAAAGTTCAGTATTGGGAGGAGGTGTGTGTYTGTGATGGGGGCAATACTGTAGACAGGCCAATGTCAGAAAACAACTGGTTAAACGTACCAGGAGCTGTGCATGCTAGCTTAACTATATTCAAATTTGAGGTCATCACGGATCGACCTGTACCTGAATACCCGAGACCCGATCCAGGACCCGAGCGGGTCAAGAGCCAGGATTCAAAATAATGTCACAGGTCTGGGTTGGATCTGAAGTGATTGTCACGGGTCTCGGGTATGTTTAATTTGAACTGATATGTCCAGAAGGGACCGTACAGATCCGAACGCCACTGTTGCAGTAGAGAGAGGGAGTGAGAAATGTGATAATTTATGCTGCTGCTCTTGCTTTTCACGAGAGTGGAGCATGGCGCGTGTAGCTTGTTGTTGACCAATCATAAGTTATGAAAGTGACAATAGGCTACAGTCGTAAAGCCTCACTCCATTTGTGGCAAAAGTTAAGAGATATTTAATCAATGGGAGATGGAATTAAAATTACGGAATTAAAAGTTAAAGGAGAAGGATAGGATAGAATGACCAAGAGCCAACAGTTAGGCWGCTACTTAATATTATGAATGGAGTTGTTGTTTTTTGTAACTTTAGGATGAGAAGGCGCATGTTACACTGCAGCCTCAGTTAGCCAAGATAACTAGCTTAATTAGCTTCTCCCGGTTTGATGAAGTCCAAGACAGGTAATACGTAATCATATTTGATGATAAATAACCTAGGTATGGCAGTTCTTAGTCTACTATAGCGTGAGTCGCCTTGGTTGGTTGCTGTCTGTCGTCCCTCCCTCCTGCCTGCTCCCCATGTCACTCCCTCACAGTACGGCCCCTCCCCCGCCTGATAGAGCGGCACCTCTCTCTCCCTCCTCACACGCTTTATCAGCTCCGGTTAGTAAAGTAGCTTAAAAACTGACTTTTCTGCTGCTTCCCTTACTCTGACCGGGTGTGGATCCGATGAGGTCTATACGGAACGGGTCTAGTTGTCCTCGGGTCTGTTCAAAATGGGTCTCTATATTTGTATTTATTTATGCTTATGGGGTCCAGGTGGGAAAGCCACTGGTCTATTTCGGAACGAGTCCAACTTTTTTTGACCCGTGAAGACCTTTAATTAATAAATTCTACAAAATGTTGCTTACTGTTTTCCACGTTTTTTCGAAAAAACAAAGTGCATTTTAAATGGACATATACTGTAGGCTACATCATGTGGCATACTGTTTCTATTACTGCAGGGTAGATGGAGTTTATAGTGTACCTAGCTTGCATTTATTCCAAATCGATAGTTTATAGTGTACCTAGCCTGCATTTATTCCAAATCHATAGTTTATAGTTTACCATTTATTCCAATGCGATAGTTTATAGTGTACCTAGCTTGCATTTATTCCAAGGCGATAGTTTATAGTGTACCTAGCTTGCATTTATTCCAAGGCGATAGTTTATAGTCATAGTGACCTGCTTGTCTATTTACTCAAGGGATAGTTTACTAGTGTACCTAGCTATCTATTCTTCCAAAGGCGATAGTTTATAGTGTACAGTTCTATTTACTCCAAGGCGATAGTTTATCGTATGTGTACTGAGCTGCCATTTATTCAATGCGATAGTTTATGATAGTGGTAACTAGTTCTATTTACTCCAAGGCGATTAGTTTATAGTAGGTACTTAGTTTCTATTTACTCCATGCGATGTTTACTCGAAGGTGTACCTAGCTTGCATTTTTCCAAGGAGATAGTTTCATAGTGTACCTAGCTTCTATTACTCCAAAGGCGATAGTTTATAGTGTACCTAGCTTGCATTCTTTCAGGCGATAGTTTATAAGTGTATCTTATATGCAAGTTGAGACACTATATATTTTGGCCTCCCCCAATTATAATTATTATCTCTTCTTTCCAAATACAGCTTTTCTCGGAATAAAATAGAGGAGTAGCCGATGCCAATGGGGCTAACATGACACTGACAAGCCATTCAAAGGGGAAATATAGCATGTATGTCAAGTCTTCTATGTAGTGCATGTGTGTGGAGTGTAGTGTGTGTTTGTTGGAAGTGTGTATGTGTGTGTGGTGTGTGTGTGTGTGTGTTGTTGTGATGTTTGTGGAGTGTAGGTATAGTGTGTGGTGTTTGGTGTTTGTGTGTGGGTGTGTGTGTGTGTGGTTTGTGGGAGTTGTAGGTTATGTGTGTGTGGTCTTGTGTGTATTGTGGCAGTGTAGGTGTGGTGTGTGTATTGTGGGAGTGTAGGTATGGTGTGTGTGTTTGTGGTGTTTGTGGGAGTGTGGTATGTGTGTGTGTTTTGTGGGAGTGTTTGTGGGAGTGTAGGATATGTGTTGTGTTGTGTGTTTTGTGGGAGTGTAGGCGTTTGTGTATATGATTGGGAAGTGAGAGAGATGAGGGATGGATGGTGAACATGTTGTAAGAGGGTGAGAGAAGAGTGAGGGATGGATGGTAAATATGTGTAAGAGGGTGAGAGAAGAGTGGGATGGATGGTGAATATGTGTAGGGAGGGTGAGAGAAGAGTGAGGGATGGGATGGTGAATATGTGTAAGGAGGGTGAGAGAAGAGTGGAGGATGGCATGTGGAATATGTGTAGGAGGGTGAGAATAAAGAGTGGAGGCGATGATGGGTGAATATGTGTAAGAGGGTGAGAGAAGAGTGAGGGATGGAAATGGTGGAATATGTGTAGGAGGGTGGAGAAGCAGAGTGAGGGAATGGATGGTTGAATATGTGTAAGAGGGTGAAGAGAAGAGGTGAGGGATGGATCGTGAAATATGTGTAGGGAGGGTGAGAGAAGAGTGAGGGATGGATGGTGAAGTAATGTGTAGGAGGGATGAGAGAAGAGTGAGGGATGGATGGGTGAATATGTGTAGGAGGTGAGAGAAGAGTGAGGGATGGATTGGTGAATATGTTGTCAGGAAGGGGGTGAGAGAGTGAGTGAGGGAGGATGGTATATGTGTAGGAGGGTGAGAGAAGAGTGAGAGGATGGATGTGAATATGTTGGTAGAAGGGTGAGAGAAGAGTGAGGGATGGATGGTGAATTATGTGTAGGAGGGCTGATGAGGAGATGGCTGTGTTGGATGCATAGGGTGCTACGTGT